>NC_058378.1:4032500-4397500 GCF_018350175.1 Felis catus | reverse complement strand
ATTGTTGCCTATTTCAAATGTCAATGAGCATTTGTTTTTATATCTTTTATAATCATAAAATTGTGTGTTTTCTAAGTCATATTCCATGCATACATCTATTATGACAAGCTTGTGTATATTTACTTAAAACCATTATAATTTCGGGGGCACCTGGGTGGCTTAGTCAGTTACACGTCCGAATCTTGATTTCAGCTCAGATCATGATCTCACGGTTCATTATATTGAGTTCCATGTTGGGCTCTGTATTGACAGTGCAGAGCCTGCTTGGGATTTTCTCTTTCCCTCTCTCTCTGCCCCTCACCCACATTCTCTCTCTCTCTCTCTCTGTCTCTCTCTCTCTCTCTCTCTCACAAAGTAAATAAGCAAAAAAATAAAATAAAGTCATTAAAATTTTCTTCAGGTCAAACTTTGAAAGTTTTAATAAATGGTGTGGGAGGTCCCTAAAAGTGAACAGATGGTACATTTTCCCTCCAGAGAGTAGAATTTCTAACATTTAATATTGCGTTAGTGTTGGTGAGCAGCTCCAATCCTTTGTGTTTGGGAAACATGCTTTATTGTCAAGTTAAGAAAAATACATTCTCAAAAGAATTGGATCAGAATCCTGCAATTTCCAGTTTCAGAAGTGTGTAAATTCAGAAAGAAGCTATTCAGGGGTGCCTGAGTGGCTCAGTCAGTTAAGTGTCCAGCTTCAGCTCAGGTCATGATCTCATGGTTCGTGAGTTCGAGGCCCGCATCAGGCTTTGTGCTCAGAGCCTGGAGCCCGCTTCAGATCATGTTTCTCCCTCTGTCTGCCCATCTGCTGCTTGCACTCTGTCTCTCGCGTTGTCTCAAAAATAAATAAACATTGAAAAAAAAGAAGAAAGAAGCTATTCAACTTCGTTTTCAGTTTTCTCAACAAAAAGTAAATAACATCTGTCTTTGATAATTATCGTGAAGAGAAAAGAAGACAATATATACAATGTCTAGACCGGTTCCTGATGTAGAGTATGTATTTCAAACATTTGAGATTTCCTTTTCCTTTTTTTCTTATGCCATGGTCTTTGGGAGACAGGACTGCAGATCCTATTTTACACTTCCATTGGGGGAAACAAAAACCTGTTTTTGGAAAGAAGCAGCAAGCAGTGCCAGGAGGAGAGATGTACCCAGTGCAACAAAAGCAAGCAAGTGTGCTAAGAAAGTTGAGGATGAAGAGAAGAGCTTGGGGGTGGGGCAATCCAGGTTTTCTAAGTTGAGGGATGATGGAATTGCAGCCCTAGAGATAGAAACCTCTGGAGAGGCTGACAGGCTTTTCTCCCGTGAGGGTCATTTGCTCATATTCCAGGGTAGTAAAGGGGAGGAGGCCAGAACTCTTTCCTCCTGTCTCCTTCGCATCCTCCTCCAGAAAGGATTCATTTACATTCCAGAACAAGAGTCTCTCTCCCTCCCTCTCCCCCTCGGTCCCCTCCTCCCTTTGCTTCTCTCTCCCTCCCACAGAGGAGACAGGCAGATGGGCAGTCACCCTAAGTGAGCCTCAAGTCGTGTAATCCCAGGGTCCCGCCCTGGGGTAGACCACACGGTCCATCCAGGTGAGCTGTGGATCCCCCCCCCCATGCCCTTGTGGGGACAGGCCTACGAGCTGCCGGGGCGCTTCTCTCAATGTGGCTGTGACTACATCCCTGGGCACAGGGGTCTGATGTCTCCTGTCAGTAGACGTGTACAAAACTGTGGCAGCCACGTTCTCTCTGCCTTTTCACTCCCCACAGAAGCGGGGGCAGAGCAGGACACCGAGGAGGCTGGGGGGTTGATGTGTGAGCCGGAGGGCAGTGTGCTGTCTCGTGGGAGGAAGACACAACACCAAGGACCCTCAATGTCGTAGGCACGTGCGTTAAACTCACGTAGAAAAATTGCACCGGGAAAATGCACGGAGCCTGAGCACCTTCGCTAGCAACCGAATAACCGTGGGCAACACAGGAAGCACGTTGCTTCCAGAATCTAAAATAACACAGCGAGCACACAGCACGCTCCACGCACAACGGTCCTCACTTCAGAGAGGCGCTCTCGTGGCAAATGAGGGGAAGACCAGTGCTTCTGTAGCCCAGGGATAAAAAGAAGCAGTTAACACCAGAACTTACTGTAAGTCTTTAACATCGGCAGTAGTGTATTTAAATTTATGTCACTTATTCACCACTGTCTGTCGAAACGAGCTCTCTCCTTCCATAGAATCTGCTGATGAGACATCACCTCGATTTCTCTCACGTTAACAAAGCTATATAAGTCATTGTCCCTAACTGCCTTTTTCAGTTTCGGTGAAGGGAGCAGACACGACGATTGACAAGTAATGTGAATACACTGTACTTGGAAATTTTATGGATTTTCCTAATTTTTTTATAATTGCCTTGGCTATCCCTTGTCAAAGTGCCATTTTCACTTTTCCCACAGTATTTACTTTCCTTTTTAGAGCAGTATTTCTTTACACATTCACATGCCTGCGTTTGGTAGAGTAAGATAATTACGATAATAAGGGCAGCCGGCCTATAAGTTGTAGAAAACTTGTAGGCACAGAAGTGCATGGGGGTTATAAAGCCTGAAGCTTCTTCTGGCACATTCCTCATGCCTTGAGCTCCCTTCAGTAGAACCTACCAACTAAATGGAACTTTAAATCTAATTAGCTAAGTGGGAGTTAGTCGAGATAGCATCTACTTTGACTTTTTTTTGTTGTTTATTTTTTTGGGGGGGGGGCAGGGGCAGAGAAGGGGAGACACTGAATCCGAAGGGGGCTCCAGGCTCTGAGCTGTCAGCACAGAGCCCACTGCAGGGCTCGAACCCACAAACCGTGAGATCGTGACCTGAGCCGCAGTCAGACGCTTAACCAACTGAGCCTCCCAGACACGCCATCTACTTTGACTTTTACTTCAAGTTTACATTTCTGTAAGTTAATTCATATTATCATGTCACCATTTTCCACTGCGCTTGGCATACATAGATAATAAATGTTTATCAAATGACGGATGGAATCCCCATTTAGCACTGAGAAAAAAGGCTTGTGGAGGCTCAGTCCCAGGCCCAGTATTATACCATCAGTAATGGTGGTATTACGACTCCACCCTAAATCTGGCCCCAAGCCCATGTTCTTCAGGACTATGTTGTGCTAAGCTCCTACTTGAAACTTAAGGTTTCTCAAATTCTCCATCATCACTAGTTAGTTTGGAAATACAGTGTTATTAATAAGACTGATAGCAGTTAATGAAATTTATGATTTTGTAAATATTTAAAATAGGGATTTTCAACCTAGATAAATCCATGCAATTTGGGGGAAAAATGACTTCACAGCCTCTCTCTCTCTCCCTCTTTTTTTTTTTTTAATTTTTTAACGTTTTATTTTTGAGACAGAGAGAGACAGACCATGAACGGGGGGGAGAGTCAGAGAGAGGGAGACACAGAATCCGAAACAGGCTCTAGACTCTGAGCGGTCAGCACAGAGCCCGATGCGGGGCTCGAACCCACGAACCACGAGATCATGACCTGAGCCCAAGTCGGATGCTCAATTGACTGAGCCACCCAGGCGCCCCCCTCTTTTTTTATGGGGAAGTCAAAACAGAGTAATGTGCCACTTGTCTCTGAGAAACTGTCTATAGTTTTTGTATAAATAGGTAGAAGAATATATTTAAAAACTCAAGTGCTGTGAAAAATAAAAGCAGACACAATTACAACCAATCTAACAAATCTTTTTTTTTAAGTTTTTTTTTTAATGTTTATTCATGTTGGAGAGAGAGAGAGAGAGAGCGCGCGCGCGTGCGAGAGAGCATGAGTGGGGGAGGGGCAGAGAGAGAGGGAGACACAGAATCAGAAGTAGGTTCCAGGCTCTGAGCTTTCAGCACAGAGCCTGAGGTGGGGCTCAAACCAATGAACTATGAGTTCATGACCTGAGCTGAAGTCAGACACTCAAGTGACTGAGCCACCCAGGCACCCCTCACAAATCTTTCTATAATGGAAGGCAAGGTAGTTATTCCAAATATTAAAAAAAAAACAAAACATTTTCCATTTGTATTTTTTATTTGCCAAAGCAAATATAATTAGAGCACTTCCCGTTTTAGAAAACACTTTATCTCTGTTCTATCTGATGCTATAAAGCAGATTTTCGAAATATATAGTTAAATATGTACTTCTTGCATATTGTATGCAACTTCGATACCAGGAAAAATCTTACGTTGTTAGTTTGTTGATTTAACATATTATTTCCTCTGGAGAAGATATTTCATACACAAAGGGGCAAAACAAAGTCCACTCAAGTTATGTTCCATGGTAATAGACTTCCACCAAAGGCATATTTTATTGTAACAGTGTTGGTCAAAGTTTGGCATAATTTACATGCATTATTCTTATCCCCACTAAAGGATGGTCCCTTATTCCTGGAAGAGCAAAAATTAGGTCAGTGTGGTGTAGTGACGTTCTGCCATTTCTCAAGAACTTACAGTCTAAAACAAAGAGTGTTTTAGGTTTCTCCTTTTAAAATTTTAAGCTCATATTTTCTGTGACATCATTCTTACGCTATTTGTCCACTTTAATCAGCGTGAGCTAGTGTCTTTACTACTTCAGTACCCGGTACATGCTTGTATCATTCGTGTTATAGTGTATTGTGATTAACTGTTGGCGTGCATCCCTCTTACTAGACCCGAGCAACCCAACAGAATGGATGAGAATATTCTATATCTGTGCTGCCACTCCCCACATGTTGACTGCTTTGCATTTGGAATGTAGCTAATTCAAATGAGAAAGTGGATTTTTTAATTTTAGTAAATTTTTATTGATTTAGATGCCATTCTTGGCTAGGGTCCATCATATTGGACAGCATAATGTTAGAACATAAACTCTTCAACTATGTTTTGTTTTTAATTTAAATTGACTAGGATTTTATAAAACAGTTTGATGAACAGATATTCCAGACTAGAGCTGGAGGATTCACTTAATATATGACCAAGATATTTCTTTTTTTTTAAAATTTTTTAATGTTTATTTATTTTTGAGAGAGAGAGAGAAAGATTCAGAACACAAGCAGGGGAGGGGCAGAAAGAGAGGGAGACATAGAATCTGAAGCAGGTTCCAGGCTCTGAGCTGTCAGCACAGAGCCCGATATGGGGCTCGGACCCACAAACCGTGAGATCATGACCTGAGCCGAAGTCAGACACCTAACCGACTGAGCCACCCAGGCGCCCCTGACCAAGATATTTCTAACCCAACTCTTGGTAAATATAAAATTTCCTTTAACCTCCATGTATTTGGAGGCTTTCCAATTTTTTTCTTGTGGTTGATTTCAAGTTTCATAGTGTTGTGATCTGAAAATATGCATGGTATGATCTCAGTCTTTTTATACTTGTTGAGGGCTGTTTTGTGACCCAGTATATGATCTGTTTTGGAGAATGTTCCATTTGTACTCGAGAAGAATGTATATGCTGCTGCTTTAGGATGTAAAGTTCTGAATATATCTGTTAAGTCCAATTTGTCATTCAGAGCTGTTGTTTCCTTATTGATTTTCTGCCTAGATGAACTGATCCTTGCTTTAAGTTGAGTATTAAAGTCACCTACAGCTATAGTATTATTATCAATACATTTGTTTATGTATGTGATTAATTGATTTATATATTTGGGTTTCCACATTGGGGGTATAAACATTTACAATTGTTAGCTCAGACTTTAACCTGTATTACAAAGAGGTAATCATCAAGAAAGTATGATATTGCCACAAAAGCAGACACATAGATCAGTGGAATAGAGAATCCAGAACTGGACCCACAGATACATGGCCAACTAATCTTCAACAAAGCAGGAAAGAGTATCCAATGGAAAAAAGATGGTCAAATTTAGTATGGTGCTGGAAGAACTGGACAGTGACATGCAGAAGAATGAACCTGGACCACTTTCTTACACCATACACAAAAATAAACTCAAAATGGATGAAAAACCTAAATGTAAAACAGGAGACCATCAAAATCCTAGAGGAGAACACAGGCAGTAACCTCTTTGACCTCAGCCACAGCAACTTCTTACTTGACATGTGTCCAAAGGCAGGAGAAATAAAAGTAAAAATGAACTACTGGGACCTCATCAAGATAAAAGCTCTGCACAGTGAAGGAAATAGTCAACAAGGCTAAAAGGCAACCTATGGAATGGGAGAAGATAGTTGCACATGACATATCAGATAAAGGGTTAGTATCCAAAATTTATAAAGAACTTAACCAGATTCAACATCTAAAAAACAAATAATCCAGTGAAGAAATGGACAGAAGACATGAATAGACACTTTTCCAAAGAAAACCTCCAGATGGCAAACCGACACATAAGATGCTCAACATCGCTCATTACCAGAGAAATATAAATCAAAACCACAATGAGATACCACCTCACAACGGTCAGAATGACTAAAATGAACAACTCAGGAAACAACAGGTGTTGGCGAGGATGTGGAGAAAGGGGACCCCTATTGCACTGTTGGTGGGAATGCAAACTGGTGCAGCCACTCTGGAAAACAGTGTGGAGGTTCCTCAAAAAATTAAAAATATAACTACCCTCTGACCCAGAATAATTGTATTACAAGGAATTAATGCAGTAATTGCATTACTAGAAATTTATCCAAAGGATGCAAAAATGCTGATTTGAAAGGGCACATGCACCCCAATGTTTATAGTAGTGTTATCAACAATAGCAAAGTATGGAAAGATCCAAATGTCCATTGACTGATGAATGGATAAAGAAGAGGTGATGTAACACACACATGCACACACACACACACACACACACACACACACACACACACACAATGGAATACTACTTGCCAATGAAAAAGAATGAAATCTTGCCATTTGCAACAATATGGATAGAACTGGAGGGTATTATGCTAAGTGAAATAAGTCAGTCAGAGAAAGACAGATATCACATGATTTCCTCATATATGGAATTTGAGAAACTTAACAGATGTTTATAGGGAAAGGAAGGAAAAACAAGATAAAAGCAGAGAGGGAGGCAAACCATAAGAGACTCTTAAATACAGAGAACCAAACTGAGGGTTGATGAGGGTGGGGTAGATGGGTGAGGGGTGTTAAGGAAGGTACTTGTTGGGGAGAGCACTGGGTGTTACATGGAAGTGATTAGTCGCTGGGTTCTCCTCAAACCAATAGTACACTGTTAACTAACTTGAGAATAAAATTTAAAAAGTAAGTTAAAAAAATTTCCTTTACAGGTAACATGGGGGCACTTGGGTGGCTCAGTTGGTTAAGCATCTGACTTGATTTCAGTGCAAGTCATGATCTCACAATTTGTGGATTTGAGCTCTGCATCATTGAAAGTGTGGAGCCTGCTTGGGATTCTGTCTCTCTGCTCCTGCCCTGCTTTCTCTCTCTCTCTCTCTCTCTCTCTCTCTCTCTCTCTCTCTCTCTCTCAAAATAAATAAATAAACTTAAAAAAAAGGTAACAACAATTATTGGCCTTTCAGTATTCTAGAAGAAACATATCATCTTATGTTACATTCTATGTACATGAAGGAAATGGCTTACGAAATAACCAATATTTGTAATTTCAGTTGAAGTTTGAAAAACATTATTTTCCATTGCTAAATATACCATAATTCACACAGAAAATTATGTGTATGCAAATTTTGTATAAATTTATAAATATGTGTAAAAATATGTCTGTCATTATGTTGTTTATATTATATGTGTTATACATATATAATATATTCCATGCATCTTACTGAAATTTTATTATTTTAATTTTTTAAATGTTTATTTTTGAGAGAGAGAGAGTGTGTGTGAGTGGGGTAGGAACATAGAGGGAGATGCAGAATCCAAAGCAGGTTCCAGGCTCTGAGCTGTCAGCACAGAGCCTGATGCAGGGCTTGAAACCATGAACTGCGAGATCACGACCTGAGCCAAAGTCAGACATTTAACTGACTGAGCCATCGAGGTGCCCCTTGCTGAGTTAATTTTAAAACACAGTTTAAATTTCAATTAGTTTTTCCACTGGATCATATTCCTCTAAGTGATGTTTGCTAATTTTATTCTGTGTGTTGCTTTTTGTCAGACACCTCTGGATTGTGGAGGTCATAAATTACCTAGTTTGTATATTTTTGTTTTCTCTACGTTTCTTAGGGAAATCTATGTTCTTAGAGAAAGGCATTGATAATTATAGTTTTAAATCAATATTATAGTAATATTTGTTGATTTAAGCTAATACATTTTAATTACTCCCAAATCTCTAGGAAATTTGAGATGACATGCATTGAAATGAAATACTACAATAGAGTCATAAAAATTAATATGACTAAGCAATTTTATTTTGTATGAATTTCCAAAATTGGTGAAAACGTACAATAATTTTATTGGCATTTTCAGTGACAGTATCACCCCAAATTTTACCAAATCAAAAAGTTAAAAAAAAGTAGGATGTGGAGAATATTAAAAAGACATAGTGTTATTTAAAAAAACAGGAAAAAACCCAGAAAATCAAAAGTGTGCAAACTGTTTCTTTAAGGGCATACTTTCAAAATTGCACTTGGTGTAATATACAATCATAAATGGCAAACAACCTTTTACAAGCAGATGTGATTAAGACTGACCTACACATGCCATGAGCTATGCTTTTATAAGAAATTATTTCCAGATATTTTTCCCAGGCTTACTAGGATTGCTGGGGGGGGAGGGGGGTACTGGAATATAGACCATAAGGCAAGAGTTTCATCCTATGTGGATTAAATGGCAACTTTACTGTGTACAAAGACCAGGACTTAGACATCTTCACCTATTTTATAAGTATGATAGTGGTGCTTTCCACTCAATCTGTCAAAAAAAAAAAAAAAAGATGATTCCATACTTCATTATTAGAACTATTACTTCTGCAAAATGACAAAAAAAAAAAAAAAGAATTGTCAGAGGCATTGTACCTTAGAGATTGGCATAAAAACAGACAGCAGATCAGAGGGACAGAATTGGGAGCCGAGATGTAAAGTCACCCATATACGGACGATTTATTTAAGACAAAGGAGTCAAAAACATACACCGGAATGTCTTTCTTCAATAAAACTTTCTTCAATAAATGGTGCTGGGAAAACTGGACAGCCATATGCAAATAAAGAAACTAAACCACTATTTTGTACCCTATACAAACATTAACTCTAAATGGATTAAAGATTTGAAAGTAAGATCTGAAACTATAAAATTCTTGGAAGAAAAGATAAGTGGTAAGCTCTTTGACATCAGTCTTAGCAATGTGTCTGTGGCTCTGACGTCAGAGACGAAGGAAATAAAATATGAATAAGTGGAATGACATCAAACTAAAAAGCTTCTGCACAGCAAAGGAGATGATCATCAAAACAAAAGGGGAACCTACTGAATGGGAGAAGATATTTGCAGATCACATATCCAAAATGGGGTGAATATCCATACTATATAAAGAATTCATACAACTCAATATTAAAAAAGCGAACATCGTGATTAAAAACTGGGCAAGTATCTGAGTAGACGCTTTTTTCTAAAAGAGACCTACAGGTGGCCAACAAGCACAGGAAAAGATGCTCAACGTTACTAATTATTAGAGAAATGCAAATTACAACCACAGTGAGGTATTGCCTCACACTTGTCAGAATGGCTAAAATCAAAAAGATAATAAACGTTTGCAAGAATGTGGAGGAAAAGGAACCTTCCTGCACCGTTGGTGGAAATGTAAATTGGCACAGCCACTACGAAAACCAGTATGGCGATTCCTCAAAAGTAAGAACAGATCTGCCATATGATCCAGCTTTTACACTTTGAGGTACTTATCTGAATCATATGAAAACACTAATTTGAAAAGATATATGCACCCCTATGTTCATTGCAACATTATTCACAATAGTCAAGATATGGAAGCAGTCTAAGCATCCGGTGTTCATCAATAGATGAATGTACAAAGAGGTTGTGGGGTGTGTGTGTGTGTGTGTGTGTGTGTGTGTGTGTGTGTGTGTGTGTAATGAAATACTACTCACATAAAGAAGAATGAAGTCTTGCCATTTGCAACAACACGGATGGACCTTGAAGGTATTATGCTAAGTAAGACAGAAAAAGACAAATACTACATGATTTTGCTCATATGTGGAATCTAAAAAACAGACAAAATAATACAAAAACTCCTAGATACAGAGAATACACCAATGGTTACCAGAGGGAAATGGGGTTGGGGATGGGCAAAATGGGTGAAAGGGGTCAATTGTATGGTGATAGATGGTAAATAGACTTTTAGTGGTGATCCCTTTATAGTGCACACAGATGTCAAATTATAATGTTGTACCCCTGAAAGTTACATAATGTTATATACCTCAAAAAAAATTGTCAGAGTCATGACATTTTAGAGATTATTGAAATGTACTTCCCAGAGAGACGAAATATAATATTACAGAAAATAATGGGGTAATTATGGAATAATTGCCTATTATCATGACCTTACGGCATTCACATTACCTCTATTCATTCCAGAATTGTGGAATACCAGCTCTGTGTCAGATGCTTTGATATGCCCTGGGATATAATAATAATAATACAGTATACTTTCCCTGAAGAGTTTGCATTCCAGTTAGGGAGAGGCATGTGAGCATACTAATATACAGGTGTTATGGTAGGAAGGTATATAAGTGAGTGATTCCATTTTATTCAGGGACAACACGGGTAATGGGGTAAAAGTACTTCCTCAAGAGGGTAACATTGGTGCCGAGTCCCGTAAGGTGGTTGTGCTTACCTGTAGACAAGGTGGGAGAGGGCTTTTCAAGATTGAAGGAGCAGACAGAGCAGGGACAGAGTATGTGAGAGAGACATGAAATGGTGTGTTGGAGGAACAGCAAAGACTTTGAGTTCATTCTTCCATTAGACTGAGACCTATGTGGGCATCACGAGGACAGGAAGTGCATCAAGACATACAGTGTGAAATTTTAAAAAGAAAATGAAACTCTGGGAACTGATAGGGACACGTGTCCTGGAGGACCTTGAGTGTGACACTAACAAAGTCAGATCATAGCCAATGACAAGCCTACTTCTTTGTTCGCCAAGAGCATATTTTGACGCGAAGGGAAGTGATTTAATGAAAACTGTACTGGGAGCATATCCTCTTTATTCTTAAAGCAGCATTTTCATGCTTTATTTCCCCCTCACTTAACTTTTCCTTTTTCAGTACCTTTCTTTAATACTCTGGGAGAAAACATTGCCTGTATTAAAAACCCTTTTACTGTGGAAATGAGATAAGTCACCTTCACAGCCCTTGAAGCTTCCAGGCAGCAGCAATTCATAGTCAAGAGGTGATTTTTGCACCAGGGTCGTTGTACGGGGAGCATGTTTTATGATTGGTCTTGGCACAGTGTGAGAAACATGGGCACCCAATGAACTAAAAGTCTGCTCCGCTCCAAAGGCACGGATGTCTCCAACAGGTGGCCACGCACGCCATTTGGGAGCCTACCCCTGAAGTAAGCAGATCGCATACTGTGGTCAAGGCAAAACATAGGTGTCCTGAAACTTGAAGGAGAAAATAAATTTCTTCTTTTTTTTTGAGTGAAGCCGGTATACTAAAATATAAGTCGGTTAAGCAACAATTAACCTACTTGTGAAAACATAGTTGAAAAGTAACATGGGGGCACCTGGGTGGCTTGGTTGATTAAGCATCCAACTCTTGATCTCAGCTCAGGTCATGATCTTGTGGTCTTGAGATGGAGCCCCACGTCAGACTCTGCACTGATGGCACAGAGCCTGCTTGGGATTCTCTCTGTCTCTGTCTTTCTCTTTCTCTCTCTCTCTCTTTCTCTGCCCACGCACACTGTCTCTCAAAATAAATAAATAAACTTAAAACGTTAAAAAAAAGAAAAATAATATGGTGATGTTCGGTAACTACAAATTTCACTTTGATATCTTGGAAAGCCATCTCATATAGATGACTACAAAAACAGCACATTTCATCTAGATTGAGGAATCGACATTGCATGCCATCTACTGTAAAAAACAAATCGGTATATGCAATGGTCAAGCTTGTGTGAAAAGCTAGAGGTGAAGGGTAGGGCCCTTCTTCCCATCACCGAGGGCAGCAAACCATTGCACAGTTTACGGAGCCCTGTGAGTGGTATGGAGAAAGTGAGAGGGTGGGCAGACGGCACCCACCAAACCGTGTTGAAATGACTCGGTATCAATTCTATGTACAAATTAGGGAAAATGACAGGTCTTTGTGTTTTAGTAGGTGTTTGCCTGGAATACTGGTGTGGGGTTTCTTACCTTTAGAACTAGGTAATAGTCACTCGGTGAGGGCTTGGATGAACATCCTTGAATTTAGGGCCTCGTCCAAAGAGTGAGGTAGCCCTTAATGGGAATCACTGTTTAATGAGCCCCTGGAGAATTGTTTTAAAATTGGATGAGTGCTGGAGACTCGTAGAATTTTCGACAGCACACACCTGGTGAAACTCTCTTGTGCAGTTGTAAATCTAGTTCAGCCCTCTGGCAGGAGGGCGCTGAAATTTTGCCAAACCTCTGAAGGGACTGCCGTGGAATGCCTATTATTTGCATATTTTAGACTTACCAGACCTACGACCCAATGTGCGTTTTCTGTTATCGGTGAAAACACAAAACGTATCTAACTGGGTGTGCTTCAGCCAACTGAAATTCCTCACCGAAATTCTTAACTGAAATTCTTCGTTTAAATCAGAATTGTTTAAGAATACTGCATCAGTATAAATTGAAGAAAAATGTCTCCTTAGATTTTGCAAATTAATGATAGATTTGGCAGCTGAACCCATTTCTGTAGCGTTCCAGTTTGGGTGGAATTGGGAGACAAAGTGTGGGGCGCGTGGCTTCTGTGCAGACATCTGCTTTGGTTTAAATGTTTAATTAGACCTGTTTCAGCGTACAGCCCATATATCATCTGGTCTCCGTACCATGAGAGAAAAAGCGTCGTTGCCACGATTCGGTGAAGAAATTAAAGACCCGAGTGCCAGAGAGAACTGCTTGCCAGCGTCTCTGACAGACTCCGGGCTTGAACTGGAGCCTTTTTGCCTTCACATCCAGGATCTTTCCTCTCTTTCTTGGCGAAGGGACTGCACATCCTGGTTTTCCTGGGACAGTTCTGGTGCATGTATGCCTGCTGTTCTGAGAGCATGTTTAACACTGTTCCATTTCCCTTTTAAAAGTACCCTGACTTAGAAGATGGAGGGGTCCTGCTTTGATGTCCCCAGTAAACTATTCATAACAGCATCCCTGCACCCGCCCCCCCCCCTCCCAGGTATCCAGTGTTATGCTGACTTTTGCACAGAGAGGCTTCAGGAATCCGGAGGTGGGGCTGACATCCTGGGCTCTCCTCCTGGAGCCCAGAGAGAATCCCCAGAGCCTCTTAGTCCTGGCCTTGATCTGAATCACGGGGGCTGTCACTGTAAGCAGTGTTTGTGCTGTTACAAGTAACAGGACCTAGAATCAAACTTCTCTAAATGAGGGATTCAGTACTGTTCATATAACTAAGAGACTCAAAGGCAGAAACTGGGGCTATGAACAAATGAAGAGCCTCCAACAAGGTCTCTCCCCCACCCCCCACCCCATCCTCTTCCTCCTCTCTCCCTCTTCCTCCTTTTTAAATTATTTTATTTTTTTCTTGTAATGTTTACTTATTTTTGAGAGAGACAGAGCTCAAGCAGGGGAGGGGCAGAGAGAGTGGGAGACAGAATCCGAGGCAGATTCTAGGCTCCGAGCTGTCAGCATAGAGCCCGAAGCGGGGCTCGAACTCACAGACCATGAGATCAATACCTGAGCCGAAGTCGGATGCTCAACAGACTGAGCTCCCCAGCACCCCTCCCCTTTGCCCCCCTTTTCCCATCTCTCCTGCTTTCTCTATCTCTTGCCTCTGTTTTCCTCTGTAGGTAGACTCCTTCGGTGTACTGAAGAAGGGCGCCAGCAACTGTAGTTATAAATGACAACAGGTATGCTGTTGCCCTTAATACTAGCCCCGGCTCTGGGCCGATGGGCCTGAGAGTGTGGGCGGGTGGCTTTCCCAGAGGGAAATGAGAACGACGGAGGGGGAATGGACGTTGGCAGGCAGACACAGCGGCTGTTTACTATCCCGCTTCTTTGTGGAATTAAAAATGAATCATCTGAGATGGAAATTGTAGTGTGAGAGGTGCATAATTTTCTAGCAAATTGCATGACTAAATCTTCACCATGGTCAGTTCTCTGGAAGAGAAACAAAGCAGCCCAGCGACTCCTCACACTAGCAGGCCCACCGCTGCAGGTGCCCTTGCCCCGGAGACATGAACTTGGCTCCCGTGAGTGCTGTCGAACCCAGAACAGAGCATTCGCCCCTAGCCAAAGCCTTCACCCTCTCACTCTGAGAACGAAGGCCAGAGTTCCCAAACACGGTGCCTGCCATCCGCCTGGTCTTCTGAGTCACATCCAAGCCTGGCCAAACCCGCCTGTTGAGGATCACGGTGGCTGAGGGTCAGCGCATGAAGATCACCTCTGAGGGTCTGGGGCTTGATTGCAGCCACTTTTACGCTCCTGGCATTGTCCCCTGCTCTGCCAGCTCCCCCAGCGTGTATCCAAATGGGTGAATAGTAAATACTTGTTAAGCTAAAAGGCACCTTAGAGTCTAATAGTTTCTTCAGATACAAAAAGAGACTAAAAACGCCACATTATCCCAGGGCCAGTGTTGCACTTTATAGACACACTTAACACTAACAGGAGTTGTGTCAGTTTCTTGTCTGCCAGGGAAATTCACAAAGGAGTTCAGTCCCCATGATTGTGTAACATGTAACTCATTCATCCATTCATTCACTCATTCATTCATATAACACATATATCACATGGCACCATTATGCTAAATCCAGATTATCTGATTAGTGATAGAATCTCTAGGTCCAGAGTAAAGCGAACCTTTTTTTTTCTCCTTTGCTGAGGCACATGTACCAAAAGAATGTGACAAATATTCTTTTTTTTTTTAATTTTTTTAACGTTTATTTATTTTTGAGACAGAGAGAGACAGAGCATGAACGGGGGAGGGGCAGAGAGAGAGAGGGAGACACAGAACCCGAAGCAGGCTCCAGGCTCCGAGCAGTCAGCACAGAGCCCGACGCGGGGCTTGAACTCACAAACTGCGAGATCATGACCTGAGCCAAAGTCGGACGCTTAACCAACTGAGCCACCCAGGCGCCCCAAATATTCTTAATCAGATGTGAACATCACAATCAGATTGGAAGTTCTGTCAGAAAAATTCCTGGGTCCAACCCCTAAAAGTGTGTGACCCAAAGGTTTGGGTAGGCCCTGAGGTATATGTGCTTTTAGGATTCTTCCAGATTTTCTTTTTGACACACACCCTGATGGAATGTGAATATTTTGTTTTAAGATGCTCCGTCTGTAATAACACTCCAGATCTGTGCTCTCCAGGTTCTGAGGCAGCCGGGGATCTCGATACACTTGCTGGCCCTGCGCTCAGTTGGCCTCTGTGGTATTTGAGTTGCAGGTGTGGCCCCATCTGAGATGCTGCTGGACACGGCCAGGGGTCCAGGGAAATCTGAAATCCCTCACACTGTGCAGTTAGGGAATAGTTCTGAGTAATGCCACGCTTTGTTTTGTTATGATCAGAGTAAATCTATGGGCTTTGCTTTGTTGCCATTTTCATTTGGACGTAACATGTTTCCTAAATGTTGGATTATATTAGGCAGACAACAATGGGGAAAGAAAATGAAACATTAATGTTAGCCAGGAACATTACAATAATCTGTCTTCTCCTTCTTTCTTTTTCCTTCCTTTTTGCTTAAACATGACTGAAAGACTCGGGGCGGGGGAATGAATTTGAGGAATTATGATCAGGAAACTCAGAGCTGTTACAGCCCTTCACACAATATGAAATAGGAACTTAAGAGATTCTCTTCGTATCTGGATCTGATCTCACACTTTTATTGCAGATGGCTTCTCCTCATATGTAGTTCAATGAGCTGGGAAATAACTTCAGTTATAGGCTTGCACTGAACACCCTCAAAAGGATATGGACTGGGAGATGGAGAAGTCGGTCCCCAAAGGGGTGTGTGTGTGTGTGTGTGTGTGTGTGTGTGTGTGAATTTTGGAGGAGCTGGTAAGGCAGTGCCCATGTTCTGCAAGTGCCCATCCTACACGGAGAGCAGATGTGGGGAACGTGACCCAGCAGAGGCCCCATGCCTTCGAATGCTAACCATACAAACAATTAGTGGGGTAACAGGGTCTCAAAGGAGCCTTTTCACCATTTGGCTTCATCGGCAAGTACTGTCTGTCTGGTGTGGCGTCTTACAAGGCCTCCAGAGTTCGCAGGAAAGCACTGCCCTCATTACGTAGAAAATTCCATCGCGGCACTACAGACAGACCTCACAGATCTGTAGTATTTATTCAGCCGCACGCACAGTGTATCTGTTTTGTTGTTGTGGCACTGATGGAGACTCTGTCCTGTCACCACTGTGACCCCTGAATATTGTTGCAGTTACTGCATGTTGGTATCCGGAAAGCCGGAGCAGAATGTTTGTATCATGCGCCTTTTGGCCACTGATGTTACAGTAATCCTCTAATGACACCAAAATCTTGTGGTGATTTGAGGCTCTTCTTTACAAAAAAATTTTTTAAGTTTACTTATTTTGAGGGAGAGAAAGAGCCAGTGGGGGAGGGCAGAGTGAGAGGGAAGGAGAATCACAACCAGGCTCCGTGGGGACAGCGCTGACATTCGATGTGGGGCTCGATCATGGGAACCGTGACATCATGACCTCAGCCACAATCAGGAGTCAGAGTCCTAACCTCCTGAGCCACCCAGTGCCTCTCAGTTTTTCTTCTTAAATTCCCTTCCTCCCCTCATTCCCCTTCCCCATCATAAATCTGCTCTCTTCACTATGCACCAGGAAATTTAAGGTTTTTTTAATTTTGTGGTTAATCCAAATAGTAGTTTCACCCAGATATCAAGCAGAGCAATGGTTTCCTTTCGTATTTGTCCACTAGGGAACCTAGTATAAAAAGGGAAGCGTAGCATGTGTTTTTTGTTATAGGTGTATCTGTCTACATTTTAATGCTGTTAAGTAAAAATGTATTTTCTAACTGATACCAAAGGAAACTTGCTTGTCAGTCTTTCTTTTCCTCTTGTCTTCAGTTTCCTTTTTCCTTCTTTTCTTCTTTCTCTTTCTCCCCATAGTATTATCTTAGTAACTCACGGCTCTCCTTAGAAGTGTTGGCATTTCGCTAGAGAGGAAGTTGGGTAATTCATATCACATTAGGTGGAGGAAGTTACATGAATGCAGGTCACATCAGAAGAACTGTGTAAGAGGGTCATTAGGAGCACAGATTCCAGCTCCAAACTGCCTCTGCGGAATGCTGCTTGTCTGCAGCTTGTTGGCTCTATGACCTTGGGCAAGTTATTAAGTCTTTGTGTGCTTACAATGCCCACTCTGTAAAAATGGGCAAAATAAAATTACATTCATCATAGGGCTGTTAAAGGCATTGAATACGTACGGTGCTTAGAATCATGCAAGAATATTATGTATGGTACTAACCACTATCATAAATGTATATAATAATAAACCATTATTATAAGGTACTGTCACATCTCTACTTTGTCATGCTGCGCGTAGAACTGCATTCATATATTATAAATTAATAAAGGTAAAACCATGCCTCAACTTTGCATAAAGGTAGGAATACATTGTTCAAAAAACAAGCGCACAAAAACCCCGAAGTAATGGGAGTATTCTAGAAATGTTCGTGGCTGACAGAGAACAACACAGACTGATTGGAGTTACCATGCCATTTGTATCTGTGAGAGTCAACAAGGCAATAATTACAAATTGGATTTTCAAGAAGCCCCAAAACGATAACCAGTGCTTAGGATTAGTACGAATATGTTGTGAAAAATGTGATGGGTACTTGTGCATGTTAAAGAGTCGGCTGAAGCGACTGTGTGTGCCAGAATATTCTGAAACCACAGCAGAAATAAAATGGGGTTGCTTCACTGAAATGTGATCGTATGTTCCACTTTGGGGCCCTGGTGATACAAAAAGTTGAAAACTTGCAACTAATAAGCAGTAAAGCATGCTAAATGAAGCCAAAATATAATCCCACAAAAATTTTAAGGTATTATTCACGAGAGGGCAGGATACGCATTTTAAAATGTGAAAGTATATCCTGAGGAACAAAAGGTTGAACCATATATCTATTATAATCATCTCAAGTCTACGTCGGATCATTTAGCTGAGAAGCTGAAAATAGCTTTTCCTCCTGGAATTCTCTGTCTTTTCATAACTGGTGAGTCTTTCCCCTCCCCCCCCTCTGTTCTGCCTCCTCACTTAAAATTTTCTCGTCATGAGCATAGGTCTTACACAGTAAGTTGTTAATTTTCCTGCTCTGTCCAAAGTGGAGTTCTCTCTCCTAGAAACTGACCGACAGTTTGCATTTGAGTGGTTATTAGGATAACGTAAGAATGGATTTATGCATAATTCTATCAAGAATGTAAGTGCCAATTTTTAGAAATCAAAGCTTGCCAAAGATAGGATACTTTTATGTAAGTACATATAAGGAAGTATATCTGAAAATTTATTTTTGCCTAATAGTATTTAGGAAAAATGGAAATTTTTATATTAAAAATATTGTCTAACTACCTAGATGTTTTACATTGGATAAATAGCCTGCCTATGAAAGGAACCAAAGCATTTGTGTGACACTTAGCACACAGACAAGACATGAAGAAGAAAATCATTCAGGAAAATAACAGATTCCTCCTGAGACGACATCTCGCAGGAAGGGCTGCTTACGTAATTTTGATGCTCCCTTTGGGCTCAGACTGTGTGGTGTGTACACAGAGGTCTCATCTGTGTGCATCAATGCTTGAAGGACTTTCGTCTGTGTGTGCATGATGTGTATACGCATGCGTGTGGGTTTTTAAGAGTGAGAATCATGTGTGAAGGGTTGTGGTCTCCAAACTGCGTGGTGATAATGATGCATTGTTTATAATACAGGTTCACGCACATCTACGAGGACCTGTGGGTGACGTATGTTAGCTTTGTTGTCAGTCTCCAACAAATCTTTGGTGACAAATCTTTTTTTTTTTAAATAAACTTTATTTATTTATTTAAAATGTTTGTTTATATTTGAGACACAGGGAGACAGAGCATGAGTGGAGGAGGGGCAGAGAGAGAGAGAGAGGGAGACACAGAATCCGAAGCAGGCTCCAGGCTCTGAGCTGTCAGCACAGAGCCCAACGGGGGACTCCAGCTTGTGAACCCTGAGATCATGACCTGAGCCAAAGTTGGGCGCTCAACTGACTGAGCCACCCAGGCACCCCAAACTTTATTTATTTATTTTTTTAATGTTTATTTATTTATTTTGGGAGAGAGTGTGTGTTTGAGCTGTGGAGGGCCGGAGAGAGAGAGAGCGAGAGAGAGATTCCCAAGCAGGCCCTTCACTGTCAGGACAGAGTTTCCGTGGGGCTCAGTCTCAGGAACTGTGAGATCATGACCTGAGCCTAAACCAAGGCTTAACCCACTGAGCCATCCAGGTGCCCCCAGTTGGTGACAAATCCTAGTGAATATGACTGAGGGAGGGTCAGATCTGAACTTGAGGGAGGGTCTGATCTGAACTTGATTCCATCTTCTTGAATTTTGAATTCCGATGTAAATTCTCACAGGTGTTTTGTGTTCAATATCAACAATTGCTTCTGAGGCCTTGTTGGAGCTAGAATGTCCTTAGTCTTTACGGAGTTGCTTGAGGAAAGTGCTTTTAGTACAGTCTTGAAAATTTAATTTCTCAACAGGACTTGCTTCTTTCCCATACCATTTGCAAAGTATTGAGTCCTTGCTGTTTTCCCGAGAGACAGGCTACGTGATGCCTCAGCACTTTGTTCTGGAGTTTCTCCTCTGTTCTCTTGGCCGGATGTGTTTTCTGTGCGCCGATGAACATCCTGGGAAAACTGGCTAGTTTCAGGAAACTGCTTCGTGTTGAGTGACTCTTGCTTAATTATGAACACTCTTGCTTAATAAATCATCTCTTTTCTTATGCCATTTCAACTAGACATTTTGAAGGCTGAGAAATAAGGAAAGTTATATTAGCTTTTAAAACCCTAAGAGTGTATTCAAATATTAACTTTCCAGATTAATGCACAACATAAACTAAATGAAAGGAACTAGGCATTTCATAACTTCATTCACCTGAGTGAGATACCAAATGTAGAGCAGATATGAAGGAAATCAACATATGTGGGGTTAGCAGGGGTTTGTTTTAAGTCTGGGTCTAGGTACCGACTTCATATACTTACTGTGTAATATTTCTGGATGGTGGCTCCTCTCCCATGTTCATTTTGAACCAGTGGCAAAAGTGAAATGAGCACATAGTGCAGATCAGTGAAAAGTACACAGCAAACTCAGCAAACCAGGAGTAGAAGGGAGCTTCCTCAAATTGATCAAGAAATACCTACAGAGACACACAGCCAAACTGGAATCTTTCCCACTGAGGTCAGTTATGTCCCTCTTACCATTCTCATTTAGCACCATCCTGGGATTCCTAGCTAATGCAATGGGACAAGAAAGGAAACAAAAAGTATACACAGCAGAAAGGAAGAAATAAAACTTTCTATGTTTGCAGTTGATGTGACTGTGTAGAAAATCCTAAGGAATCCACAAAGAAACTCCTGCAATGAGTGAGCTTTAAGAGTAAGGTTGTAGAATAGCAGGTTAATACATAAATGTCACTTTTCTATATGCATGCAATAAACAAGTAGAATTTGAAATTAAAAGCATAATACTATTTGTATCAGCAGCAAAGTGAAACACTTCAGTATAAATTTAGCAAAATATGTACAAGATCTGTATGAGGGACACAGAAAAACTCTGGTGAAAGGAGATATCAAAGTAACTAAATAAATGGAGAGATAGTCCATGTTCATGGATAGGATAACTTAATATTGTGAACATGTCAGTTTATACCAACTTGATACATGGATTCAATACAATCCCAGTCAAAATTCCAGCAAGTTATTTTATGGATATTGACAAACTGATTTTGTATGGAGAAGGAAAAGCCTAAGAATGGCCAAGACAAATTTGTAAACGAGAAAAGTTGGAGGACTGACACTACTCAATTTTAAGATCTCCTGTAAAACCGCATAAAAACTATATAAAAACCGCATTAAAACTATATAAAAACCTCCTATAAAACTACGGTGTTGTCAGAAGAATGTACAAATAGATTTGATGGAACATAAAGAAGATGCATAAGTAGAAATCGTGCGGAATAGAAGGTCAGTTTGATAAAAGATCAAAGGCAAAACGATGGAGAAAAGAGTCTTTTCAACAAATGATGCCAGAACAACCAGACGTCTACATCTACGTGTAAGAGAATGAAAGTGGACATAGATCTTCTAGGCTGCACACAAATTACCTCAGCAGAGACCATAGACTTAAATGTTAAATGCAAAATTATTAAACTTGTAGAAGTTGAAATAGGAGAAATGTCTAGATGACCATGGTATGGCAGTGAGATTTTAGATACACAAAGGCACAATCAATGGAAGAAATGACTGATAAGGTGAATTTCCTTATAATTAAAAACATCTTCATGAAAAACACTATCAAGAGAATGTAAAAGGGAGGCTGTGTGTCCTGGTAGGGACAGGAGATGTACAAGAACTATGTCCTTTCTATACAATTTTACTGTGAGCCTAAAATTGTCTAAAAATAAGACAATTTTTATATATAATCGTATGTATATGCTATATACATACTATTATATATATAAACACTATATATACATATATACACACACACATATATACACACATACACTATATAATGCACATTATATGTGTGTGTGTGTGTGTGTGTGTGTATAATGTGGTATCCTGAATGGGATGCTAGAGCAAAATTAGAATATTAGGTAAAAAGCAAGGAAGTCTGAATATAGATTGTAGTTAAAAATGATATATCAATATTGGTTCATTTATACTATACTGATATAAGATAACCATTACTAAGGATGTGTGGTACATAAGAACTGTGTATTACCTCAATTTTTCTGTAAATCTAAAACTATTGTAAAAATAGTTTATATTTAATTACCCACACTGTCTTTTGGAGCTATTATAACATTTAATACATTCTTAAGGAGGAGGTTATTGACTTTTTTTTACAAAATACACTTAAAATGTAACCTGAATAGGGTTTCCCGTAACTACTATAAATCAGTTACCAAGAGGAATCATTCATAGATTTTTCCACCATTGTGAGGAGAAGTGCCACAGGAAACAATAAATGAAATTCTACACATATTAATCCAGTCACTGATGTCATAAATCTACATGTGGTTGAAAAATTTGAAATACTATTTGTTTTTGAATGGTGAATTCTGGAATATAAATATAAATATAAATATAAATATAAATATAAATATAAATATAAATATAAATATAAATATAAATATAAATATAAATAAATAAAATATAAAATATATAATATTTATATATAATATATAATACATAAATATATATATGTGTGTGTATATATATATAATAAAAATCTATCTATAACTGACTTTGTGAAAAGTTAGGGCATGACTAAGTTGACATCTACAAACTTGTTGGAAAGTCTCGTAGACAATATGTGGTTTATTGGTTTGCATGTAAGTATCCCATTATCCTTTTATTGCACGCATAAACCATTCTCTTGGCTTCCCTGATGATTTTACTCATATTTTAAGAATTATTATGGTGTTCACTAAAACAATATATATATTTGAGAGAGGGAGAGAGAATCCTAGGCAAATGCCATGCTGTCAGTGCAGAGCCTGATGTGGGGCTTGATCTCACCAACTGTAAGATCATGACCTGAGCTGAAACCAAAAGTCACGTGCTTAACTGACTGAGCCACCTAGATTCCCTCAGGGATACCACACTCTACTTTTTGTCATGACGTCTCAGGCTCCTCATGACTGGGAATTTCTCAGGTATTTGGTGACCTTGTCATTGTGAGAATATTGATCATTTGTTTTACAGAATATCTTTCATGTGTGATTTTTCTGGTGCTTTCTCTTTTGATTACACTGGGTTATGGGGTTTTAAGTGGAAGGTCGTACATGTAAAGTGCCGCTCTCATCTGTCCCATGAGAGTACATAATGTCAACATGACTTATCACTTTTGATGCTGACCTTGGTCTCCTGGATGGAGTCGTGTTCATCAGGTCCCCCATTATAAAGTTACTCCCCCCCGCCCAATATCTTTTCATTCTGTATTCTTCCAAAGGAAGTTACTATGTACATCCACATGTGAAGAGTGCAAAGTTACACTCTACCTCCTTGAGAGCGGAGTATCTGCATAAATTATCTTAAATTGTTCACAGATTTGTCAATTCTCCCACATTTATTTATTTATTCAGTTATTTACTTATATCAGGATGAGTCATGGGCATTTATTTTATACTTTGACTTAGAATCCATTAATACATCACTTATAGTGTTGGTTACCTTTTTCCAGCGATGGCCATTGGGAGCTCTTTCATTTGACTCCTGTGTCCCTTTGACATGCCCCGATATTTGCGTGTATCCACACATTATCCTGTGGTGTATATGTGATGTATCCACATATACATCTCTGTGTTAAGAGGCCTTTGGTGCTAGCTTGCACTTGGGTATTACAGGCATGATACAACCTTCAGCACCATAGATAAGATATGAAGAATGGGAACTAAGGCCAAATAATTTGCTTAAATAGCTGTTCCTTTCTATTCCAAAATATTATCACCAGATGATGATTTTTAAAAGTGTTTTCTCTATAAAATTTATAAATATTAAATAATTCTTAGCTTAATTTCCAGTTACTTATTGGATATTTTTTTAAGTTTTTTTTTTTTTTTGAGAAAGTGTAAGTGGGGGAGGGACAGAAAAAGGGAGAGTGAGAGACTCCTCTGCATGAACAATGCAGAGCCCCAAGCTGGGCTTGAACCCACGAACCATGAGATCATGACCTGAGCTGAAGTCGGATGTTTAACCTACTGAATACATTTATATCTTTAAATGTACATATCTACATATATCTTGATATCTGATAGAGCCCATCTTCCTTATTATGCATTTTAAGGAATATCTTGACTGTTCTTTAACTTTTGTCTTACTAGTACATTCTAAAATAGGTCTGATTCTTCTAAGTGTCCTTTCATATTTTTATTATAATTGAATTTATAGATCAATTGGGGCAGAATTGATTTCTTGTTACATTAAATCTTACTCTTAAATGAAGTGTATCTCTGTCGCAGGATACACAGACTTTGAAAGACAGATTTATGTGCAGGAAGTTTGTGGGAAGTTCTCTCAAGATCAAAATCCTGGTGGAAGTAAGGAAGTGATGGGAGATAAAGGAGAAGGTGAACACAGTGCTTTTGCCACCACAACAGCCTCAGGGGATCCTACAGGACATTCTGGAGTTAGGGTGGTGCAGAGGGCAGGGGTGCTGGGTTGTGGCATTAAGCGGACTGTGGATGGATGTAAGCTTGGGCAGAGCAGCCCTCATTAATCAAGGCAGAGTCCTGGAGGGGGACACAGCTGAGGGGTATTGGCTGCCGAAACTCCCAGTAGCCAAGGAAGTGGATGCTTCAGCCCTGAAGAGGAAAATTGAGGCAAAGTACTGGGCCATCTATCACAGGCCACACCCCAAGATGCCGAGATGCATTTGTTTCCTGTAAGTCCTGAGAACAGATCCTCCCAGATTCTGTTTGTCCAAATATCTTGGGGGAAACTGGCAAGGAAATGGTTCGTGTAATGAAAGGCTTGAAAGACATGCCTGGTGTTCATCGTTTCTTTCATCCACTGCCCATTCTAGGCTTCCCTGGCTCTTGGTGAGCACTTAGGCTTGTCCAAGTGACGTACCTGTTGGGTAATCCAGACCCGCAGGCCTGAAGAGTCTCAGCCGCATGCCCCCTTGCCCTTCTCAGTTCATGGCTACCACCCAAGTTCATTTCTCATCAGATCTGGGCAGGGTGGTCGGAAGAAATGCCCAAGTGAATTGCCAGGTGGCAGTCGTCTTTTCTCCTGTCTCATATTTGCTGGAAGTACTGGCTCCTTCTAATGAACTTATCATGGTGGACGCAAGGAGTTTAAAGTTGAGAAAGCCATAGCAGTAGTTTGACATTTCTGGGGCTCCTGAAGGGTCTCCCGGAAGTGTTTCCCAGAGACTGGGGAGGCTGTGGGAAGAGGACCACAACATTTATAAAGCCTAGATGTGGTGGAACGGGAAAAATGAATTCTCCCAGCAGGTCGTTGGGAGTGATGGAAAGTGAGGTTGACTCTCGTTTTACTCTTCAGCCCAGGCGCATGCCTTTTAACTACCAGAGTTGCAAGCCCATGTGATAATTGATTTAGAGAAACATCTTTGAAAGTATTTTCTCTAATCTGACACCTCAGCTACATATTCAGTGAGTAAACACATTGCTCTGTTGGTTTGGCAGTTCCTGGTTGATGGGGCCTTGAGAGGAACGGTGGCTGGTGGGACAAATGACATAGCTCTTTTGCCGTAAAGTGTATCTCTTGGTCCCGTGCCACTGATCTGAGCTAAAGACATTATCAAAATGCCTCACATATGGGGCGCCTGGGTGGCTTAGTCAGTTAGGTGACCGACTTCGGCTCAGGTCATGATCTCATGGTTCCTGAGTTTGAGCCCCGCGTCCTGCTCTGTGCTGACAGCTCACAGCCTGGAGCCTGCTTTGGATTCCATGTCTCCCTCTCTCTCTGCCCCTCCCCCAATCACACTCTGTCTCTCTCTGTCTCTCAAAAATGAATAAATGCTGATTTGAGGCTAGTTCTCTTTGCCTACTGAACGGCTAAGTACCTACAGTTGCCTGTGGAAATGCCCGTGGGAGTGCCGTCTTTAGGGACCGCCCTTAGTGAGGCTGTAATGCGGCGACAGTCCCACAGTCCATGTACCCAGGCACTAAGCCCGCCTGCCCGTGAAGGTTGTCGTTTTTCCTCTTCCATCAGTGATGAGCAACTTCCCACAGGGCCGTACTGAGAGCTCAAGGAGAGGGGCCGATGTAATGACGATGGATGACAGGAGGCTCTGGCTACCTGCTTGAACTTGTACGTGGACTCATCACGTACGTCTCACCACGGATTGGGGCCGGGACTGCCCAGCTGTATGACTTCGTGAGTCTGCAGGAAGCCAGCTTATGCTCGGCAGTTTCGGCCACACTGCCATTTGACCTCTTGGTCTCTTCTGGGACCCAGTTGTACACCCACGGTTGCCTTTTGAAAAGTGTTTCACTCTGATGCAAGTGTCGCGAGCTGACTCTGGGACCGTAGGCACCTATGTTGTCCAACATTTGGACTTGTCATAAATTTTAGAGTCGTTGTGTGTTTTTCGTGACAAATACCGTAAGTTTGGCACTCACCTGGCCCAGGTGGACCGCTTACACCACAGCCTGGACCCGCAGCCAGACTCTTTTCTGTTCTGGACCCCGTTTAAACCCGGCAGCATTTAAAAAAAAATCACGTTGTGTATGAGTCAGATTAACATTGCCACTAATATTCTTCCTGAGAACTTCAAGAGGCCTGCAGGACATTGCACTCTCTACCGCATAATGCGAGTTAGATGTGGTATTGTGTCCTTTCCCTTGGAGACCGCATACGAGGACACCCTGAACCACACTGGTAAATATGGCACCCGCATGATGGCGCCGTGATCTTCATCAGGTTTGTCTGGCATCCATTGAGGTGCCCGTGTCGAAGGCTTCCAGGGTATTAGCCGCCTTACTCACCTGCTTCATTAAGTATGACGCTTCTAGGGAACCAGGTGTGAAATTCCACCGCATGGCCGAGTAATCGAGGTCCCTTTGGCCTGTTTGGTCACACAAGTTGGAAGAATAACGAAGGCCTGAGAAACGACCAGAGCTGTATACTCTCCTCCATCCTGTGAATGCACAGTGTTTCTGGTTTTAATTTGTGATAAGGATGGAAAGGGGTGCGTTTGCATTGCCAGGTCAGTGGCCACCTGTCACCTCTCACGCTCCTGGGCAGGACTCAGGTGTTTTAGCAAAGTTGGTGCATAAACCCATGCTGCTGTAGGGGTTACTACTCGGTTGAGTTTGTGAAAGGCCGCTGTGATCCTCTAGGATCTGTCTGGCTTGCGTAGCGACAAGGCTAGTGAATTAAATAAGCACATCCCTGCACATTCTGTAGGTTTTTAAGTGTAACGCTAACTTCTGCAGTTCTTTCCAGGATACGATGTTTTCCCTTTCCTATCTTGGTGGCAGAGGCCTCCCCTTGACTTCCTTCATGAGCGCATGTCGGTTCCCACAGGTCAAGGAACCAAACAGCAAGCTCTTGTGACTGTTGATTGGACTGGCTTCCCTCAGCCACCTGATCATGTGTGATCTTCATTTACTTCAGCCAGATATACCAAAAACGCCCTTGTTGACTAGTGATCTATCCATCTTGCCCACAAATATGTCGTGGTCTAGTAGTCATCGCCAGAGCAGGATCGTACCCAGCTAGCACCCGTCTCCAGGCGGGTCAGGTGTGCCTGACTCCCACGCTCACCTTGCCACTTGTGATGATGATTGCACCTGACTTTCTTCTAATGGTTAAATGTTGCCACCTGGCCCCTATGATTTCTTGAACTTGCCCTCCTTTAATCAATGGGGCAGCCAGCTTCAGTAATTTCGCCTCCTAGTCTTGGCCCTGCCTAGGGAGGGTGGGCACCATCGAGCTTGTTGGAGAGGCAGGTGACTTTCTTGCATGCACATTCCTCATTGCCACGGTAAGCACGTTAGGTGAGCTGCTCCCATGGGTGATAGTCGCCATATGCGGCATTTCTATTCTAGCGTGTCCTTAACTGTGGGTTTTTTAAATCCCTTCTTCCACTGTCTGCTGTGGTATCTCTAGTGCCTCTACTTGAATGGGGCCATTGCTTCCTCCAAGCCAGGAGGCCGTGGAACGACATGACAGCTTTTCAGGGCTGTACCAGTCTCTGATTCTTTGTCTCCTAACCCCCTTTCATTCCTGGTCTCCATGGGTCAGTCTCCCTGGCATTGACTCTAAGTACGTTTTTCACGTCTGTGCTGTTGTTTACAGTTCTGGCTCCTATAGTGTTTGACGAAGGAGTGAAACTTCATTACGTTTTGTTACATGTCAGACATTTACCTTTTATCTTTAGATGTTCATCCTTTTCACGTATACCTATCACTGAATTTTTTTTATTCATTGGTGATACTCTTTTATTATAAAATTTTATACTCTTTACATATTTTTATATTTTACATGCAAGAATATCATTCTGCTATGTGTGTGGGGCTCTCCCTCTGCTCTGATCTGCAGACCCTCATGGTGCTTTGTTTCCTTGTAACGTCGAGTGAATCTTATTGTAACTTCATATTTGCTGTACCAAAGTCCGTAGAGTCCTGGGGCATCATTTGAAGAGACTTTGTTTCACAGATAATGTCAATTTGCTTCAAGGTATCTGGGATTCAGTCAGCTCTCTGAGGATTCTCTTTCATGTCACAGTCTTGGGGGAAATTCTCCGCTTTACAGCTGGCACATGGCTCAGCGTCCTGGTCACACCACTGACGGGTGCGTTTGCCGTTAGGCCGACCCTGCACTTGTGGCTTCGGCGGTGTTTGTGCCCCTGCTCCATTTTCTCCTTGCTCTGGGTCCAGGGAACCATGAAACCCCAATACCTAAAACTTGCATTTCCCCTAGGATTTGTTTGTGTTGTCACAAGAAGGTCACCGGAGTGTCTGATCTCTAATTTTGCCAGGATTTAAGCTCATTATGTTTTCTTTTCATTATTATTATTTTTTTTACTTCATTTTTTATTTTTTAGAATTTACATCCAAATTAGTTAGCATATACTGCAACGATAATTTCAGGAGTAGATTCCTTAGCACCCCTCACCCATTTAGCCTATCCTCCCTCCCACAACCCCTCCAGCAACCCTCAGTTTGTTCTCCATATTTATGAGTCTCTTCTGTTTTGTCCCCCTCCCTGTTTTTATATTATTTTTGTTTCCCTTCCCTTATGTTGATCTGGTTTGTCTCTTAAAGTCCTCATAGGAGTGAAGTCATATGATTTTTGTCTTTCTTTGACTGACTAATTTCACTCAGCATCATACCCTCCAGTTCTATCCATGTAGTTGCAAATGGCAAGATTTCATTCTTTTTGATTGCTGAGTAATACTCCATTGTATAAATATACCACATTTCCTTTATCCATTCATCCATCGATGGACATTTGGACTCTTTCCATACTTTGGCTCTTGTCGATAGTGCTGCTGTAAACATGGGGGCACATGTGTCCCTTTGAAACAGCACACCTGTATCCCTGGATAAATGCCTAGTAGTGCAATTTCTGGGTTGTAGGGTAGTTCTATTTTTAGTTTTTTGAGGACCCTCCATACTGTTTTCCAGAGTGGCTGCACCAGCTTGCATTCCCAAGTTTTCTTTTCATTCTTATTATCTGTATCGATTCAGCAGGTGAGAAAATATTTCATGTCGAGTAATTTACACTGTCTCACCTCTAGTGAGGCTGCCCATTTTTCTCATATATTTATTGTCCATTTTCAGTTCATCTTTACTCCCTTGCCTGTGTAGATCATGTGTCCTTCTAAGTTGGTCTTTCTCTTTGCTTCATCAACTGCTGAATACCTTTTGTATATTTATAACATGAGTTTCTCTTCTCTCATATGCACATGGGTTTCTTCTCTAGACTATTACTTGGTGATTGCTTTTATTTATGGAATCCCTTGCAGAGGAAAACACAGGTAATCCCACAGGTGTTCAGACTCTGAGAAACGAGGCCATCTTGCCCTCTGAACTGAAGCCCCTGTGGGCTGTCCACTGTCCTGGCCAGCCTTAGCCTGCCGTGCCCCGCAGCGCACCCTGGCCCAGAGCGTAGGAGTAAGTAAGGTACAGACCTCTTTCCCAAGGACAAGCATCAGTATTTTTCTGCAGATCTTTTACTTCCCTTATTCCAGGGCGTCTCACTTAGGCATGGAATTAAATAACCATCTCTTCATCTATGTTTCAGAAATCTATTGCTAATATCCTGGGTCTTTTAGAGCCTTGGCTTTTAAAATACAGGAGCAAAGTGTTAACTTTATTGGCTTCTACCTTTAATTCTTCCATCCTGTTCTTGGAGCAGTAGAGAGAGAATGTGCATGTTATTTCCTGAACAGGGGAGAGTACCATGCTGTAACGCGGAACGGAGTTTGCATATGGGAAGACACGCCCAAATCTATCAAAATGCGATTACAATAAATGTGAAGTAATGTAACAAGTATGATATAGCACAATATAATATCAACATGTACCAAGAGTGATTAAAAAGTAGAAACCATCACTTCCTATTAAAATCACTAACCAAATAAGTCTAGGAAAAGAATTATAAAACATAGTGACAAACATAAAAAGGGTAAGAACAATCTTTGTAGCAAACGAAGACTTATAAACCATTAAAAGGGAAAACAAGGCAAATATCTTACTGTTAGCATTGATATTTTAACATTGCTTAGAAGGTTCTGGATAATATAATGAAAATAAAATATAAGTATTGGAAGAAAGAGACAAATGTATCTCCACATTTACATATCTCTAAACATCTGAAGAGACCATTTCAATTCTTGGGTGATAATTTAGCAAGAAATAGTGAAATAGCCCAAATTTAAATATGTATAAAATAAAAAGTTTTATTTACGAGAGTAATATCTCCCCCAAATCCCCTGCAAAATATTTTAGATGGTGTGAACTTATTTTGTATAAATTCACTCCTTGCAAGGCATGCTATAAATCATTGATTAACAAAAATAGAGCAAAAAACAAGTGTTTCCTCTTTGCATCTAACTATATGCACATAAATGTGTGTTTGTTTTGTGAAGCGCCCCCTACTTCAAAATTTGCTGATATTATCGTCCTTTTATTTTTTAAAACTCTCATATTGCGTATCTGTCATAATTAATGCTCCCACTGTATAAATGCCATAATTAAGTGGCTTCTCTTGGATTCCTTTTCTAAATTTTTAAAAATGTTTATTTATTTTGGAGGGGGGGGAGAGAGAGAGAGAGAGAGCAAGAGAATGGCGCAGAGAGAGAGAGAGAGACAGCTTGTGAGCAGGGGAGAAGCAGAGAGAGAGGGAGACACAGAATCCCAAGCAGGCTCCTGCACTGTCAACGCAGAGCCTGACATGGGGCTCAAACCCATGAACCCTGAGATCACAACCTGAGCCGAAGGCAAGAGTTGGACACTCAACTGACTGAGCCACCCTGGTGCCCCCCTTTTTCCTTTTCTTTCTCAGGCATGCCCCGCTGAGATCACACCCTGCTTCCTGCAGTCTCATGAGTTTGGCACCCCTCCATCCTGTGCAATCCCTTGTAATCCCCATCAACACCTCTCCTGGGAACTCTAGACCCACACATACATGTATTTCCAAATAAAGTAAGTCTAAAAGGAAAATTATTAAAATAGGGCAACCCACCACAGAAAAACCAGCTGTACGCTTTGTTGGCAAGGGTGACTTACAAAACATTCCTCTTTAAAAATGAATGATGAATGAATGAACGAGTGAATGAATAGATCGATGGCCAGTGCCTTACCATCACCTTTGCTATTTAATATCATTTGGAAGTTTCTAGACAATAAAAAAAATAGAACACAGAAATACAACCACTTGGAGAATACCCCCAGGATCTCCTGTTCCAGGAGCATATCACAGTCACCATGCACAGCACTGAACCTGCCCCAGCTCTTGGCAAACACTCACCACGGCTCCTTGTCCTGACTGCCCTCTTCCAAATGAGCCTGTCCCTGTCACTGAGGTTTACACTAGCGAAATCGTCTTTCGGTTCCTCCCTCTTCATATTTTTTTTTTTAATCTGTGTCTGTGATCTTACAAAATCCCTGCACCTCTTGTCATTCTGCTGATATTTTCCCCTGTCAAATTTTCAGTGTCACTTGGACTTGTAAGGAAGGCCATTCTTTCTTTAATGAGACTCAAATGCCCAAGCCACTAAACACTATTGCGGTATTTCTCTCTATATAGACATTTAAGTAATGTCAGCCATAACAAAGCCTAAACCAGAACCTCAAATGATTTCTGTCACCTCCTAAAGTCTACCCTGCCAGCTATGCCGAACAGAGGTGGGTCCACCCCGGACCCCACTATACCTTTCCTTAGTGACACTGCGCCTCTTACGGTTCTTGCTGATTTCTCTTCCTTTCTGGACGCTGAGATTAGTTTGCAGGCATCCTGCACCTGGGGTGCCGTCCTTCTTCATCCATCACACGTTCAAATCTACCCATGTTTTAAGGTACAACTTAAATGCCATTTCCTTAATGAAATAGTCTGGCTAGAAGTCCTCTCTCCCTGAACAGCACTAAATTTTACTTTCAGGACCCCTGTGACATTTATTCCCGTCTATTTTATATCACAGTGATTCTCACCAACCTTTCTCTGTCCTGGGTGAACTTAGGGCTTAGAGTTACAGCCATGACTTGAGCTTTTTTTTTTTTTTGTTACCCCTTATTATTAAATGAAGTGCTTTTCATGGAGTAGAGGATGAACACTTAAGTTTTAAATGAATATTTTATATGAAATTGACCAATTGTGATTAAGTTCACCAATTGGCTAAATATCTATAAAATAGAAGGTGTAGAAATAGCCTTAAGTGCTTGTGGTTTTAAGGAAACATTACTTTCTGGCTTATGTTTGAGCTTTTAGCTGAGGATTTTATTGCTACTGTTAGTTCAGAATCCATTAGGAACTAAAATGCGCCTCTGGAAGGTTTTGAAGAGAGAAATTTCTCTCTAGCCCTTGTTAGACATACTCTCAAGGCTGAGTACAGCTTTCAGTACAAGGAACAGAGGGAATGGAAGTCCTGCAGGGGCGTCCAGGGGACCGTGCAACGGGCCTCTGTGTCCCCTGTCTCAGTCACATCCATGAGTGGATGTCCCACTCCTCAGAGCTGGCAGAGAAGGCACTGGCTCACTTCTGCCAGGAAGTAGGAATTATTTTCTTCATTTTGTCAATGAAAACTTTGGCAACGAAGAGTCATCAGTTGGTAGTAATATAGTTAGTGTTATTAATACTGTTACTGTTGTCCAAATGGTCATGTGCCCATTGCTATGGGAAGTATGTTGGGATCCTCCAGAGGGGCAGAACCAGTATCTCGTACATATATAGACTACAGCGTGGCAGAATGGACACACACACTTCGCCATCACCGTGACCATAGAGCTTATGGTCCAAACTGGAGATCTTTGAGGGTACCCGGGTGGCCCAGTCCGTTAAGCGTCCAGCTCTTGATCTTGGCTCAGGTCGTGATCTCACAGTTCGTGGGAGTGCGTGGGTTCGAGCCCCACATCGGGTTCTGCACTGACAGCATGGAGCCTGCTTGCGATTCTCTCTCTCTCTCTCTCTCTCTCCCTCTCTCTGTCCCTCCGCCGTTCACGCTGTGTCTGTTCTCTCCAAAACTGGAAAACTTTGAGAACAAAGCCTTTATTTATAATTCTGTAAGTCCTCAGGCATAAATTTTACATTTCTTGGGCAAATCAAAGCTATTAGTAATCGTACTCACAGCTAAAAAATGTGACTCAAAAGTAGTTTCCTAGTGACCACACACCTTCTGATTATCCGCCTTTCTATTTATACCTCCCCGCTTGGTGCCCTTTATGATGCTCTAGTCTAACAAGCAAACTACGTTTTACCTTTTTCCTGTTTTGTACCCTGGGTGAGTTAGTAGACGTTATTTTGAATTTTATTTCTCAGGGAATCAAATGATGGAATTAGTATTTGAACTGTCAAATTCACCTGTCACAGGAGATAGTTGTAGGACCCCCCCCCCCAATACCGGGTTTTCCCCAGAATTTTTCCTATCTCATTTGAAAGATCTTTGCAGTGTTTTTATATGTGCTGGGATTCTCCATGTTTTCTGGGGGGGGGGGGAATGACAGATTTTGGAAGTGAAGGAAGTAGGTGTAGGATGGGGGCCATGAAATAGAGGTGGGCAGGACCAGCAGGCCAGAATTGGTGAAAGATGGTCATAATTAACAGCTTGTAGAAAATGACCATCTTGTAGACTGTTTATCAACAGTACGTTCTTGTTCTTGTTTTTCTGCAAACATCTCTGCAGGGCGAGGCAGCAGGGAGCAGAACAGTGTCATAGTTACTGGTGTGCCTGGGGAGCCACAGCCTCCTGGGGATACATCCCATGGCTGGTAGTGACACTGTGTGTCCGGGTGCGGGCTGTTCCCCGTCTTTGTAAGTGAAATGCCTTCGAGTTGGCTGTGTATTTTATGAGCCTGCAGATTTGCTTCCCCACTAAGGAAGTCGACTGTCCCCGAAGATAAGTCTGTATGTCCACTGCTATAGACAACTCCTCCTTTAAAAAATATTTTCACGGGGCGCCTGGGTGGCTCAGTCGGTTAAGCGTCCGACTCCCACTCAGGTGATGATCTCACGGTTCGTGGGTTCGAGCCCGTGTCGGGCTTTGTGCTGTCAACGTGGAGTCCGCTTGGGATTCTGTGTCTCCTTCTCTCTTTGCCCCTCCCCTGCTTTTGCTCTGTCTGTCAAAAGTAAATAAACGTTAAAAAAAAACTTAAAAGATATTTTCATAAATTCCTAAGCACTTGGCATAGCATCACACAATCCCCATATGGTCCACGGGGTGTTGCATAATCCGCTGTCTGCCTATCATTTCAGCCTCAGCAGATGCAGGGTACCATCCACTCGTCCCAGCAGACCGTGTTCCGGGTCCTTAACTCGGCACCCTCACAGAGCGATGTTATCTCTGCCCCAGCTGATGCAGGCCGCCCTGTCACACATCGTACCCGCTCGTGTGCACACACACTTCCCGAGCTAACTTCTGCTCTGGTTTTAGGAGCCTGCCCTTACTCGTTAATCTAAATCTGGTTTCCCTCTTGCACACTCTCCTAGTAAGCCTTCGGAGTATTTATTTTTGTTGCTGCTCACTTGTATGATTATTAGTTTAATTCTGGCCCTCTTCAGAATCTAGGTTCCGTAAGCACAGAAGCTGGATCTGTGTTGTTTCCCCCCTTCTGTCCCATCACTGGCCCAGCAGGTGGCCTGGACTCTGTCTGCATCCAGTGTGGGCGAAAATACACACACATTATAGCAGGTGTACGTGATGTTTATACCCAGTTTTGTTTCATGTGATGCCTCTGCTAGAAGATGTGCCTCTCTCATGTTTGTCACATAGAATTGTAGCATCTGCTAGAAAAATGTAATCCTCCTGTTCATGGTCAGCCTTTGTCAGTGCAGTTAGATGTTTTCTTTCTTGACTCTTTCCTCCAGGTTCCTAGCGTTGAGGCTGTGGCCACGTGAGTCACTTTGTAGGTCCTAATATTTATGCACATATGGATGTAATTGCTCCTCCGTTTCATTTCCGGTCCCTTCCGCAGGCTGGCCACGCCTGGCACCCTGAGGAACGCTATAGTACGTATGCTGAACTCACACCTGTGTGCTTCCGGCCTTCTGACACATCACAGTCCAGGGCCTCGACTGTTTTGAACACGCTATGATAATTATTTATAAAAATGTATATTGTTAGGGAAAAAGACCCGTCTGACCCTTTTAAAAATATTATTTTCGTGTTCTCTCTCTCCTGCTGAAATTCATCCTTTGTTATCAAGACTGTACTTCTCTGTGTTCTGAAGTTATAGACATTTGAGAATGCTGAGCAGGGTACAGCGTTATGAGCAGTGACGTAGCAGCAGATGTGGGTTTCCCTCTGTCCACTTGTTGTTTTGATACATTCTATACTTCCCTGGGGCTGTATGGACTTTGCCTTAACCCACCTGCAGTTTGTTACCTGCTGTCCCTTACTTAAAGGAGAGATCAAGACAAGGCTCTATCTCGTGGGGTCTCTCGGGGCCAGGGTCTGATCCTAGACTCAGACAAGGGTTTTGTAGCAACCTCGGGGTGTTGAGAGCAGGGAGCACAGACAGTAGCCGTAGCATACATTTAGAACCAGGAGAATAACATGCTCAGTGAAACAGTGAAACAGCGGTTCTCTTGGGCAGGCCGAGGTTTCCTCTCCCTGCCCCTCCAGCCCGTTCCTTCATCCCGTGGTTCTTTACTTAATAATTGCCAAAGTGGGGGAGGATATTTAAAATTTTAACAGAGATATGTGTATTAAATTATTCAGATTTCTGATGCACCTTTTCCTCCCCCAGGTTACGTATTCTCTGGCATAAATAATACATTGGAAACAGCAAGTGAGTTTTCAACTATTTTATGCCCTTCTTTTAACAGTGCCTCAAATGATTGTGAAATACAGGTCTACAAGCTAAAGAAAGTCTCCGGGGAGCTTTTCCTTCCGGGTGACTGTGTCTGATTTGAGTTGGCAGCGCTTCTGAGTGATGTCAATACCTGACAGCTGGTGGCCTCTTGAAATGTTGCGAGTTACGTATGGTTTTTATTCCATCTCCTGAAAAGCTCTGCCAGACACAGACTCGAGCGATGTTTGTTTGTTAGCATTTCAGGGGGAAGCATCACATTGTACTTGGATGCAGGAGAGGATCACAAAGCCAGCCGTCTAAACACTCGGTTTCACAGCCTGGTTTTGGGAACGTGCAGAGCACAGGCATCACTAGACGGGAGTTCAAGTCCTAGCTGTTCCATAATTGCCCATGTGGCTTTGGGCCTTAACTTTCATCCCCTATAAAGTGGGTCGATTGCAGAAGATGGCATCAAATTTTCGTTTTGTTTTCAATTCTAAAATCGATATCCACCTAATATTGAAAAAACTGATAACAGTACAGAGAAGTCTAAAATCACTTATACTAGCACAGCTTAGAGAAAATCAGTGGGTTAACATTATTACGTGTTTACTTTTATCCTTTTTTATGCAAATGTCTGTTAGTTACATATTTGCATATTCTGTAGGTACATACGTATATTTTACGTGCATATCTGTATTTCCCATACCTATGTTTTACGTATTACAGAAGTGATTCATACAGCAGTGCATTCTGGTTTTTACTTACTATTTGAAAATGTAGTTTTAGGATTTTGTCAATTATATGGAAGGCATAATTTATTTAAAAGCTACTGATTGTTATTTAGCTTCTACTTTTTCATAATTACAAGAATGATGAATGTCCTTTCACCCTAACGTTGCTCCACATTATTTATTATCCAACAGTAGGGAATTATTAGAATGAAGGACTGCATTTAATTACAGTAACCATTTGGACAAAGGTAAATTCTGCTCTGAATTGTTATTTTCATAGAGATTCAGAAAATATGGGAGGTATTCAACAAGAGCAATAGAAATATTGCCCAGAAAGCTCTCGATTTCGCTCCCATGGAGAGGGTCAGCTAGAGTGCTCTCCACCGAGTTCATCCTCAGCAAGACCTTATGTTGTTAAAAAAGAGTAAAAATGAAATAAGAAAAAAGGTCGAATGACCGTGCGGAAGGAAAGCTTGTATTTCGCATTGTGTGCCTGCTGGTTTCATCAGACTGGCTCTTTGTGGTCCCTACGGGCATTCTCAGGAACAGTGATAGGCGAACACGTGCCGGGAGGTTATTTTGATAGTGTATTTTAGACGCAAAATCATTGCAACATCTGTGATTGCACCCTCCTGGGTGGCACTTTTCAAACATCCCCTCTACCGCCATCCACCACTCTGCACAGTGCACTCATTTCCGGGAGTTTCCGTCTGCATTCTCCAGATGTGTCACTAGATGGAAGAAGAGGACTTTGGTTAGATTCTAGCGGCCGCATTTCACTCGGTAATTTTCTAATCTGGGATCCATTCAGTTTGATTCCATTACAATAATTCATTTGGTGAGATCCTAGGATAGCTTTTTGTACCCACCAGCATTTTTTTCTGGAGTTATCTGAGTTCTGTTTAGAGCATCCCACGATGCGTGAACCCACAGGAATTTGCAGAGCCCTCTTGCTGTGATTTCAGGGTTCCGCCCAGGGTGGCCCCGCTTGGTGGTCAGCCTGTGTGTCTTGTTGACCTACCTGGCGTGGGGGTCAGCCTGCCTCACATCATCGGTCTTTGGCTCACAGTCCTTTGGGTGCTCTCTGCCATTTCTCTGAGGACGGGATCGTAGCCCATCTGGTGACCACAGCTCCTTGTCCAGGACGCCTACTCAAATCTACCTTCCTGTGTTCCCACCTTTGTAAGCTGTGCATTTCGGGTTTTGTACACACTCGGCCATTTGGCCGTTTGATTGTGCTGAAGGCTGTCTGTGACCTGCCCACCCGGGCACCGCGCCCCTCTCCTGCCTTGACATGGCCTCCAGTACCTTCAATCCGATCTTTAAAAGCAGGATCCACTCAGTATAGAGTTATCTCCGTGAACCTGTGTCCCCTTAATGTAGTTTCTTTCCAGAGAAAGGGTTCCTAGGCATTACCCCATCTGCCGTGACCAGGTCACTGCAACAGTTTGCAAACACGCCATGCGTATACCCAATGGTGCTACAGGTGATCGCGTGTGTTTCGGTCGACTTCGGCATGGAACAGTTAACGGTAAATCGTGTCGTGTAACAAGTCGTATTTATGTCCTTACTTGCCTCATTCAGCTCTTTACTTTTAAGCTCTGTCTGTATTGCTGTGTGTCCTCTCCATTGTTCTCGCTGCTGCACAGTTGGAGAAGCGTTTCAGAGTGTGCATCCACGATGTTTATTTATTTATCTGTCCGTCTCTCAGTTATGGAAAACTAAGTTGCATCAGACTCTCTGCTATCACAAACAATGCTTTGATAAATATCTTTTCATCTGTACCTGTCTTGCCGTGTACTTCGGCAAGATTTTTCCAAGATTTGGATCCTGGAGACAGATCACTGACTCATTGCCTACATGCATCTCACATTTCAGTAGCGCTTTCCAGAATGCCTTTATCAGTACATTTCCAGCTCCTGCAGGCAGACTGGTGTTGATGGTGTGCTGCTCTCTGATGTTTGCCTTTTTTTTTTTTTTTTGTGCTTGTTGAGTGCATTCTAATTAGATGGCAATGTGATATGGTTCAATTTAATAGATGCGAACTATTTGTTGACTTAGTCCTGCAGATGTCTTTTTTTCAGGTTGTCATCTGTTTGCTGACTTTGTCTGTTGTGCCCTTAGATTGAACTGAAATCCTTGCAAATGATGTAGCGATATGCATCAACAGTTTGCGTTATGGTTTGTGCTTTTTGTGTGTTCTTTAGGAAGACATTTCTCTTTGGTTAAAATTATATTCTCCAGGCATTGTCTCTTCTACTTTCCAGGAGTGTTTCCCTCTGCTTCTGTGGTTTTACTAATTGTCTGGCTATAAATCATTTATAAATTACCCCTGGTTTCATCAGCCTGTAGAGGGGTACGGTTTATACTTATATAAACAGTGTATACACTTTATACCTGTCATATTTTTCCCATATATGGCATAAAGTGAAAGAGACAGCAAAATTTTTCTTTAACACCATCTACTTATTCAGTACATTATTCCCACATGTTTTTTGGGTGTTACCTTCACCAAATAATCAGATTTCCATATGTCATCTACCTGTTCCATCCTTTTACCTTTTCTTTCTTCAGTAGTATCATATGTCTACCAAAAAATCCATTTGTTTTGAAATGAGTTTGAATGCTTAATAGAATATGTCCTTCTTTCCTCTTTGTCCTTTTTTTTTTCAAACTTTGCTCTTTGTAGATCTTTATACCTTCATAAATTGGCTTTATTGAGTTGATTTAAAAAACACTGGGATTTTTTTTATGGCTATGGCACTGAATTTACAGATTATCTTGGCCAGGAGTAACAAGTTTGCTCTATTGGCTTTGTTACTTATTTTTTCCATTCATGGTTGTAAAATAAAACCAGGACTAATGTGGGCCTTTTTGACTTGTCCCTTGTCTTAGTCTGTTCAAGCTGCTGTAACAAAATCCCACCGACTGGGTGGCTAAACACAGCAGGAGTGTACTGCTCACAGTTCTGGGGCTAGAAGTCTGAGGTCAGGATGTCAGTGTGGTCAGGGGAGGACTCCCTTGGGTTCATAGCTGCACCTTCTCTGTGTACCCTCACGTGTGGGAGGTCTAGGGAGCTCTCAGGAGCCTGTTTGGCAAGGCAGCATCCTCACCCATGAGGGTTCTACTCTATGATATAAACACTTCCCACCTATTTTGGGAGTTAGGGTTTCAACATGTGAATTGAGGGTGGGGAGACACTGACATTCAGGCCACAGCATCCCTGAATATTACTAGAAATAAGTTTAAAGTTTCTCTGTTAACATTAAGATGTTTGCGCTGTCCATTTGGTTTGTCACTTGAATGAGCTATCCTACTATTTCAGTTTCCTGAAAGTTGTGTCATAAAGATGTAAACAACATTATAGTATGGTTTTCCTGGAAATATTACATAATCATAAAGTATTATCATCTACCTAATCATGAATGGGACTTCTGTTGGTGGATTCTCTGATGCTGAGTCATTCTTGTATTGCTGATATGAAACTAATCTGATCCTGAAGTACTATGCAATTAGATTTTATAAATATTCTTTACTTAGAACGTTTGAATCCATTATCATGAGATTGATTGGCTTATAACTTTCTTTTTGAGTCTCATAAAATGAATTGATCAGTTTTCTGTCTCTTATATAGTCTGGAATACCTTCTGTAAATTACAGATTCTATTTTATGAATGTTTGGAGAAAACATCCTTGAAAAATTGTCGGTATATTTTGTTTGAGGCAGAGAGGTGCTCTTCATCGGTCCGGTCTGTTTTTTGAAGTCACTAATTCTTCTTTAGCAACCCTGGCACTTTATTCTGTCCCAGAAATGTATCCATTTGGTCAATTACCAAATTTATTAGGATGTAACCGGTAATATTTTATTTTTCTATCGATTTATTAGCCCTGGATATGTCCTTTTTATTTCTGTATTTATTTATTTTAAAGTTTATTTATTTTGAGAGAGAGTGGTGGGGGTTGCAGAGAGAGAGAGAGGAAGAGAGAGAATCCCAAGCAGGCTGCACTCCAGCAGCAAGGAGCCTTACCTGGGCTCGAACTCATGAACCATGAGATTATGACCTGAACCAAAACAGAGTCAGAGGCTTAACCAACTGAGCCACCCAGGTGCCCCAGTTTTTGTATTTATTTATTTGCATATCTTATTTTGATCAGTTTTGATCAACAGGCTTATCTATTATTATTAATCTTCTCAAAGACCCAGCTCTTAGTTTCATTATTTATCTTTATTGTATGTTATTTATTTTCCTTTTTTTGTTTATCTTGTCTTTTATGAATCTTTCCTATCCTATTTTCTTCTTTCTTGATTTTGACATTTGTCCAGTTGCTCTGGAAAATAAAAGCATTTAGCTCTTTATCCATATATTGTTTTAGACTTTGTTTGTTTGTTTGTTTGTTTGTTTTAATCTCTGTGCCCAGCGTGGGCATAGCACTCACAACCCCAAGATCAAGAATCTCACGCTCTCCTGACTGAGCCAGCCAGGCACGCCTCTTTATTCATAGTTTTAATCATTCATTTTCTGATTAATGTATACAAAAGAGTAAATTTGTATGGAATACATATTATAAAATTTTACTCCTCTGTTCCTCAGATTTTAGCCTGTAGAGATTTCCCTTAATGGCCAATTCTAATCATTTTGTAACATCTATATTACTTTGATTTTTAACCTGAGTTACTGATTAATATGGTTTATTGATTAATTCCAGATATATTGATGTTTAAAACATTAATGTTCTCAGGGCGCCTGGGTGGCTCAGTCGGTTGAGCGTCTGACTTCGGCTCAGGTCATGATGTTGCAGTTCGTGAGTTGGAGTCCCGTGTCGGGCTCTGTGCTGACAGCTCAGAGCCTGGATCCTGCTTCAGATTCTGTGTTTCCCTCTCTCTGTCCTTCCCCTGCTTGCACTCTGTCTCTCTGTCTCTCTCTCTCTCTCTCAAAATAATAAATAGACATTTAAAAATTAAAAAAAAATTCAAATAATTTTATATAGAAGCATTCAATAAACATGCTCATTTTAGTTATGAAGAATAAATCTAATATGATATGTTAAGATCATATCATAAAAGGCTTTAATAGCTGATCTAATAAGGTAACTTTTGAAAGTTTGAGAACTAAGGGGAAAAATCATACATGGTATATGTTAGGTTAATCTGAAATACAGAGGGAAGGTTTGCTGCAGGACGAACTAGAAGCTTATTCTTATACGTCAGACAAGCTATCGTTGGAGCCTGAACATCTAGTGGTAGTTAGAAGACAGAAGAATTAAGGACAATAGGACCACAAATTTACTGGATGTGGGAGATAGAAAAAAATCTAGTAATAAGATAAAGCTATCCTATTCCAGTTGAAGGTATGCCCTGAGAAAGAAATTACATTACTTTGTAATGCTATTCCAAATGCACAGTTTGAATTTAGTCATGAAAAATATCAGACAAACACAACTATAGTGATTATTCTGCAAAATAACTGGGTTATACTCCTCAAAATGCCTAGGTCATAGAAGAGAAGGATGGAGACACATTCCCAGATTAAAGCATGAAGTGACATGATAACTAAATACTGTATTCAGTGCTACATGGAACTGCCTCTAGCTTTTGTTTTTGTTCTAATAGGACCCCTGTGTGGTAACTGGGAAAATATACAATGGTCTTAAGATTAGGTGATATTGCAGTGTCCATGTCATTTGTGGATTTGGATAAAAGCGCTGTGAGTTTGTAAGAGAGTATTCTTTTTCTTGTGATATAATGTTAATATATTTTAGAGTTGTAAAATTTGAAAGCATACAGAATAAGGACCAATCCATAGAATTAAATTAGAAATAAAATCAAAATAAATATGAAAGCCTCATGTAATTGAGAATTAAGTTACACATGTCTAGGTAACCATTGTTTTGAAAATATTTTGAACTAAATAATAAAAAACTGACATATCAAGATGTTGGAGAGGCTGATAAAGTATCTAAAGGAAACTACTTAAGGATAAATGCTATTAGAAAATAATAAAAGTCTACAGTTAGTTAGCTAAACCTCTCTTCTGAGGCTTAAGAAAATGAGCAAATTAAAGCCAAATTGATAGAAGGAAGGGAATTATAAAAGTACAAGAAGTTGATACACTAAAAAACAGATTAAAAGTAGAGAAAATTAAAGCCAAACATTTTTTATTATTAAATTAATAAAGTCCTAGAAACAGTGATCAAAACATAAATGATCAGTGTCAGGAATAGAATGGGACATCACTACAGATCAAAGAGATACAAAAAGGACAATAAGAGAATAAAAACTTTACGCCGATTCATTCAAACTTAAGTGCAATGGACACATTAAAAAATTATACACACACACACACACATAAAACTTACAAAACCAAGATGAAATAGAAAACTGGAAGAACCCCATATGTATTAACATTTTGAATCTGTTGTCAATGTCTTTCTATAAAGAAAGCTCCAAGACCAGATGGTTTCATTGACAAATTTTATTAAATATTTAAAATAAGAGGACTTGCCGGTACTACACAAAGTAAGAAGTTAGAAGAGGTGGGATACTTCCCGGCTAGTTTTATGAGGCTGTTATGGGAATGGTACCCAAACCTGCCAGAATCGATGGAGAGACGGATGCTGTACAGCAATATAGGTCATGAACACGACTACGAAATATATTTTTCAAAACTGCAAATCATATCCAGCAATCTGTAAAAGGAGGATACACATTTCAATCTCTGTGCAATCCCACCTGACTTTTATATAGAAATTAACAAGCTGAGCGTAAAGATCTATGTAGAAAAACAAAGAACCCAGAAGAACCGAAACAACCTTGGGAAAAGAAGATGAGAACTGATGGGGATGACTCTTACTTCCCAACTTCAAAACTTACTGAAAAGCCACCGTCATCCAAACAAGGTGGTGTTTGCGTAAGGATAATCCTATGAATGAGTGCAACCGAATTGAGAGTCAGGAAAGAAACCCAGACATCCCTGGGTAATTTTGCCTCAGGAGGAAACTGTGTAGAAGGCTGGCAGAAAGAGAAAGGCTATGCTGCTGGAAAAGTTTCTGATTCTTTGTGATTCCAGGTGCACAAGTGGCTCTAGAACCTGAGGTGTTTCAGTTAATGCATGTTATTTGTGTTGGGTGTTCTGGCATGAGCTAGGGCAAGGGGAATAAAACTGGCCCCAAAGTGGCCACGAGGGCATGAGTGCCAAAAGCTCGAGAAAGCCAGCGCATCGGGATCCGGTGTGACATCCGCCCTAGTTCTGGGAAGCGCAGGGAGGTCTGGAAAGTGTTTTCCATGCCCAAAAGAAACTTAGAAAAACTGCTAATATGAAAATAATTTTCAGTGTCTTTTATATGCATAGCTTTATAGCCATTCTATAATGAGCAGCAGGATGGAAACATCACGAATTAAAACTGGTGAACCTTGCAAGACACTGTTTGAAGTGTGACTTTAGGACTAACCACAAAAAAGGCTGCTGTTCTGGGAAAAAGCGAATCAGGGAAACACGAGTCAAGAGTCAGGGTCAGACTCTAAATGGTGCCTGACGCCACCAGTGGACCTGAAGCCAGAGCCGGTTAGTGTCGGAGAGAAGGTGTGTCAGCCCATCAGCCCCAGGATGCTGTGCTTCCCCAAACTGCCTGCATCCTTGAGATCCGGGAAGAGGCAAGGAAGACAGGCCCACGTGGACAAGCACAAACGCCAATCTAAGAAAAAGAAGTGTCCCTGTTTTTTTCTAACGTTGACTTACCCGCCATCTCTGATCTCCGAACCCTCTTCTCTCCGTCCCACGTGTAAACCCGTCAACACCGATGCCGGGTCTGGCTGCAGCCTGACGCGGCTGTTCTGTCGTTCAGGGTGCAGAAGATAACGCACGCGTGCGGTCTGGCCCAAGCTGATCATGGCATCGCAGCTTCTCAGACGGAAATCTGTACGGTGGGGCGCCTGGGTGGCTCAGTCAGTGGAGCATCTGACCTCGGCTCGGGTCTTGATCTCACGGCTCCTGAGTTGAAGCCCCACGTCGGGCTGTCTTCTGTCAGCTCAGAACCTGCTTTGGATCCTCTGTCTCTCTCTCTCTCTCTGCCCCTCCCCTGCTCACTCTCTCTCCGTCAAAAATAAATAAACATTTAAAAAAGGTTTTAAAAATTCTATAAACGTAATTTGCAGAAAAACAGCATGAGAAGCACCACACAGTTTCTATGGAATTTTTTTTCTTCAAAAAATAATCCAGGGTTGATTAATGCCCTTATTTCAGAAGTGCTACCCCTGGTGAACTCAACAGTAAGCAGTACTGAGAGCTTCCAGATGATGAATATAAAATGGCCTTAGAGGGGGGAAAAATAATAACTCTTAAATTATTGAAACCACCTAAAGGAATTTGCAGCCTTAGAACGGAGACCAATCTTTCATGAAGCAGGAAGGTTACTTTCTGGGCTCAGCCGTTTACTTTGAAAGTAGTCAACTGCATATTTTATGTAACTTCCCGTCATCATAAGCAAGGCTGGGTTTGAATCCCAATTATGTGACACAGGTTGTCCTTTCCCCTTTCTCTTGAGGATATTGTGTGGCTCTGAACAGATTATATCCGTAAAACAACATGGTCAGTACAGCTCATGTTAAAATGGGCCCTCGCGTCACATAGTCCTGCTCTCCAACCCAGCTGTGCAGGCTTGAACTGACTCCTTTAAAAGCTTTAGCTTCTTTATCTGTACGGCAAGGATGACTCTATACCTAGTCCATAAGGTTGTGGTGAGGTTACAAACACCATCCACATGTCACAGGAGCACAAAGGATTAGTATCCAGCATTTGCCTCACTCCCACATCATTGCACAGGCTTGGTAATGCCCACCCTGACCCCAAGATGTCTGTCTGTCTGTCTGTCTCTATCTCTCCCTCAGTTTTCTTCTGCACACTGACCTTCCACAACAGTCTTTTCCTCATTGCTAGTTGTCTTTTCAGATTATTTTTTAATATGAAATTTATTGTCAAATTGGTTTCCATACAACACCCAGTGCTCATCCCAACAGGTGCCCTCCTCAATGCCCATCACCCACTTTCCCCTCTCCCCACCCCCATCAACCCTCAGTTTGTTCTCAGTTTTTAAGAGTCTCTTATGATTTGGCTCCCTCCCTCTCTAACCTTTTTTCTTTTTTCTTCTTTTTTCCTTTTCAGTGACTCCTTTCTGCCCAGTGCATGAGATCTGAGAGACAACGTCATGTACATGTTCACTGGCCTCAGGATCAGCCTAGTTCAGATATTAGCTCCGTCACAGATTAGCTATTGAAACCATATGACATTTGAGTGACTTTCTTCATCTTGCCGGGACTCAATTTCTTTTCTTTTGTAAAGAAAAATAATATAGTCCCTTTTTTCAGAAGAAACAAGATAACAGTAAAGCATGTAACCTAAACCTGTTAGATAGTAATTGTTGAGCAAAATTTAGCTGTTGTTTTTCCTAATTGTGGGGGAACTCCAATTATCATAAAGTATTATTTTATATATTCTCAAACACTTCATACTGTAACTGTTTTTATTATATAATCATCTTTGGTGGCAACAGTTAAAGCAAGCTTATGTCACCTTCAGCAGGGTAACTCTTTAACTGGTATGTCCTGGTGAAAATTTTTCATACAACTTCTATGCATTTTGCTTCACCCGTGAGTCAACATATCACTTTAAATATTTTTAAAGAATCCTTATTAAAAACTTGTTCACAAAGATCTTGCATATTTGAAAAAGAAAGTGGTAGTGTAAATACTTATCTCTCAGATTAAATGGCTCTTCAGGCCTTCAGGTCTCCAGGTCTCACTAGTAAAGCTAAAGAAACGTAATAAAGAAATAAAAATAGATCAAAGAACTCTGTCCAGAACAGGAGTGTCTAGTGCGTGTTACCTCTGGGCTCCGACAGCTTTGCAAGATACTTTCATTTGAAATCATTTGGCCTCGTGAGCCTGGGAGGGACTAGAGAAGATCTTTTCCAGTAAAATGCAAAGAAATTTCACTGAGTGCATCTCTTCCTTTGGTCCAAAGAAAGCCTGAGCTGAAAGTATGTTTTTTTTATAGCCAATTTTCAGTTTCTTCCAAACCAAACACAGATTTTTTTTAAGGGAAATTGCAATTCTAACCTGCTGAATATGGGAAAAGAATCAGAGAACAAGGACTGATGAGGAGGCATGTGGTATTTTCTGGGGGTTAGTTTGGTCAGAGCTGGAGTTGTTTTTATTCCACCGCTCCTCTGAAGGCTGGTAGGAATGTTCCCGTGATAGCCTGTCTCCCAGAGATTCACCAAGAGTCTTGTGTGCCCCACCCGGGCCAAGCTCCTGTTTCTATGAGGAACAGATGATTTAGGGTTTATAGGAAGCCATAAAATGTAGCTCATGGACCTGATGTGGGCTCCTTTGGGGGGAGTTAGTTTCTGGATAAACCTGTGTCTCCCTCAGGTACTGGCTTCTACACGTGCTGTCAGAAATAAGATCCATTCAGCCCATTTGCAAACACAGCCCACACCCCAATTTTTCAACTTGGGATTTACATGTTTGTGATTATCACTGTTAATTTAAGTTTTAAGGCTCCAGATAATCCAGGTGTATTACATTTTAAAAAGATGATGGCAATTCGTAAATATTTATAGAACCCTTACTAAGAGCCAGCCACTCTACTATGTGGCCTACGTTGAGTTATTTCATACTCATGGGCAGGACGGCGGTAGTACTGTTATTACCCTCCCTATCCCATAGATGGCACTACACAGGGTAAGTGAGTTCCCGGTGTCACCCAGACACTTAAACCCAGACAGGCTAGCTCCCACACTGGCGTCCTCACCAGGCCCTATGGTACCTCACACAGTACGACTTTCAGGCAGTATTGTTGGGACCTTAGTGAGCTATCAGTTTTATCTTTGAAGGCTCATTGGATTTTTTACATTTTAAAACAAGTTTTCGTTCTTTTTTGCTTTTCTATGTAAGCGTTTATTGCCGTATTGTTTTGCTTACCTGTCCCCGACTCCTTGAGCTGTGCCGAAGTCCACTTCAGGAAATCAGGCTGCCCCTTGGAGTGTGTCTCTAGCAAAGAGCTTCCTAGAAATCACGCCAATGCGACGGTGTTTGCAGAACAAAGTTGTAGTATGAGCTCTTTGATTAAGTCTGTGAAACATGTGCAGACCCCGTAAAGTCACCTATTTTGCTGATAATTTCTCTTGCAGTCCCATACATCAAAAAAGCATAAGGGGAAGCATTTTCGAGATGAAGTCATTACAGATTTGCTTGGGGAATGAACTTACTAGGAATTAAAGTCACCCACAAGATATTCCTCCTTTCATTTACTTAGTCATTCGACCAACAGTGGCTTTGTATGCCCTTTAGCCAAACAGACTGCAGTTTATTTTTTAGCTTATCATTTACTAATTCTCTGACTTTGAGCAATGTCTTTAAGCCTTTATAAAATCTGTAAGCCTTTATAAAATAAGAATAAATGTTGCAAGCTTATTAAAGGGTTAATAGGGATATCCAATGGGAAAGTACATGTAAAGTACATAGTATCCACTTAGGCACTAAAAATGGCCCCTCACACCTGTATATTTTTCTCTTCTAACCTTGCCTGTACCCTGGTCCGGATAAGTAATCTTAAGACCTAGCTCTAATCCATGAAATCCATGAAAAGGCTTCCTTTATTTTTTTCTAATTTAAGTGTGAATTTTTTCATTCCGGCAATCTTAATCTTTGACAGATATTTTTAAAAAATCTTTTAAATGTTTTTATTTATTTTTGAGAGAGAGAGAGAGAGACAGAGACAGAGACAGAGCACAAGCCGGGGAGGGGCAGGGAGAGAGGGAGACACAGAATCCAAAGCAGGCTCCATGCACTGAGCTGTCAGCACAGAGCCCCATGCAGGGCTCGAACCCATGAACCACAAGATCATGAACTGAGCTGAAGTCGGACACTTAACAAACTGAGCCACCCAGGTGCCCCATAAATCTTTGACAAATCTTGACACATTCCCAGTATACACACACACACACACACACACACACACACACACACACACACACACCATAAAACCTCTCTTCAGACTGCGTGTCCTTCCTCAGCACCCCCATGTGGCGTATTTCCACACCCAAGGCCGAATTTCCCCTTCCCCAGCCTTCCTGCTAAAAAGATTTCCAGCTACTCAAGGTCCATTTCACACGCCTTTGCCCTGTAATCTCAATTCCTACAATGGTGTGTTCCTTCCTGTCTGAATTGCTACAGCAATTTGTATGTACTTCTTCTGTGTCAATTATCTTAGGTTGCTCAGCCTTCCAGTGTCGCATATATGTATGTCTCTGATCTCCACAGCTGGACAGTGCGTCTCCTGGGAATACAAGGCTTCCTCAGCTTTGAATCCCTTTCAGTGTCTGCCACAGTGTAGACATGTAATAAATATTTGGCCAAATTGCATTGGTGGCTTGGTTGGTTCATTCTCATGGGGGTTGTCATACAGGTCACACAGCAGCATGAAATTCCTGCATTTGAATTTTTCTAGCTGCTTATTAAGGTCCATTTACTTCCACTAACAGTTGGACAGGTGGTGGGATCATAAAATCATTTTCAAGTTGTGGATTCAGCTATACTTTTGAATGGTCATCAGTGCTCTTTATTGTAGGTAACTGTGTTGAAAGGCCTTTTGGTATCATATGTATAGTCAAAGAAGTGTTCATTGAAAGTAATAGAGGGAAGATAATGACTTTAATTTTCTTCTTTGTATTCCCCATAGGGACTATATTTAAGTACAGCCATTGGTAGGCCAATCTGGTACGTGGAAGCATCATTTACATATTTTTGACTGTTGTATTAAGAGTCAGGTTCAAGTAACCTGTGAAATATATCCAGCTGTCATGTTTTATTGAAACGCAAATAAATAAGCAAAAACAGAACCAGAAACAATCCTTTGGGGCCCTTTAGCTTTAATGAGTCCTTCATTGGTAAGCATGCAGAGGCAAGGTGGTCAGATGGTCCTCTGTTCAAGTCCCCTTTCTGGCCCAGTGCTTTTATTAGTGAGTGAGTAAATCGTAGATCTCAAACATTCTCTCACACTTATTCCTGAAGGAAAAGCAACATTAATGGATAGCATGAAGTAAATAGCTTATTCCAGATCCTCTTGTAGCTATACACTTAGACCCAGTTTCAAACACATGTCTTTCTGCACTTTTTTATTGATATAATTATTAAGGAAGCTATCATTTAGTTTTGTCAAGGGGTAACGGGTTAAATCAAGGTTAAATTTCAGTTTCTGAAATTCATCTCAGGATACACGCATGAAAAGATGAGCCCTTGGGGCGCCCGGGTGGCTCAGTTGGTTGAGTGTCTGACTCTTGATTTTGGCTCAGGTCATGATCTCATAGTTCGTGAGATCAAGACCCACATTGGGCTCTGTGCTGAGAGCGCGGAGCCTGCTTGAGGTTCTCTCTCTCCCGTTCTGCCCCTCTCTTGCATGCACACACACTCTCTCTTTCCTTCAAAAGAAATAGATTATTTTGAAAAAAGATGAACACTTTTCATATCCAATAACGATGTGTCCTTTCATAAGATACTTGTAAGCATATCTGCACTGAACGATTTGGCATTAAGTAAAATGTAGGGGAGTGTAGGGTTTTTTGCCAAGTAGAGATTTTACATTTTTTGAAAATGTAGTTGATCCTCATTCTTTGCACATTTCATATTTGCTCATTTGTCTGCTTGCTAACCTTCTTTCTAGTTCCCAAATCAATAATCATGGCACTTTTGCAGTCAATTGCAGACATGCACAGAAGTGGCAGAAATTTCAGTGGCCTCGTAAGCTCACTCCCAGGGGAGGATGGACAGGGCAGTGCTCTGCCTTCCTGTCTCAGCTGTCATGTTATAAACAAGTGTTCCTTCTGCTTAGCTTAGCATTTTTCACATTTTCACTTTTCCTGGGTGATTGATTGATTGATTGATTGATTTTGTATTTAGTATTTTTTAAAAAGAGAGAGTGTGAACAGGGAAGGGGGAGAGAGAGAGAGAGAGAGAGAGAAAGAAAGAAAATTCCAAGCAGGCTCCACACTGCCAGCACAGACTCCTGTGTGGGGCTCAAACTCATGACTGTGAGATCATGACCTGAGCTAAAATCAAGAAGCAGACGCTTAACCGACAGAGGTACCCAGGCACCCCGTGATTTCGCTATTTAAAATGTCTCCTGGGGGCGCCCGGGTGGCTCCGTCAGTTAAGCATCCCACTTCAGCTGAGGTCATGATCTCACAGTTCGTGGGTTGGAGCCCCATGTCATGCTCTGTGCTGACAGCTCAGAGCCTGGAGCCTCCTTTGGATGCTGTGTCTCCCTCTCTCTCTTCCCCTCCCCTGCTCATGCTCTGTCTCTCTCTGGCTCAAAAATAAATAAAAACATTTAAAAAAAAAATTAAATGTCTCCTGAAGGAAGTGCTGAGATGCTGTCTAGTGTTCTGAGTGCAAGGAGGCTATGATGTGCCTCCCGGAGGAAATGCAGGTATTACATGGGGCATGTTCAAGCAGCATTATGGTGCCCTTGGCCATGAGTTCAGGGTAAACGAGTCAACAAAATATATTAAAGAAGGTGTCTTTAAACAGACAAAAAATATATATAAAACAAGAATATGTATTGATGGTAGATAAAAAGGTGACCAAAAGCTTGCAGGAAACTCACTCTGTTATTTTCCCTAAGAGCATTGGTTCCTTATTCACTGATTCAGTGTCTACGCTGAGTGTATAGAACCTAAGTACCATGAATAATGAGAATTGCCTATATATTTAAAAAAAAATTAATTGAAGTATAGTTGAATTATATTGATTTCAGGTATACAACATAGTGAATTGGTAATTGTATATGTTACGATATGCTCACCACCAAAAGTTGTGGCCGTCTCTCACCACACACAGCCATCACAGTCTTACTCCCTATGTTGTATTTTTCATTATAACTACAAGTGTGTACCCCTTAATCCCCTTCACCTCTTTTCCCCATATTCCTACCTCCGCCCCTGTAACAGCCACAAGTTCTAGATGAGTCTGTTTCTCTGTCGTTGCTGTTGATGTTTTGTTTGTTTGGGTTTCTAGATTCCACATGTAAGTGAAATAATATAGTATTTGTCTTTCTCTAAGTTATTTCACTTAGCAAAATTCCTTAGAGTTTCATCCATATTGTCACATATGTCAAGATTTCACTTTATATCTTCTTTGTCCATTCGTCTATTGATGGACACGTAGGTTGCTTCCAATTCTTGACTATTGTAAGTAATGCTGGAATAAGCATAGGGGTGCATATATCTTTTCAAATTAATGTTTTTGTTTTCTCTGCGTAAATGCTCAGTAGGAGGATTCTTGGATTATATGCTAGTTCTGTTTTTCATTTTATGGTGAGCCTCCATACTGTTTTCCACAGTGGCCACATCGACTTAATGTGCTCACCAATCGTGTACAAGGGTTCCCTTCTCTCCACATCCTCAAGAACACTTGTCAGTTTTAGCCACTCTGACCGGTGTGGGGTGGTATCACACTGTGTTTTGATTTGTATTTCCCTGATGATGTGGTTTTGGTTTGTATTTCCCTGATGATGAGATGTTGAGCATCTTTCCATGTGTCTGTTGGACATCTGGATGTCTTCTTTGGAAAATATGTATTCAGGTCCTCTTCCTATTTTTAATTAGATTACTATTATTATTATTATTATTATTATTATTATTATTATTTGGTGTTGAGTTGTATAAGCTACTTGATATATTTTAGATATTAACCCTTTATCAAGATACATCATTTGCAAATACCTTCTCCTGTTTAGTCGGTTGTCTTTTTGTTTTGTTGATGGTTTTCTTCACTGCAGCAGAAGCTTTTTAGTTTGATGTTCTATTTGTTTATTTTTGCTTTCGTTTCCCTGGCCTGGGGAGACATGTCCAGCAAATACTGCTAAGGCTGATATCCAAGAGATCACTGCCTATGTTTTCTTCTAGGAGTTAAAAAAGTCTTTTTTTTTATTTTTTATTTATTTTGAAAGAGAGAGAAACAGAGTGAGAGCAGGGGAGGGGAAGAGAGGGAGACATAGAATGTGAGGTTGGCTCCAGGCTCTGAGCTGTCAGCACAGAGCCCAATGCGGGACTCGAACCCCTGAGCCTCAAGATCATTACCTGAGCCGAAGTCAGAGGCCCAACCAGCTGAGTCACCCAGGTGCCCCTTTTCTAGGAGTTTTATGGTTTCAGGTCTCACATTTAGGTCTTAGAGAATTGCCTGTGTTTTATGAATTTGTCTCCTGTCTCTGATTGCTGGGTCAAAATAAAACTGAAGCTATATTCATCTTACCTTTGATTTTTATATACAGTGCACTGATATGGTCTTTCTTTCTCCTCCTAATGGTAACATACATATTCTGTGCCAGTCACATTGCATATAGTAGCTCATTTTATGTCATCGACTCAATGATCCCATGAATAAATTGCATCACACCCCTTTCGTATATTAAAATATTGAGACTCATATCTGCTTATCAAAGTTAAAAAATGTAATATTCCATACTATCCCATGACAGTATGCAAGGCGACTGTACTCTTTGATACTGATGGATTATAAAATGTTAACACACATGCACCCACACGTGCACATGACCCTGCAAACACACACAATCACACAGACATAAAGTATTGTGCAACCTAAACGAAGTCATTCCCTTGCCTTGTAAATTATGTGTTTAATAACAACTATGAAAATGTCTGATGACATAGAAAAGGCTTTCTGCAGTCTGTAATGGATTGGTACAGTACACAATTCAATAAGAATTAATTGAGAATCTGTAGAATTAGAAGCAGTGTGTGAAGCATCATGATGTTTAAGCACATTTGCCCTAAAGCATTTTACATTCTCGTAAAATACACACAATGCAAATAGCTTAAAGCAAAGCGGGTGATTCCAGTCAGTATTTCCATGTGTTTGGTCATTGGGGAACATTAAGGTAGGTTAATGAACTTTTTTGTATTTACATGATTTAAATTAGCTACATTTAATTTATCCAGATGATTTTAAGTCATATGATTCTATAGTGCAGGCTGGCCATTTCAGATTCCGAGTAAACTCTCAGAGCATCCTGGCTTCTTTTTGCTGGAGGTACTGGAGTCCCTCTTATGGGCTCTTTTGGTAGGATCCTTCCACACATCTGAAGCCTGGCTGCCTTCTGGGCTGTGAATTATGCCCATTTGAAATTGTAAGCATCCTCTTTTGTACCTAGCTCTCTCGTGCTGAGCACTTCACAGGACTTTTTCTGCTCCGAATTTCTAGTGCATGAAGTTGGCCTAGCCAATGAGTTTTGTGTCTCAACAATTATCCAGCCAGGGGTTGAGATGTCAGTATCCTCCCTTAAAAGCAAGTCCATTATTCAAGCTAGGTTCCAAGTAGTAAGAGAGACCCCACACTCTCCCTCACACACATACACACAAACACACATACCCACTTACGCACTAAAGAGTATGGAAATGCACAGACTCACTATGAAGCAGAGATTGCTTCTGTAAGAAATTTTTTTTCCTTCCAAATATCTTTATTCTTTCCATATAGAGACTGAAGTAGGCTAAAGAAGAGGATTCTAGGGCACCTTGGTGGCTCAGTCGGTTAAGCGTCCGACTTCGGCTCAGGTCATGATCTCATGGTTCGTGAGTTCAAGCCCTGCATCAGGCTCTGTGCTGACAGCTCAGAGCTGGAGCCTGCTTTGGATTCTGTGTCTCCCTCTCTCTCTGCCCCTTCCCCTGGTCATGTTCTGCCTCTCTCTCTCAAAAATAAAATGAACATTAAAAAAATTTAAAGAGTAGGATTCCAAGCATGTTTCTGGCTACCTGCTTGCAAGTTACTTCTTTAGAATTTGTGGTTTTGGTAGGTGTGGGGAGGGGTGATTTGCCAACTCTTGTTCCTGGGTTGGTATCCCAGCAAATATACACAGATAACGTACCCTTTTATCAAGAATCTCAGTGTATATGGATGTGCTCATCTTAACATTCTGGAATGTGAATTGTGTTGCTATAAAAGTAGACGTAATATCTTCTCTGTTCCTTGCGGGCTTTTGCAAGATTGAAAAATACAGCTTTTTGATGTGTGATGAAATTTGCCACTGCTGATTGCATAGAAAATAATGAAAATAAGTTCCGTGACAAAAGGCGATGTTAACACATTCAAGTCATCTGACCAAAAGTTGTGGTGGTGAGGTATTTTCCCAAGATAATTAAGAAAATGCATGCTAGGTAAGAGAGCTACGCGTACCCCTGGGCAGAGCCGCGGACACTGCTCTTCCTGGAGGCACGTGTGAGGCTATATTGTATAGCAGAGTGTCCAGCCATGCCGTAACCCTTAAGGAAAGGAAGGTGGCTAGTCACCGGAGGCTTCTAAAACAAGAGAGGGGTACGTTGGTGATGTTGGGGCAAAGCTTCAAATGTTCCAGCATTAGCCTAAAAAGCCAATTCGGCTTACATGTCGCTATGGGTTGATGTGGACTTGTGGCTTCCTGGTCTGAAAGATTCTCGAAGAGCATGTCCTAGACAAGGCTGAAAACCATATTCCGTCAGCACAGAGGAAGGGGGTCAGCGCTCTATTTGTCAAAAGGACAAACATGGAGGAATGTTCCTTTTCATCAAGGTAATTCCACGATACCTATTTTAGGACTGTTTTCCTTTTCCTGTTAGAATAAATTGGCTTCTTTTGCTTTCCCTAGATAGTATCCTGAAAAGGATACATACTTTTAAAACAGAAATAACCCTTGATATTCTGAAATCCTAGTTTGTACCTTTAAGAAGGTGTAAATATAGAGGGAAAATGTAACATACTGTCTTTTATAGTAGATGGTCTCCAGCTAAAGTTTCCAGGAAATTTTCATTTCTACATGAATCATTTCCTGAGATCCTGGTTCTTGACAAAGATGGAAAATTTGGGCTCCATTTTTAAAAACCTGATTGAGGGGTTCCCCGGTGGCTCAGTCTGTTAAGCGTCTGACTTCAGCTCAGGTCACAGTCTCACAGTTTGTGAGTTCGAGCCTCACATCAGGCTCTGTGCTGACAGCTCAGAGCCTGGAGCCTGCTGCTTCGGCTTCTGTGTCTCCCCTCTCTCTGCCCCTTCCCCTCCCCACTCTCAAAAATAAACAAACATTAAAAAAATTAAAAACAAAATAAAACAAGGACAACAAAACAAGGTGATTGAAATGTGAAGACTTGTGTTTGTTGGTGTTTTGATCCATGTGTTCCAGGAGAGCAAATACCTTATTTAGTTAGGAAAGGAAATCACGAGTATGGGTGTATTCCATTACATAAATTGGCAAAATGTTTCCATTTGAGTGCCAGGGGGGAAAAAGACCAGCAAAAAACACAGTCCCCCCTATTTTCCTAAAGCAGACAAGTAAACGCAGTACTGTATCTCTTCCCTTTTCAAGAGGACAGAAAGTGTTGGAAGGACACAAATGTTCAGGGAAGCCTGGGGGGTGGTAGAAACTCAGTTACCAGTGTTCTTCTCTGTCCTCCTGGGCTTCATTTCTGTACAAATCAGTAGTTTCTCTAACACTTGTACTAATGAGTATACGGACATTCCTTGTTCCACCTTCACTGCACATTTTCGTGTCAGTAAAACAGACAGTTGAGCACAATTAGTTCCTTGGCAGAACTGTAAATATAGTCGGTCCTGTCCTTCCCCGCCTCACTTCCACATCGCCCAGGCGCCTAATAGCACAGCTCAGTTGGAAACCGTTTATAGGATCTCGTTCTTAAATTTTCCTGGCAGGCTGGTCACTTCTCATCAAGCACTTCTACGAATGCTCCGCAAATTGAGAGGTCTTGAAATTAAACATGAGTCGGAGCATTTAATACAGTATATTCCTAGCTTGAGATCAGGTTTAAGAATTCTGTTTCCTTTGGTTGTGACCTTAATTTGTATAGTTGGACTCACTCCAGAATGATTGTAAATTGCAAACACTAAAATGGGAGATTTGGGGAACCTGGAAGTGATTCTGTTTGAAGGTGATGCACCATCTCATAGAACAGGCTGAACGCTTGAAGGACTGAGGTGGGACACAGGCAGGATGACATGTGCGCCCATCCAGACCGTCTTTGTTTCTGACTGCTGTTCCAAAGTAATCGTTAATGCCCTCTTCACATATCTTTGATTGGTACCCATCTTTGATCAGTTAAATAACCGCTGTAGAATAAATCCCTGTAGGTACAAGGTGAGAGTCAATGACTTTTATTCAGGTACCATAAAAGAGAAAGGAGTGTCCCTCTCTGAAGATAAACCACGACTGCTAGTGTGTTATATCACTTTTCTTTCTGTGTATGTCACCAAATATTAGACATTTGCTTGCATATAAATTCTCCCTTTCGTTATTCAATTTCAACTAACAAATATTTCAGTAAGTCATAATAATTCAGGCAGCAGGCTCACTATTTGCCAATTATTAATACATTTCTCAAATCTCACTTGGGCATGGTTTGCTCTTATAAGCATAGATTCCTGGGTGAATATGGTCATACCTTGATTATTTTCATTTTTCTGCAGTAACTAATAAAACATAATGTGAATAATAATGGTAGTAATAATAGCTACCTGCCCCATAATTCTTTTCATTACGCTAAGCAGTATATATAGATGACTTTTTATATAGCATCTCATTAAATACTGTAAAAAAAAAACCCCTCAACTCTAACATGTATTAGGACTTTCCACAGAGAGAGAGAGCAGGAGAGAGAGAGAGGCTTATGATTTATTTTGAGGACTTAGCTCATGCAGATGTGGGTCTGAGAAGTCTCACGAGCTGCCATCTGTAAGCTGGACACATGGAAGAGCCAGTGTGTAGTTCAATGAGAGTCTGAAGGCCTGAGAGCCAGGGGAGCCGACGGCTAAGTCTGTATTCCAAAGGGCAGGAGGAGACCCATGTCTCAGCTCATGCAGTTGAGACAGAGAAGACATAGAAGGAACGGATTCTCCCTTCTTCTGCCTTTTGCTTTATTCAGGCTCTCAACAGATGGGATGATTCCCCCCCCACACTGGGGAGGACAATCTGCTTTCCTCAGTCTACTGATTTAATGCCACTCTCAGACAGAAACTCTGCCCCAGACACACCCAGAAAGAGGGTTTAACCCAACTGTCCAGGCAGTCACGTTGACACATAAAATTAACCATCACAAGTCCACCCTGGTCAAACAGGCACCCATGCATATTTCCTTAAACCACATCTAGTCTACAAATAAAGGCAGTAATAGGATCGTAATTCTACCTAACATGGTACAACTGTTCTGCATACAACCAAAACCACACTAGCCCCTTCACCAGGGAAAGAGATAAAGTCTTTGAGTGACATTTACTCCTCTCTTAGATGTCCCAGAACGTAAATACTATGATATAAAGTTAATATATCTTATGTTACATTATAAGGTAATAAGAGAAGAAAGAAATTAAAGATATAAATTCATTTACCTGTTTCTTGGCCATTCGGGCTGCTAATAGCCATGGACTGGGTAGCTTATAAACAACAGAAATTTATATCTCACAGTTCTGGAGGCTGAGAGTCCAGGATCAAGGCACCAGCAGATTCAGTATCTGGTGAGATGCTTCTTCCTGGTTCACAGATGGCCATCTTCTAACTGTGTCTTAGTGGCTGGAAAGGCAATAGTGTTATTTGGGGTCTGTTTTATAAGGACATTAATGCCATCTATGAAGGCTCTTTCCTCATGATCTAATGATCTCCCAATGGCTCCACCACCAAATACCATCACACTGGGGATTATATTTCATCCTATGAATTTAGGGGAGGCACAGATATTCAGTCTATAGCAACCTACAAAAATATTCATAACAAAGTAAGAAGGATATATTCTTGACAGCTAAAGTCCTAATTTCTATAACTGGTCACACGGTCATAGTTGACATTTAGAACTACTTTCATCTGCTATCTGTATTCTCTTTGCCTTTAGTGAGCATCTCAGCTGGTCTGGTTCTTTACCTGGTAAGATGACCCAAATCTTCATTCTGAAGGGTCTGGGCCATTAGTAGTCCTCCCCAGATTGGGCTGTTAGAGTTTTCCACTGATCCTAATCACTGGGCGAGGTAATAATAAGAGACTCCATGAGAGATCTCCTGCATTCTGGACATATACTTCCTCGCCTCCATTATGGAATAGTACTCCAGTATCTCCTTGGTAGTCGGGATCAATCATCCTGTACAGGCAGCACTGTAAGTCTTTTCTTTGCCTATTGATTCAGAGGCATGAGAACCCAATGTCTGGGTGGCAGTCTCAGCGTCCAGTACAGTAGAATCACTGTCATGTCTCCTGATGGAAGACGTTTCCTCTGGAACTAAGACTTCTTGGCCAGAAGAACATAACGTTTCAGGAATTGGTCACTACAGGTAATCCACCTCTTGATTCCTGGGCCTCTGAATCCTGGGTGCGGAAGAAACAGCACCATATGTGGGATGCTGACTCCGCACGTACGGCCTTCTGGGAGAACCTTGTCACAGCACTGCAAGGTGCCACCACCGAGCTGAGATCTAAGTGAGCCTTCAGAAGGCCACTCACGCCATCAGTTTAATCAAGCCAGCCACTTCGGGCCTCTTTTTACAGCATTAGGTACTATATAGAAAGACACATCATAGCGGCATTGTCCATAATTCCCAGCGAAGATACAACATGTATAAATATGTCCATGACATGACATAATTGATAAGGTTGATTCAGTGGTTAAAGTAGAACAGTAAAAACTGAAAGTACACAGTTTCTATTGGTTGTTCGTGTAATACCCTCAAAATTTGACCAGATTTTAGGCCAAAGTAAAATATTAATCCATTTCTAAAGCAAAAATAAATAAATATAAAATTAATTTTAAAAATTAGAGAAAAATACAGACCATAAAACCTAGGAATACGCTAGGTGAAAAAAAAAGAGAGAGAGAAACAAATAGAGAATTCAGAGCCAGAAAATATTAAGATTTCAGAAGAACCAGGAAATAACGGCAGTGATACCTTGTGTACAAACATATATGTGTGTTTGCGTATGTACTTTTTTGCTATGTGTAGGTACATGTAGATGTATATTGTATTTTCAACTACGTATTGATTTTTAATTAAAAAGTAAAATAAGGGATATTTTAAATAAATTTGTTATTAACCCAAAATTTAAATGACTTGAATGGTTAATTTAGACCATTGGATGGTTGTTTAGCGTATGATTTACATTTTTATTTAAATAACTTATATAACTTATAACTTTATAACGTGTTTATTTGAAAACATGGTTAATTCTGAAAAGAAAAATGGCCTCAAGTTAATTTTGCACTTTCTGCTCACTTCCTCCTCTCAAGCTCTAAAGTTTATTTGAATGGTTTTTACCAGCAGACAGCTTTTGCAAGAATTAAATATAATATTAATAGAATGCTGCAGTCTTTCCATGACATGTAAGCAGTGGTTTTTGTTCATTTAAGTGGAAAGAAACTTTGGCATAATGAGTTAAATGCAGCTATTGATGTAAATAACCACTTTTTCTGCTGTCTGTGCTCAATTCTTCCTCAGATGGTTGCATTGGTAACTTGATTAATTCCGTGCATCTGTTTTTTTTATTTTTCTAGTTACTCATGTTTACCGTGGTGTTATACATTCCTCCATTTCTCTGCCTAATAATTCTCTACTGAGAAGTATTTAAACAGAGGGAAGGGAATATTTCTTTATGCCAAATAATGAACCCAGGCCCCTTGGCAACATATTCACACAAAGCAAGTGGGTTTTATTATAGGCTTTATTTACAGAACCGGTAATTTTCCTTTCCACCCGCATTGTTTGATATATAATTACTTATTCATTAACTTGTGTAATTATTTTTTCTTCATTATGAGGAAAATGCACTTAGAATAACATTCTTTGGAGTCAGAAGGGGTTTTAACATACATTAATATAACTGTCTTATCCAAAGGAGAAATTCTCTGCGCAGCATCCTGACAAAGCACTGTTCCATTTGTGATTAGTTCCTTTGACAGTGGGGAAGACTGAATAGGTCAGAGCAGTCATAATCTTATTGAAAAACTAAAGTATTCAAAATTAACCCAATATTTATCTAAAGTATTACTTTTTTATAATGTTCACCTATCGTTTTTGTTCTACCTTCTGGAGAAGCAAAAATTTAAGGAACACGCTACTATACAATCAAAGAGGGCAGTTATATATTTCAAGAAGCCCGGAGCGCACCTCCTAAAGCTCTTTGTTTCTTTGGCTATTTTAGGGGCCTTCACGGCCCCAAATTCCTTTCACAGCCACTCTCTTTCTTCTCGGTCAGCTCCATCGTTTGTCTCAACAAAGGGTAGGGAATCAGTTAAGACCGTGAGCTGCCATATTGGTCAGCAACACCAGCCACTTCACGCAGAGGCATCGTGATGGCGACCTTCCCTGTTCACCAGGGGAGGACTTGTTCCGTGGAGCAGTTCCATGCAGTGGGACGTCTGTCACGAAGCCTGGCTTATGGACGCTGACTTTAGAAGTAAAGCATCCCTGAATTTCAAGACATTCTCATGAGCACAGGCTCTGTGTCCCTTCTGATAGACACTCTGGGCACTCCCTCCATTGATTCTGCTTTTGATGCACACATGGTGCTTCAACTCCTCCCAGGCCTTTCCCCTCATGGGAGATGGCAAGAAGCCCTCTCTAGTTTATGTTCCCTGAGTTTTCCAGTTATGGTATCTTTAGCCTGAGGAGAAGGTCTCACAGCTGGGTCACCTTGGGGTGGCTCTTGTTGGAGCTGTAACACGTGATCGTATCCTTGGCTGTGGGGTGACTCACTCCGTTCTCCACGTCATAGTCTGCAGCCCCGTCCCCCAAATTTGCACTGTTTTCACAGTTCCTTATGGGCTGAAGCATGTGTTGTCCAGTATGTGCCCTAATACATTTCACATTAACCGTATGTATTTCATAAACCCATACTTTTTTCCCATAAAAATGTATTTGATCAAGTCTGTTCTCTATTCTTTATAACTTAAACTACCATGTCTTCTATTTTAATACAGTGAGTTACCTCAAACCTGTGTGACCAGTTCAGATTCCTCCCTGATTTATTTACATATTTATTTATTTATATATGTATTTATTTATTTATATTTATTTTGAGAGAGAGTAAGCAAGTAGGAGGGGCAGGGAGAGAGGGAGAGAGAGATTCCCAACCAGGCTCTGCACTGTCAGCACAGAGGCCGACACAGGGCTCGATCCAACAAACTGTGAGATGATGACCCAAGCCGAAGTCAGATGCTCAACTGACTGAGCCACCCAAGTGTCCCCCTGATTGATTTAGACTCCAGCACTGGTTCTGGCGGTAATCATGGTATAAAGTTGGAAAAACCCACTTATCTCCTTTGAAGTGGTGAGGCAGGTATTGAAAACATGGTAGCTGTTATATGATTATTTTAGTCAACCCCAATTTCTCTTCTTCTGTGTCTCACTCATCAAACCAAATATCCACAACCCACTACTAATTATTTCAGTTTTCTTAAATATTAATAAAATTCTTTCTTTTTTCCTATTTTGTCTTTTTTTGGTAATCAGGCATTCATTTCATCTGGATGAGCTAATTATTTTCAATTATACATCTCTCCCTTTCTTTTTCTTTTATTTAGAGAGAGAGTGTGTGCCTGAGCAGGAGAGGGGCAGAGGGAGAGGGAGAGAGAATCTTAAGCATGGTCCACACTCAGGGCAGAGCCCAGCTCGGGGCTTGATCCTATGACCCTGGGATCATGACCTGAGCTGAAATCAAGACGGATGCTCGACTGACCAAGCCACCCAGGTGCCTCTCAATTATATGTCTTTCTAACAAAAGTAATCAATCATTCTGAGTTTTGAATTGGCCAGAAGCTTGATAAGCACACCTTTGATTTCTTCATCCAAAGTAACTAAAGGTGTTAAAGTCCCAGGGCTCTTGCCAAAGGACATCCAATCACTCTCAGCTCAATAGTCCCTCGGTGTCCCTAAGATAACACTAGCTGTCCACTGTCTATGCTCCCAGAGCAGCCTTTGATGACCCCTCAGTACGTTTCTTAAACATTATACTCAATGGTTTGCCAGTCTGTTTCTATAAAAAGATGAAAAATGGCTTAGGGCAAGGGCCCTGCCTTGTTCAGCATCCCAACCCAGCCTCCAGCAGGTACACAGCGGCCAGTTGTGGACCAGATGCTTTATTCGATTAATTAACCTTTACCACTCGTACTGCCCTCGCGTCAGGTTGATATCGATGCACTGATCAACACTCTTAGAGCGATACAGAGCTGAGCTGTCATCCACTAGTGAGACCAATGCTGTTTTCTGAAAAAATATTAGAGTGGATGATTACCTGGGCAGTTTCTGAAAGTTCGGCAAACTAAATTTGCTGGATTGCTAACCTGATTCACATTAATGCTTTTTTTGCTCTATTACATTAGAAAATGTAATGATGGCACATTTAGTTATGACTATTTTGTAAATTATTTATTTATTTATTTATTTATTTATTTATTTATTTATTTATTTTGAGAGAGAGAGAGAGAAAGAGTGGGAGAGGGTCAGAGAGAGGGGACAGAGAGGCTCCATGCTGACAGCACAGAGCCCAACACAGGGCTTTATCCCACAACTGTGAGATCCTGACCTGAGCCGAAATCAAGAATTAGACACTTAGCTAGCTGAGCCACTTAGGTGCCCCTAATTGTTACTGTTTTTAACATGGTTCAGGAAAAAGGCCAGTGTTGTCATGTGTATGTATAAAATGAAATATAGACTTTACATCCACCATCAGTGAATAGTTGGATTTTTAAATAGGAGATGATGTACAGATTTGTGCTAAAGCGAGGCCCCCGGGAGCCACTCGGTACAGTAGCCATCATGTCCTCGGGTCGCAGAAAGGCCTGTGTGGTGTGCCCCCCTGCTCCCTGAGCCCACGGTTATACAGGAAACAGTTTGCTTTCCTGCCATCACTGCAGCCGTGGAAGATTTTCCTGGACTTTGTCTCCAAGGATGACAGTGCGCCCCACAAAAATAAGAGAGCCTCAGGTATGATGCACAAATTCATTGCTATTTGGCCCACGTATTCTGTTTCTAAAAAGTTGAAATCAGTGGGTAGAATATTTCCTGATAGGTTTACGGTTTAGTTGAGGTATCGAACATGAACCTGCACTGCACATAGCTTTCTTTTCATTTTCCCTGTGGCTGGGGTATCTGGGAAAGGATTCGTGGTTTCTCCTGGAAATTTGTCTCCAGCACGGATGTGCGGAATTTGGAGATGGCCTACAAGACGTCTCCATCCTCCGGGGGACGTGCCCTGACAACGTCCGGGGCTCTGACCTTCGGGGATTTCATTCCATGATTAGGTTATGTCTATGGCTCAGTTGCTTTAAGAATGGGGGGCTCGCTAGATAGGTCTAACTTAATCATAGGAGTCCCGCAGGAGAAAACTTGTCTCTGAAAACTTGTCAGAGGCACTCCAAGCATGGGAAGATTTCATGTGCTTTGCTGGCTGCGTGAAGGTCAAGGGTCCACGTGGAGAAAAACCTGACAGTGGCTTCTACAACCTGGACAGACACCCAACTGACAGCTGGCAAGAAAATGGAGAACTGGATCCTGCCAGCAGTTTGGGTGACCGGAAGCAGATTGGTTTTATCAGAATCTGTAGGACGGAACCCAGCCTTGCCATCGGCTCCTTGAGACTGAGCGGAGCACCTGGTCATGCCCCACAGCACCTCTGCCCTGCAGAAACTTGGACATAATGGATTCGTATTGTTTTACGTCACCAGGTTGGTGGCAACTTGTTACACATCCGTGGAAAACAGACACGGGCTGTGTCAGGAAATACTTGGTGCCTTAAGACTAAAGGTTTTCCTTAAAGCTGGTCAATGCATCACGGGTATTATTTATCCTTTCTTACAAGAATGTAACAGCACAGGGGCGCCTGGGTGGCGCAGTCGGTTAAGCGTCCGACTTCAGCCAGGTCACGATCTCGCGGTCCGTGAGTTCGAGCCCCGCGTCAGGCTCTGGGCTGAGGGCTTGGAGCCTGGAGCCTGTTTCCGATTCTGTGTCTCCCTCTCTCTCTGCCCCTCCCCTGTTCATGCTCTGTCTCTCTCTGTCCCCAAAATAAATAAAAAACGTTGGAAAAAAAAAAGAATGTAACAGCACAGACATTGTCCTCAGCTACTGTTCTCGCTGAATGAATGAAGCTTTGCTACGTGTTAATCGTTCCCACGGTATGGGTTGCTTTAAGTCATTTTTCCAGACTGTCGTGGTGAGTTCTAAGATTCTGCATTGCATCTGTTTTTTTATGTCTTGTTATTAGAACCCTTGAAAACAACTAGACAGTGAGCAAATTGTGAAAGCAAACGATGATTAAACCATGTTTCTGGTGCCTTCTGCCACTGCATGAAGAACGCAGTAAGTGCATGGCGGTGATCCGTCCTCCACAGGGACACGGGGCAAGTTTGACCAGAATCGAAGCGGTGAGGGAGAGCAAAGGTCCTCTTTACTGCTGTCCCTCGTCTGCTGTCCGTTGTAGGTCGTCTAGATCATCTGTCCTCGCAGGCGGTCCTAGGAGGCCTCCGTGTGTGCCTTCGTTTTATCGAAAGGCATTAGCGGCATTTACCGCTTCCTTCTGCCTCTTCCTCTGCCTCGGACCTCCCCAGACAGTGCGGGCTAGAGCCTTCACCCCTTCTGCCTTCTCCTCTTTTTCCAGTGTGACCCCCGTGCAGCAGCAGTGAGGGCAAGGTGCCTTTCTGGACTCTTGTGTGAACCAGAGTTGTGCTTGAGTTCCTGTAACGTCACTTATAAAAGGTTAAAAGTATAGACGGTACCCATGTCTGTCTCTTCCTTTTAGCTGAGTGACCAGAAAAACGGGTTGTACCATTTCTTAGTACTGCTTCAAGGGCATCATTTGTAAATTCCTGAATAAAGGCTCTTGGTGTATGGTGTTGGCTTTACCGTTAAGCCACCTGGTTTGGGGGACAGTCTCTGGGCCACCGACAGTCTCTGGGCCCTTACAGACCACGTTTTTCTTAGCTTCTGACCCTTCTCATCCTTTCATGAAAAATAAAAAAAATGGTCTTTTGCTAGCTATAGTGACTCCAGATTTTTGATAATTTGGGATCCCCAGGTAGCAGTCTGAGACAGAGATTAGCATGACTAAGGAAGAGTCATTTGAGAATGAAGATAAATATGTAAAATCCAGGCCTTTGTTTGATGTGAATCTTATTGGCCAGATCGTTGACAGCAGATGTTATAACTAATTTAAATGTTCTACCTTAATTAAAAAACAGTAAGGGATCATTAACATTTCATTTTTTGTTTCACTCCAGTGCATTTAAATAGAGTTCCTTGCTCTTGGAGTTTGGTGGGTCCATGGAGGTGTGTGTGGGGGGGGAGGGTGCAGGGGAGAGTTCACTAAATGAAATGAATATTTAAACAAAAGTTCAAAGCGACAGAACCAAAAAGACATTGTAATTGATCTGTATGAAGGACTCATAAGAACTTCAAGAAAAGTTTACGAGAATGCAGCATCTCTTAGCAATATGTGGACGATTACAAGAGATAGCACAAAATGAATACGTTTGATAGTTTAATGAGCTATCTTCACTCTGCAAAATTTGCAAATATTTAATGTAAATATAGGCACATACATACCTGTGGATTTTTTTTTTTTTTTGCTACTTCTGAATTAATTACAAAATTACTGCTGGAGAAATAGGCTATGAAATCATGTGGCTTGGAGAAAAGTTGAAAAATGTGGAAGATATTTGAAGGCAAGCCAGGAGGAGGAACACAACAAGAGAAGTAAAAAGGAAAGTCCATAGCTGGTAACAAAAAATGTACCCTTAGTCCCTAAATTTCCAGTGTCCAGCGCTCTTGTTTACTAGGAGAACCGGCTTTGTCATTGTCCTGTTGAAGTCTCTGAAATTTCCCCATCAATCATAGCTTTGCACAGTGACTGGGGCACCAGTCTCTGCAACGCAAGAAAGAGCAAAAGAACGATTTTGTCCACTTCAAAATGTTGTTTAAGAATCACATTGGGGAAGATGGCGGCGTAGGAGGACGCTGGGCTCACCGCTCCTCCTGCTGATCACTTAGATTCCACCTACACCTGCCTAAATAACCCAGAAAACCACCAGAGGATTAGCAGAACGGAGTCTCCGGAGCCAAGCGCAGACCAGAAGCCCACAGAAGAGGGGCCCCTCCCAGAGCGGATCTCCGAAGGAAAAGCGAGCTGAGCCTGCCCCTGCCGCCCCTGTGCACCTTGCCGATCCACCCCAGCACATACGCCAGATCCCCAGCACCACAAGCCTGGCAGTGTGCAAGTAGCCCAGACGGGCCACGCCACCCCACAGTGAATCCCACCCCTAGGAGAGGGGAAGAGAAGGCACACACCAGTCTGACTGTGGCCCCAGCGGTGGGCTGGGGGCAGACATCAGGTCGGACTGCGGCCCCGCCCACCAACTCCAGTTATACACCACGGCACAGGGGAAGTGCCCTGCAGGTCCACACCCCTCCAGGGACTATCCAAAATGACCAAATGGAAGAATTCCCCTCAAACGAATCTCCAGGAAATAACAACAGCTAACGAACTGATCAAAAAGGATTTAAACAATATAACAGAAAGTGAATTTAGAATAATAGTCATAAAATTAATCAGTGGGCTTGAAAACAGTATAAAGGACAGCAGAGAATCTCTTGCTACACGGATCAAGGGACTAAGGAACAGCCAGGAGGAGCTAAAAAATGCTATAAATGAGTTGCAAAATAAAATGGAGACAACTACAGCTCGGATTGAAGAGGCAGAAGAGAAACATGAACTAGAAGATAAAATTATGGAAAAAGAGGAGCTGAGAAAAAGATAAAAAAATCCAGGAGTATGAGGGGAAAATTAGAGAACTAAGTGATTCACTAAAGAGAAATAATCTACGCATAATTGGTATTCCAGAGGAGGAAGAGAGAGGGAAAAGTGCTGAAGGTGTACTTGAAGAAATAATAGCTGAGAACTTCCCGGACCTGGGGAAGGAAAAAGGCATTGAAATCCAAGAGGGACAGAGAACTCCCTTCAGACGTAACTTGAATCGATCTTCTGCACAACATATCATAGTGAAACTGGCAAAATGCAAGGATAAAGAGAAAATTCTGAAAGCAGCAAGGCATAAACGTGCTCTAACATATAAAGGGAGACCTAAGAGACTCGTGACCGATCTCTCTACTGAAACTTGGCAGGCCAGAAAGGAATGGCAGGAGATCTTCAATGTTATGAACAGAAAAAAATATGCAGCCGAGAATCCTTTATCCAGCAAGTCTGTCATTCAGAATAGAAGAGATAAAGGTCTTCCCAAACAAACAAAAACTGAAGGAATTCATCACCACTAAACCAGCCTTGCAAGAAGTCCTAAGGGGGATCCTGTGAGACAAAGTACCGGAGACATCGCTACAAGCATAAAACATACAGACATCACAATGACTCTAAACCCATATCTTTCTATAATAACACTGAATGTAAATGGACTAAATGGGCCAACCAAAAGACATAGGGTATCAGAGTGGATAAAAAAACAAGACCCATCTATTTGCTGTCTACAAGAGACTCATTTTAGACCTGAGGACACCTTCAGATTGAGAGTGAGGGGATGGAGAACTATTTATCATGCCACTGGAAGTCAAAAGAAAGCTGGAGTAGCCATACTTTTATCAGACAAACTAGACTTTAAATTAAAGGCTGTAAGAAGAGATGAAGAAGGGCATTATATAATAATTACAGGGTCTATCCATCAGGAAGAGCTAACAATTATAAATGTCTATGCGCCGAATACAGGAGCTCCCAAATATATAAAACAATTACTCATAAACATAAGCAACCTTATTGATAAGAATGTGGTTATTGCAAGGGACTTTAACACTCCACTTACAGAAATGGATAGATCATCTAGACACACGATCAATAAAGAAACAAGGGCCCTGAATGAGACATTGGATCAGATGGACTTGACAGATCTATTTAGAACTCTGCATCCCAAAGCAACAGAATATACTTTCTTCTCGAGTGCGCATGGAACATTCTCCAAGATAGATCACGTATTGGGTCACAAAACAGCCCTTCATAAGTATACAAGAATTGAGATCATACCATGCATACTTTCAGACCACAATGCTATGAAGCTTGAAATCAACCACAGGAAAAAGTCTGGAAAACCTCCAAAGGCATGGAGGTTAAAGAACACCCTACTAAAGAATGAATGTGTCAACCAGGCAATTAGAGAATAAATTAAAAAATATATGGAAACAAATGAAAATGAAAATACAATAATCCAAAAGCTTTGGGATGCAGTGAAGGCAGTCCTGAAAGGAAAATACATTGCAATCCAGGCTTATCTCAAGAAACAAGAAAAATCCCCAATACAAAATCTAACAGCACACCTAAAGGAACTAGAAGCAGAACAGCAAAGACAGCCTAAACCCAGCAGAAGAAGAGAAATAATAAAGATCAGAGCAGAAATAAACAATATAGAATCTAAAAAAACTGTAGAGCAGATCAACGAAACCAAGAGTTTTTTTTTTTGAAAAAATAAACAAAATTGATAAACCTCTAGCCAGGCTTCTCAAAAAGAAAAGGGAGATGACCCAAATAGATAAAATCATGAATGAAAATGGAATTATTACAACCAATCCTTCAGAAATACAAGCAATTCTCAGGGAATACTATGAAAAATTATATGCCAACAAACTGGACAACCTGGAAGAAATGGACAAATTCCTAAACACCCACACTCTTCCAAAACTCAATCAGGAGGAAATAGAAAGCTTGAACAGACCCATAACCAGCGAAGAAATTGAATCAGTGATCAAAAATCTCCCAACAAATAACAGTCCAGGACCAGATGGCTTCCCAGGGGAGTTCAACCAGACGTTTAAAGCAGAAATAATACCTATCCTTCTCAAGCTATTCCAGAAAATAGAAAGGGAAGGAAAACTTCCAGACTCATTCTATGAAGCCAGTATTACTTTGATTCCTAAACCAGACAGAGACCCAGTAACAAAAGAGAACTACAGGCCAATATCCCTGATGAATATGGATGCTAAAATTCTCAATAAGATACTTGCAAATCGAATTCAACAGCATATAAAAAGAATTATTCACCATGATCAAGTGGGATTCATTCCTGGGCTGCAGGGGTGGTTCAACATTCGCAAATCAATCAACGTGATACATCACGTTAATAAAAGAAAAGAACCATATGATCCTGTCAATCGATGCAGAAAAGGCATTTGACAAAATTCAGCACCGTTTCTTAATAAAAACCCTGCAGAAAGTCGGGTAGAAGGAACATACTTAAAGATCATAAAAGCCATTTATGAAAAGCCCACAGCTAATATCCTCAATGGGGAAAAACTGAGAGCTTTTTCCCTGAGATCAGGAACACGACAAGGATGCCCACTCTCACCACTGCTGTTTAACGTAGTGCTGGAAGTTCTAGCATCAGCAATTAGACAACACAGGGAAATCAAAGCCATCAAAATTGGCAAAGATGAAGTCAAGCTTTCACTTTTTGCAGATGACACGATATTATACATGGAAAATCCGATAGACTCCACCAAAAGTCTGCTAGAACTGATGCATGAATTCAGCAAAGTTTCTGGATACAAAATCAATGTACAGAAATCAGTTGCATTCTTACACACTAACGATGAAGCAACAGAAAGACAAATAAAGAAACTGATCCCATTCATAATTGCACCAAGAAGCATAAAATACCTAGGGATAAATCTAACCAAAGATGTAAAAGATCTGTATGCTGAAAACTATAGAAAGCTTATGAAGGAAATTGAAGAAGATATAAAGAAATGGAAAAACATTCCATGCTCATGGATTGGAAGAATTAATATTGTTAAAATGTCAATATACCCAAAGCTATCTACACATTCAATGCAATCCCAATCAAAATTGCACCAGCATTCTTCTCGAAACTAGAACAAGCAATCCTAAAATTCCTATGGAACCACAAAAGGCCCCGAATAGCCAAAGTAATTTTGAAGAAGACCACCAAAGCAGGAGGCATCACAATCCCAGACTTTAGCCTCTACTACAAAGCTGTCATCATCAAGACAGCATGGTATTGGCACAAAAACAGACACCTAGACCAATGGAATAGAATAGAAACCCCAGAACTAGACCCACAAATGTATGGCCAACTCATCTTTGACAAAGCAGGAAAGAACATCCAGTGGAAAAAAGACAGCCTCTTTAACAAATGGTGCTGGGAGACCTGGACAGCAACATGCAGAAGGTTGAAACTAGACCACTTTCTCACACCATTCACAAAAATAAACTCAAAATGGATGAAGGACCTAAATGTGAGACAGGAAACCATCAAAACCTTAGAGGAGAAAGCAGGAAAAGACCTCTCTGACCTCAGCCGTAGCAATCTCTTACTCGACACATCCCCAAAGGCAAGAGAATTAAAAGCAAAAGTGAATTACTGGGACCTTATGAAGATAAAAAGCTTCTGCACAGCAAAGGAAACAACCAACAAAACTAAAAGGCAACCAACGGAATGGGAAAAGATATTCGCAAATGACATATTGGACAGAGGGCTGGTATGCAAAAACTATAAAGAGCTCACCAAACTCCACACCCGTAAAACAAATAACCCAGTGAAGAAATCATGAATAGACACTTCTCTAAAGATGACATCCGGATGGCCAACAGGCACATGAGAATATGATCAAGTCACTCCTCAGCAGGGAAATCAAATCAAAACCACACTGAGTTATCACCTCACGCCAGTCAGAGTGGCCAAAATGAACAAATCAGGAGACTATAGATGCTGGAGAGGATGTGGAGAAACAGGAACCCTCTTGCACTCTTGGCAGGAAAGCAAATTGGTGCAGCCACTCTGGAAAACAGTGTGGAGGTTCCTCAAAAAATTAAAAATAGACCTACCCTATGACCCAGCAATAGCACTGCTAGGAATTTACCCAAGGGATACAGGAGTACTGATGCATAGGGGCACTTGTACCCCAATGTTTATAGCAGCACTCTCAACAATAGCCAAATTATGGAAAGAGCGTAAATGTCCATCAAATAATGAATGGATAAAGAAATTGTGGTTTATATACACAATGGAGAACTATGTGGCAATGAGAAAGAATGAAATATGGCCCTTTGTAGCAACGTGGATGGAACTGGAGAGCGTTATGCTAAGTGAAATAAGCCATACATAGAAAGACAGATACCATATGGATTCACTCTTTTTTTTTAATTTTTTTTTCAACGTTTATTTATTTTTTGGGGGACAGAGAGAGACAGAGCATGAACGGGGGCGGGGCAGAGAGAGAGGGAGACACAGAGTCGGAAACAGGCTCCAGGCTCTGAGCCATCAGCCCAGAGCCTGACACGGGGCTCGAACTCACGGACCTCGAGATCGTGACTGGGCTGAAGTCGGACGCTTAACCGACTGCGCCACCCAGGCGCCCCTGGATTCACTCTTATGTGGATCCTGAGAAACTTAACAGAAACCCATGGGGGAGGGGAAGGAAAAAAAACAAAAAAGAGGTTAGAGTGGGAGAGAGCCAAAGCATAAGAGACTCTTAAAAACTGAGAACAAACTGAGGGTTGATGGGGGGAGAGGGAGGGGAGGGTGGGTGATGGGTATTGAGGAGGGCACCTTTTGGGATGAGCACTGGATGTTGTATGGAAACCAATTTGACAATAAATTTCATATATTGAAAAAAAAAGAAAAGGAATCACATTGGGGTGCTTGGGTGGCTCAGTTGGTTGAGCATCCAACTTAGGCTCAGGTCATGATCTCACAGTTCATAGGTTCAAGCCCCAGATTGGGCTCTGTGCTGACAGCTCAGAGCCTAGAGCCTACTTTGGATTCTGTGTCTCCCTGCATTAAAATCAGGGGGAAAACCGTCTCTCGCTGCAAACGACAAGTTCAGCTAATAGGATAACACTTACAATTTTGAGTTAATAGCAGTTTTAAAATCACAAGAAGTCTGTGGTATGGAAGTGTTTGTCCGAATATATTTGATAGGTTTCCCTTTTGTTTTATTTTAGCTCAGGCATATGAATGTGCACTATTGTTGTGACTGTGTGGTAAGAATACTAATCCATAGTGAAAGGCTGCATTCTTTTTTCCAGATTTATTGAGATATAATTGACATGCAACATTCTGTAAATTTAAGGTATACAATGTAATGATTATGTATATATGTATCATATACATTAATGTTATATAATGTTATATATATAACAAAATGATTACAACATCCCTTCATATCTATTTTTAGGTAACACACCCATCAAGTCACATAGTTAGATTTTATTTTTTATGGTGAGAATTTTTAATATCTATTATTAGTAGCTTATAAATATATGAACAGTATTAACTATGGTCACATTGTTCTACATTATGTCCCCAGAACTTACTCATCTTGTGACTGCAATTTTGTGCCTCCTTTGACATCTTTGCCCATTTTTTCCCAAAACTGCAGTAGTCCCCACTTCACCCTCTGTTCTCTGAGTTTGTCTTCTTTAGATGCCACATATAAGTGATAACTTACAGTATTTTCTTTTTCTGTCTGACATATCATTTAGCAAATTTCCCTCAAGGCCCACTCACATTGTTGCAGATTACATAATCTCCTTCTGATATTTCATTATATATGTTATATACAGTGTGTATATTTATTATATTTCATGTACACACGGCCCTATGCATGCGTCTCTGTATCACATCTTCATTATCCATTGATCCATCGTTGCCCATTCAGGTTGTTTCCATGTCTTGGCTGTTGTAAACAAAGCTGCAATGAACATAGGAGTACAGATACTATTTCTGCATGGTGAGCTCGTTTCCTTTGGATATATGCCCAGAAGTAGGGTTGCTGAATCATATGGTGGTTCTATTTTTAATATTTTGAGGAACCTCCATACTGTTTTCCATGATGGTGGCCCAGTTTACATTCCCGCAGACAGTGGACAAGGGTTCCTTCCTCCTTGTCCTCACCAACACTTCTGTGTCTTGTCTTTTTTTGATAGTGGCCACTGTGACAGGTATGATGTGATGTCTTATAATGCTTTTGATTTGCATTTCCTGACGTTTAGTGACATAAAGCACCTTGACATGTATCTGTTGGTCTTTTACGTGCCTTCTTTTGAAAATTGTCTATGTAGTTCTTCTGTCCATTTTTTTTTATCAGATTGTTTGCTTTTGTTGTTGTTATTGAGCTGTATGGGTTCTTTATATAGTTTAGATGTTAATCCCTTATCAGATATATGGTTTGCAAATATATTTTTCCATTTTTTTCAGTTGCCTGTCATTTTGTTGATTGTTTCCTGGCTATGTAGAAGCTTTTTAGCTTGATACAGTACCTCTTCCTGACTTTTGCTTTCGTTGCATATGCTTTGGGTATGATATGTAGAAAATCCTTGCCAGGACCCATTCCGAGGAGCTTTTTGCCTACGTTTTCTTCCAGGAATTTTACACCTCTAAATCTTATATTTAAGTCTTTAATCCGTTTTGAGTTAATTTTTGTGAGTTGTGGTAATGGGGGGGGGGCATTTCACATTTCTGCCTGTGGTTATCCGATGTTCCCAGTACCATTTATTGAAGAGACAGTCCCCTCTCCATTGAGTATTCTTGGCTTCCTTGTCAAATAATAGTTGACCCTGTAGGTAGTGAGTTATTTTTGGCTTCTCAGTTCTGTCCCGTGGGTTTGTGTGTCTGTTTTTAGCAAGTGCTATACTGTTATGATTATTATAGCTTTCAGGATAGTTTAAAATCAATAAGTCTGATGCCTCTGGCAGTGCTATTCATTCTCAGAATTGCTTTGGCTGTTCATAGGCTTTTGGGGTTCCATACAAATTTTAGGATTGTTTTTTCTTTTTCTGTGAAAACAGTCACTCGGATTTTGGTAACATTGTATTGAATCCATAGATCTGTTTGCTATAAGCCTCACCTCCTTTTTCCTTCTCCATCTGATCCCCAGTCGTCAAGCCCCACAGATTCCCCTAGCAACCCCTGGGAGACCTAACTGGGCCACCCAGGAAGTGTCCCACCGCACTTGGGGGTGCCAGAGGCTCACCTGAGCTCTCTTTTCCTCCTGGAGAAAGGATAGTCCCCAGGAAGGCCCCTGTGGTGTGGCGCCGTCTGGCATGGGGGAGATGCCACAGAACCAGAGCTTTGCCATACCTGCTACCCACATAACCTGGTCCTTCTTGGTCTCTGTGGGCCAAGAGAGGGGGCCAGCCTTACCTCCCCAGGTTCTGGAATTTTCTCAGTGGTGTCTTATCTATGGATTCTCTCTGGTTGGTCTTTTTGTGAGGGGGACTGATGTCAGGAATGACCTGTCTCACCATCTTGATGACCGGAGGCTATGTACCTGAAGGACTCTTGCCATGGATGTAATTTCTTGCCACTTGCTATGGATAGAATATTTTGGCTACATGTAATCTCTGTTTTGATTTTGTCATGAACTAAGTTTTAAGTTACAAAGTAGGAGCAGGAGGACATTACAATGATAACTTCTTAATGGTCATTTTAAATCTTAATAAATTTGATTGTGTGTGTGGGGGGGTACTCTTCCCCAACAAATTACTTGTACTTGTAAGTACAAGTGAGTTTAGGTATGTGTATCTTTCTGGAGCTTCGATATACTGCCATCCTGTCTCCAACAGAAATTAAAATATTCTTCTACACAAATATAGCCATAGACACAAATAATTTTGTGCACTATGTTCTTGGTAGTAAAAAAAAATAGTGTTGGATTTTTTTAAAGAAGACTTATAGAGTCTGATAGGAAACACACATGTCTTTTCTTTATTGTTTAGTCAGCAATTACTTTATCTGCTTTGGAGCTTAAAGGTATAAATTTCACACACACACACACACACACACACACGCACATTAATATTGGTATTTGTCATCTACCATCTCCCATTAGGTCTGTGAGTAATTAAGATTAAGCAGATGGTCATACACAGCATTTATAATGTTGTTTACATTTTTCTTAAATAGAACTATAAAATTTTATGCTAAAGCATAGGCACAGAATTCAAAACTGAAAGTAAGCTATTAGCTAGGCTTTTATTAATGAGCCCATTAAACTTAACAAGTAAACAGAGGAAACACAACTCTCAGGTTCTCTGCAGATCTTTCTGTGGCATACATATTTATTAGACTGCCTGCATACTTCCAGGTAGCACTGGTAGCAGGAGGGCTGAGGGTCAGGTTGTTCAGAAATAGCACAAGAGGATAGGGGCAGGGCACTGACCGCCCGGGGCAGCCTGTCACTCAGGACCTCGGCCGACTGCTAGACTTTGGGGGGGACACATGAGGAATCTCGGAATTTCAGAATGAAAACCTAAGCCTGAGGCTTAAATAGGTGTCACCTTCTGAAACAGACATGGAGACAGACATCCCAGCAGTCAAGACAGAGTTGAAGACCTAAGATGATCATGCTGTTCAGTGTTAATATTTTAAAGTCTTGGACATAGACACAGCGTGATGGCCAAGTGGAGAAGACGAATCGGAAATTCAGAGAGGCAGGCAGGGAGGGAAAATTTCAACGAGGGGAAGCTTTCGACGATTCCAGCAAGGGCCAGACCAGGTGCAGGTGTGGGCTTGTGGGGAGACGGTCCCTCAGTGAGGTGGGGAGCAGCAAGGCCTGGGAGGTGCTCATCCGAAGTGGAGACAAGGTGACACGGGGCCCCCGATGCCACAGCGAGGTTCTGGTGGGCTGAACCAGCTCCCACGTCCTGGGGAAAGCTTCCCTACAACCGTGGTGGGTGGGATCGTCTCCCGCCCTCCAGACGTCCCCGGCCCTCACCTCTGGAACCTTCCCTGGCAGAAGGGTTATGCGCTGTGGTTAACTTAAGGATCTTCAGACATGGGGGGTATCCCAGACTTGACCGGTGGACCCCGAGTAATCACCAGTGCCCTCGTAAGAGGGGGCAAGGGGGTCGAAGCAGAGAAGGTGCGAAGAAGTGCACTGTCTTCCAAAGCCCCACTCTACAAGTGCACTGATGTTGGCCTGGTGAGACCCAGTGTGGACCAGGGACCTCCAGAACTCAGAAGTCCATGGCGGTTTTTTACAGTAGCGATAGGAAACTAAAAAAGCCACACTATTATTTTTTCTCAATAGAGGGCTAGCAAATGCTTTTTTGATTCCTTAGGTGTACCCAGGGAAAGGTTTAAAATCATCCTGGTAGTCCGTTTTCAGTTTCCTGTGAAGTAAAGGTGAGCGTTCCCTCCCTGAGTGTCCTCTTCCCGTTATTTTTCGTGGTTTTGTGGTGACAGTTGTTTCCAATTGTGAAGAATAAAAAAAATGCAAACAAAAACCCATGCCTGTAATACACTGTTGATGCAGATTACTAATGAGAATGCAGTGGGTCAAATTCCACAGTGTTGTAAATATCCCAATTGCTCTGTTCGGGTTTTACCTGTTCTTCCAAAATTTTCCTCATCCACTCTTGCAACACAGCCTCGGGGTGGGGGTCTGGGAACCTCATCAAGTGCAAAATACAAACACTCTTCCTGCCAGCCTCCATCGTCTCTTGAGTTCAGGGAGGTTATCTTTCTGCACCGACTTTGAGCAGGAAAGCAATGGCATTCATTACTCCTCCTGCCTCCGTGTTGGTTTGGGGATAAACCCACCCCTGATGGTAAGCTTCTTGCAAATTGTGTCCCTGTGCGCCCTCACCTCTGAGTCGCTGTTCTGACATAAATGCTGGCTTTCACTTAGTGGGGGCCTCAAGTGTTTTCTAAATGTGTGCTTTGCAAGCTACCTCTAGGCCCATAGTCTTACTTTTCATGCATTCAGAAAGCAGTATTTTTAGTTGGGATGTAAGCTATTGTTAGTCTACTAAGTTATTCTGAAAACAAATAGGAACAAAAAAAAAGTAAATGAAGTTCTCTTTTGGTTCTATTTGTTTGGGGACTCTGAAGCTCAACACTGACCTCTGCTTAGAGGTGGACTTTTTTTTTCTCTGCCACAGAGAATGAGAATGATACAATGGCAAGATCACATAGTATCAGATATGAGAAGATAGAAAATATTTGCAAATTATACATTTGTAAGAAAAGAGCAATAATATTCGATAAGGTAATGGTATAGGAAGAGTAAAAACATATTGGCGAAAATTAGGCCAAGTTCTTGTTATGCTTCCCCCATAAAACCTTTGAGAGAGACGGTGCAGGTTCGCCAAGGACAGTGGTCAAAACAATAATCTAAGATGTTACTTGGTTTCTAACTCACCCCAGCAGCTGTATGCAGGTGGCAGAAAACTCGGATGGCTCGTTTCCTGCTTCTCTAAGATTTTGTCAGCTAGTTTTTAGAAGTTATGCAGAGTCCTGAGAAGTAACCAAAATGCACCAAGGCAGCAGATTAAAAATATAACTTTGAATAAGACTGCAAGAGGCACATTCCCGAGATGTTTGGGTTTTTTTTTTTTTTTTGACTAAGCCAATGTGGACATGTTTAGAATTCTACATCTCTTTATGAAATGACACTTTAGTTACTCTCTTAGTCTTACATTCTTATCAGAGCATTTCTGTTAGATTTTTGTTTGACTTTGGTTTTTTTGTTTTGTTTTGTTTTGATTTTGCTCTTTTCTTAAATCGTCTTCGTGGGTCTCTAGCACAGATACGATTTCCTGTCCGCAAGCTCTATACAAGAGTTATTAGCAGCTACTTTTCATTTTACGTTTTACTCTTGCTGTCTGGGTTCACATTTGTAATACATGTCTTTGTTTCTTATTCTAGGGGTAAAAAATTCTTCAGGGGACAAATACTGTAACTAGGTATGTCTTTTAAATGGTGTCGATTTATGGAGCAGGCACGTTACCAGTTTTCTGGATAGTGATTTCTGCCTAATAAAAAGTCTGATTCTGTCCTCTCCTTTCTCTCTGGATGAAGTTGATCCTCTCATACATCTTTAAAACAGCCTTCTCCCCTTTCTGCTGTTCAATGTAGTTGGTAGCTGAGCACTGTGTCTTTTTTTTTTTCTACATGCACTCTATCTCAGCAAAGATGCTGGGAGAAGTCGGCTTCTGTTTTTAACATCACTGTCTACTGTTTGTTTGTTTTTTTTTTACTCTTTCTTTTTTTTAACCACAAAGTCTCCGTTTGATTTTTAAGGCAGTTTGGTGATAACTTTGTTTGTGTTTGTAATGGCACTTACAGTATTATTTTTTAAACTGAGTATATGTAAAAGGCTAGTAAAATTCTTCAAAAATCATAATCTTGTAGTATCCTGTATTCTTAGGTTGGAGAAGGCCATTAAGATCATCCTTTGACACATTTTATTGTATGTCTTAAGGCCTACAGTGGTATCCATCTAAGTGTTCTGATGTAGGAAGTTGGGTTTCTATCTGGCTAGGATAATAATGCTTGGTTTCTATTGAAATCACTATACATGAATTTCTTTCTATTCAATGATAGGCTACTATTTCCAGATACTTTATCAATCCTGCTTCAGTTCAGGGCGCTCCTGGAAATTTTTTTAAGCACAGCTCAAGGTACTTTCAGAAATGTTCCATTAATGAACCACTAACAAAATGTTCATAAATTCTGTTCTGTGACTAGCCACGTTTGGTACAACCAATTGGCACATGGATACCAGAATTACTAAATGATACAAAACCACGACGGGTTCATGGATACGCAAGTGACAGATCTGGAGAGCCACTTGTCAAGCAAGTGAATGAAGTGAATTAAAAGTGAATTTTGCACACCAAATTGTGATGTGGGTAATGGCGGTGTTGCGAGAACCACGTGCTTGCTATTACCAGTACTCTTAACTTCTCCTCTAAACGATGACCTCTCTGCTCACCCTTCTGGAGCTCAGCAGCTAGTGGTCACAGAATTCCAACGGGGTCCCCTGCTCAGCAGTGGTGCATAGTGACCGCTGTGTGTCCTCATGACCTCTTACATGCACCACATGTTTTTGTGAGCGTTAACTTCTCAGGAGTATTATTCTGTTTTATGAAATGTGGTACATATACCCGTGCTCAAACATGAGGTCGTTTCCAGTGTTAAACTACTTGGAATTTTTTATATTAGTAGCTATAGTTTTACATAGTAAGATACAGAACAGTATAAAATATGCATTGTGAAAGAGATATATCATCAAACCAGTGATTTCTACACTGATATACCATCTCATTTTAAAAACGAAAAAGTACAGAAGTAAATAAAGTGGGCTGATTCAAATATATGAACCAGATAATAGAACACTATGTCAGGTAGAATGGCAAAAAATCATGACAGTAGTTACACAAAGGATTGGAATTTAGAGTATATTAGTTAGAATAGCAGCCTACTTTAAGGACAAACCAAAAATAATCCTACCTTTTAAACCAGAATATAAAAACTTCAGCTATAGTCTCTCTTATAAAGTGCTTTGAAAAGTGCTTTGAAAAACACTAACGCAATCTTTATGTTCTGAAATCTTCATATGGCTTCCATAGGGATCACTTAGAACCAGCTCAATTTAATTCTTAAGAATTAAAAGAAGTGGTTCAATGTTATTTTCTTCTTAAAAAAAGTATTTTAATTTTACTGTTTTTCAAGCTCATTAGCTATTTTGTAACATGTCACACATATCCTTAGCTTCAGATCAGTGATGTGCCTACAGTTTGCATAAGACTGATGATGTAAAGACACTTTGAGGGAAATTTTAGAAATCTTAAACAGATTTCAGACCTACTTGGTATTTTTTCTCCAATTCAAAATCCCAATGACGTATTTTTTTCAGCAGCTTTTCTAACTCACAATAGGATTTCTTTATTTTTGTATTTCTATTCCCTGTGATTTACAGGGACAAGAGATATTCTCAGTTCAATTGGTTGACGAGAGCTTTCCGTCTTTTTTTCCTCTGTCCTTCAGGGACACAGAAGCCTTCCAGTGTCATTAACTAAAAGAATATTCCACAGTCATGAAGGAAGGAGGTCCAGCACAAATTCCCTTTAAGCCTCATTTAACTGTACAATTAATTGGTAAAAATACAAATTAATTAAAAATAAATGATGATCCAATTTTATAATTTGGTTTGATCCTGTGGTCTTATGTAAAGACTATTTTCTTTTTTTTTTTTTTTAATTTTTTTTTTCAACATTTATTTATTTTTTGGGACAGAGAGAGACAGAGCATGAACGGGGCAGGGGCAGAGAGAGAGGGAGACACAGAATCGGAAACAGGCTCCAGGCTCTGAGCCATCAGCCCAGAGCCTGACGCGGGGCTCGAACTCATGGACCGCGAGATCGTGACCTGGCTGAAGTCGGACGCTTAACCGACTGCGCCACCCAGGCGCCCCAAGACTATTTTCAATCAGTTGTAAGAAGCCAGATGGAGGAAAAGATTTGGCCCGGTGATGTCACTGTATTTCAGAAGTGTGCATTTTACTGTGTGTAACATAAGTGAGTCCATCACATCAGTGTTAACTCTGAGGTGTAACTGGTGGGAAAGCATCTTGAAAAAGTTTAAATTAAATGGAAATCTGTTAGGAATACCTGAGTGTCCCAAGGAATCCAAAGACAGAAATATAATTCGGCTTTAGGAAAAACTAGAGACCCAAACATTATTAGGAATTTTTTTTTCATCTATATTCTATCACATATCAGCTTTATTTTAGACACTGCTTATGGTACCGGATCAATAGTGTCAATGATTACTAGCAGATTTTTAAAATTTTGTGTGTTGACATAACTTCAGACTTAGAGCACAGTTGCAAAGAGTAGTACATTTGGTTTGTTTTTAATAACTGCTATTTTTATCCATTATATTTTAACATTATGTTGTATTTTATTTTATCTTATCTTGTTTTTTATTTTACTTATTGTTGTAGGAGGAGCATAAGTTCCTCTGCATTGGTTTAATCAGCCGTGTTGCTGGAACTTTCTAGTTAAACTTTTTTCCTTTGGGAATCCACCAACTTGAAGGCATATGCAGTATGCTTTGTAACTATGCTTTAAAAAATCTCTGTTTTCTTCCTTGTGCGTGAAGCAAAAGCAGAATGGCATGAGGTAGATAGAAGTTTGCCTACAAATTCTATCAGGTAGCAGTACGAATACTGTCTGGGTCTATGGTTGACTGTTTGGACTCCTCACGTGACGTAGTCATTCCTTCAGACATTGAGTTGCAGGCTATGCACCTTCAAGTAATTTCTGTAACTTAAGATGCTGAGCGCGTAGTTCTGTGACTGTGTGTCTCAAACACTGAATCCTCCGTTTAATAATTCAGGACAGGTCCTTCACCTTTCTGCAGGTCAAGCAAGAACCGGGCAGTTAACATTTCCCATAGAATATAACAGGCATTTCTTATTCTAGTGAGAGGGTAATACGACATTCTGTAAAATTTTGCCCCTTTATATTATGCTATTAAAACATCCGAATATTTTCCAACCTTGACCATTTCCTGGTTGTTCTTCTCAGCCCTGACGCTGTGATCAGAGGCTGTTTTTCTCTGCCTCCTCCTCCTCCAGCTTCTCTCAGGGAACTGACTCTCTTCCCAGTGGACTGAGCCCGTCTCCAGGAGAGGACGCTAAGTCCGGTGTGTTTGAACTTGTTTGATCAACCCCTAAAGTGTTCAGTAAGACTACTTACTTTTTGTTCTTCAGTTTTGGAGATAAATGGAACTCTTGAGGTGATTACAGACGTAGATTTTTCCCTTTTTTTAAAAAATTGAGTTCTCATTAATGTACTGTATGTGTAACTGACATACGTGTTAGTTTACTAACATTACTACAAAATGATTTGATGTTTATATATGTTGCAAAATGATCACCACAGCACCTGTTTACCATCTGGCCCCATACATCATCATAGACATTTTCCTTGTGATGAGAACTTGGAAGATCTATTCTCTTAGCAGCTTTCAAATACGCACTTTGTTTTACAGCGGCAAGCTTGTCCCTTTGGACCCCTTCCCTGATTTTACCCAGCTCCCACCCCCTGCCTGTGGCAACCACCTGTCTGTTCTTTGTTTCTTTGAGTTTCTTCTGTTTGGGTTTAGGCTTTAGATTCTCACAGTGCATGTACAAGTGAGATCATACATTTGTCTTCCTCACCAACACTTGTTGGGTTTTTGATTCCAGCCATTGAGACAGATGACGATGAGTGATGTGGAGCATCTTTTCAGCTGTCTGTTGGCCATCAGTGTGTCCCCTTTAGAAAAATGTTCAGATCTTCTGCCCATTTTTAAAATTGGGAGTATTTGGGGGGGGGTGCTGTGAAGTTGTGTGAGTTCTTCATATATTTTAGCTATGAACCCTTCATCCAGTATATGATTTGCAAATATTTTCCCCATTCCATAGGTTCTTTTTGATTTTGTTGATGGCTTCCTTTGCTGTGCAGAAGTTTCTTTAGTTTGATGAAGTCCCAGTAGTTTATTTTTGCTTTTGTTGCTTCTTCTTTTGCATCAGATCCAAAAACTCATTGCCAAGACTTATGTCAAGGATCTTACCACTGTGTTATCTTTTCAGTTTTATCATTTCAGGTCTTACATTCAAGTCTTAGTGTAAGATTACCCAGTGCTCATCACAAAAAGTGTATTTTTTTAAGCTTATTTATTTATTATGAGAGAGAGCCAGAGAGAGAGAGAGAGAGAGGGAAAGAGAGAATCCCAAGCAGTCTCCATGCTCAGTGCAGAGCCCAACGTGGGGCTCAATCTCACGAACCATGAGATCATGCCCTGAGGCAAAACCAAGAGTTGGACCCTTCACTGACTGAGCCACTCAGGGCCCCCACAATAAGTGTAATCTTAATCCCCTTCACCTATTTTACCCCACCTCCCCTTTGGTAACCATCAGTCTGTTCTCTGTAGTTGAGAGTCTGTTTCTTGGTTTGTCTCTTGTTTTCTTTGTTCATTTGTTTTGTTTCTTAAATTCCACATATGAGTGGTATCATATGATACTTGTCTTTCGCTGACTGACCTAGTTCACTTAGCATAATATCCTCTACATCCATGTATATTGTTGCAAATGGCAAGATTTCACTCTTTTAGATGGCTGAGTAATATTCCATTACACACACACACACACACACACACACACACACACACACCTATACCACATATATATACATACACACACTACACGTATATACCACATATATATACATCTTATTTATCCACTTATCTGTTAATAGACACTTGGGCTGCTTCCATATTTTGGCTATTGTAAATAATGTTGCATAAACATAGGGGTACTTACATCTTTTTGAATTAGTGTTTTCATATTTTTAGGGTAAATAGTAGTGGAATTACTGGATCGTGTGGTAGCTCTATTTTTAATATTTTGAGGAACCTCCATACTGTTTTCCACAGTGGCTGCACCAGTTTGCATTCCCATCAACAGGTCACAAGGGTTCCCCTTTCTCCACATCCTCGCCAATACCTGTTGTGTTTAGTTTTGTTTTGTTATTTTGTTTTGTTGTTGTTTCTTGTGTTTTTTTATTTTAACCATTCTGACATGTGTGAACTGTTATCTTATTGTGGTTTTGATTTGCATTTCTCTGATGTCGAGTAATGTCGAGCATCTTTTTATGTATCTATTGGCCACCATATGTCTTCTCTGGAGAAATGTCTATTCATATCTTCTGCCCATTTTTTTAATTGGATTACTTGTTTTTTTGTGTGTGTTGAGTTGTATAAGTTCTATAAGTTGTATAAGTTCTTTATATATTTTGGATACTAACCCTTTATTGGATATGTCATTTGCAAATATCTTCTTCAATTCACTGGGTTGCCTTTTAATTTTGTTGGCTGTTTCTCTTGCCTCAAGAGATATATCCAGAAAAATGTTACTGTGGCTGATGTCAGAGAAATTACTGCCTGTGCTCTCTTGTAGGATGTTTATGGTTTCAGGTCTACATTTAGTTTCTTAATCATTTTGAGTTTATCTTTGTGTGTGGTGTAAATAATCGGTGCAGTTTTATTCTTTTGCATGTGGCTGTCCTCTTCCTCCAACAGCATTTGTTGAACAGACTTTTTCCCATTGCATATGGTAGCCTCCTTTATCAAAGATTAATTGACTATACAATTGTGGGTTTATTTATGGGCTCTGTTCTGTTACATATATCTCTGTCTATTTTTGTGCCAGTACCATACTGTTTTGATTACTATACTTGTAGTATACCTTGAAATTGGGGATTGTGCTACTCCAGCTTTGTTCTTTTTCAAGATTGCTCTAGCTATTTGGGGTCTTACATGGTTCCCATATAAATTTTGGGGTTGTTTGTTATAGCTCTGTGAAAATGTTTTGTTATTTTCATAAGGACAACATTAAATCTGTAAACTACTTTGAGTAGTATAGACATTTTAACAATATTTGTTCTTGCAATCCATGAGCATGGAATGTCTTTCCAGTTCTTTGTGTCGTCTTCAATTTTTTACATCACTCTTTTAGAGTTTTCAGAGTACAGGTCTTTCCCTTGTTTGGTTAAGTTTATTCCTAGATTTTTATTATTTTTGGTGCAATTATAACCGGGACTGTTTCTTCATTTCTCTTTCTGCTACTTTATTATTAGTGTATAGAAATGCTATGGATTTCTGTGTATTGATTTTGTTTGTCGTGACCTTACTGACTTAATTTATCAGTTCTAGTGGAGTCTTTAGGGTTTTCTATAGAGTATCATGTTACTTGCAAATAGCAAGTTTTACTTCTTTACTACCAATTTGGATGCCTTTTATTAAAATTTCTTGTCTGATTACTGTAGCTAAGACTTCTGGTACTATGTCGAATAAAAGTGGTAAGAGTGGACATCCTTGTCTTGTTCAGGACCTTGGGGGAAAAGCTCTCAGTTTTTCGTCATTGAGTATGATGTAAGGTGTGGGTTTTTTATATATGGCCTTTGTTATGTTACTATATGTTCCCTGTAAACCAACTTGGTTAAGAGGTTTGATTACGAATGGATATTGACTTTGTCAAATGCTTTTTCTTCTTCTGTTAGAATGATCAGATGGTTTTTGTCCTTTCTTTTATTGATGCAACATATCACATTGATTCATTTGTTCATATTGAACCACTGTTGTATTCCCGGGAATAAATACCTCTTGATTGTGATAAATGATTTTTTAATGTATTGTTGGATTCAGTTTGCTAATATTTTGCTGAGAATTTTTGCATCTCTGTTCATCAGACATATTGACGTGCAGTTCTCTTTTCTTGTAGTGTCTTTATCTTGTTTTAGTATCAGGGTAATGCTGGCCTCAAAGAATGAATTTGGAAGATTTCCTTTCTTTTCTATGTTTTGGAATTGTTTAGGAATAACTCTTATTTAAATTTTTGGGATAATTTGCCTGTGAAGTTGTCTGGTCCTGCACTTTGGTTTGTTGGGAGTTTTTTGGTTACTGATTCATTTTTATTCATGAAACACAATACTTGAGATTTTCTATTTCTTCCTGCTTCAGTTTAGGTTGGTTGTATACTTCTAAGATTTTATCTGTTTCTTGTAGCTTGTTCAATTGTTGGCACATAATTTTCCATAATATTCTCCTAAAATTCTTTGTATTTCTGTGGTGTTGGTTATTTCTCCTCTTTCATTTCTGATTTTGTTTATTTGAGTTTTCTCTCTCTTTTTTTTAAATGAGTCTAGCTAAATTTTTTATGAATTTTGTTGATCTTTTCAAAGAACCGCCTCCTCGTTTCTTTGATCTTTTCTATTGTTTTATTTATTTATTTAAGTTTCTATTTTGTTATTTCTGCTCTAATATTTATTGTCATCTTTCTTCTACAAGTTTCTTCTTTTGTTTATTCTCTTTTTAGCTCCCTTAGGTGTAAAGTTAGGGTTTTTGTGGGGTTTTGTTTGTTTGTTTTTAAGATTTATCTTGATTCTTGAGTTAAGCCTGTATTGCTATAAACTTTGTTCTTTTTCTGCATCCCCAAATTTTGGACTGTTGTGTTTTCATTTTAATTTGTCTTCATGTATTTTTTTGTTTCCTTTTTATTTTCTATGTTGGCTCAATCATTGTTTAGTAGCATATTAGGTTAACCTCTATGTATTTGTACTCTGTCCAGATTTTTTTCTTGTGGTTGATTTCTAGTTTCATAGCTAGTTTCATAGCTTTCTGAACATACCATGTTCAGAAAAGATAAATGGTATGACTTCAGTCTTTTTGAATTTGTTTAGATTTGCTTTGTGGTCTAACATGTGATCTATTCTGGAGAATAGTCCATGGGCACTTGAGAAGAATGTGTATGGTGCTGTTTTAGGATGGAATATTCTGAATATATCTGTTATATCCATCTGGTGTCATTGAAAGCTGTGTCATTCAAAGCCACTGTTTCCTTGTTGATTTTCTGTTTGGATGATCTGTCTATTAATGTAAGTGGGTGTTAAATTCCCCTACTGTTATTGTAGTATAATAGTACAATAGTATCAATTAGCTAATAGTATCAATTAGCTCGGTTATGTTTGTTACTATCTGCCTTGTATTTGGGTGCTCCATATTGGGTGCCTAAATTGTTATATCTTCTTGTTAGATTTTTCCCTTTATTATTATATAGTGTATTTCTTTGCCTCTTGTTACCTTCTTTGTTTTAAAGTCTGTTTTTCTGGTGTGCCTTAGTGGCTCAGTCATTTAAATGTCTCTTGATTTCGACTCGGGTCATGATCTCACAGTCACAAGATTGAGCCCTGAGTTGGGCTTCGTGCTGGCTGTGTAAGATCTTCTCTCTCTCTTTCTCTTTCTCTCTCTCTCCCTGACCCACCCTCTCCCTCTTTCTCTCCTCAAAAAATAAAAAAAAGAGAAAGAAAGTCTATTTTTCTGATATATTGCTACTCTGGCTTTTTTTTTTGACATCCATTTGCATGATAAACGGTTCTCCATCCCCTCACTTTCAATCTGCAGGTGTGTTTAGTCTGAAATGGACCTCTTATAGGCAGCATATAGATGGGTCCTGCTTAATTCAACCTCCATAAGCTTCATCATGGCAAAGGGTTGTTATGAAAAGTAAGTAATATAAGTTAAGAATCTGCCACAATGCTGGGTACCTAGTAAGCATTTAAGAAATGATAGCTGTTACCATTATTAATGTATATTTTAGTGGCAATACAGACAACTGTATTCCTGGAATATTCCCTCATAATAATGACTTCCCAGAAGTCCCCAGTGATTGTGACTTTCTTAAAGCTGAAATGTAGACATTGCTTAGATTCCACTAAAGAATAATAATAGAACTTTTATGTATTCCCAGGTCATGGGTAAGCAGAATAAGTGGGTAATATTCGAAAACAGTTTTACTTTTCTTGACGTGGCAGCTTCATACGAGGTCATGCAGATAGTTCTGGCGCTCAGGGAAGTCACCCTGGGAAGGGTTCCCCTGCCAGTAAGGACAGGGCTGATTAAAGAGTCGTTGTGAACACTGCTACTGTTGCTGTGTTGCTGTTGCAGGGAAAAAGCCATGTGCCCTAGAAGCTGACAGACTGCGACTGCCAGATGAAGCAAAGCTCTGGGGTTGGGTGGGGCAATGACTCTTCTCAAAGTTTCATAATTCATCACAAAAGAAACTGGAGTTTTCTAGATCCACTTGTCTCTGCCGTTCGAACAAAGTCTGGGGTATTACCTGGTGACCTTTGCTGAAGTCACTCCCAGGCCAGTAAGGAAATTCATTTGCGTAGAGTGGGAATTTTGGTTTGGTTATCCAAACGTTGTACCTTTCTTCCATAACAAGTCACGTGTGACTTCTTTTCTCTGTCGTGGTTTTCGTCAGTGCAAGAGCTGTCTGCTCATTTTACCTGATTGGTGACGTAATTTTGATTTTTATATATTATTTCATCACTAAAATGTATCGTTATATTTTTACTAGTATTATTACTTTTAAGTTTATTTATGTGTTTTGAGAGAGAGAGAGGGAGAGAAAGAGTGTTAAGGAGGCTCCTTTCTCGCAGCACAGAGCCCCATACAGGGCTCGAAGAAATGTGAGATCACGACCTGAGTCAAAACCAAGAATTGGTTGCTTAACTGACTGAGCCACCCAGGCACCCCTATCGTGTTATATTTTAAATGATGTAGATTTCAAGAGAAATGAGTGTAACCTTACTTATCATAGATTTTCAAAAGTAACTCTGGTAGTTACTAATATAAACAAATTACCAAAAGTCACATGTACACCATAATAATTACTATTATCTGAAGAGGCTTATCTTAATAGAATGTATTTTTAACATTGTTCATCTATTGATCTGCTTGTCAGCTGTGGGGTGTCAGATGAAAGTTCTTGTCCATATTTGTTTTTTTTTAATTTTTTTTTAACATTTATTTATTTTTGAGACAGAGACAGAGCATGAACGGGGGAGGGGCAGAGAGAGAGGGAGACACAGAATCGGAAACAGGCTCCAGGCTCTGAGCCGTCAGCCCAGAGCCCGACGCGGGGCTCAAACTCACGGACCGCGAGATCGTGACCTGAGCTGAAGTCGGACGCTTAACCGACTGAGCCACCCAGGCGCCCTCTTGTCCATATTTGAATAGGTCTTTGTCCCTTCCTGAATTCAGTACTCTGTCACTGAACATGTTGCAGGAGAGAAGGCTGTATATTGATTAATATATTTGGTTTCATATTGATTGGCTTAACAACATTCCAACAGCTGTGAGAGCCAGAGCGTGGTCTGACTGACTTACGTTAAGAATTTATTTTTAACTTTACTGCTGTAATAACCTAAAGCAGTGATTACATAAACAGAGCTATCCCAGACCATAGAAGCCTCATAACTGGCACTTAAAAAAATTCTCCAGCGTTAAAATTCCATGAAATTCTAAACCCACAAATTCACATGAATTTTAAAATTATTGTTTATAGGGACGCCTGGGTGGCTTAGTTGGTTAAGTGTCTGACTTCAGCTTAGGTCATGATACCATGGCTCATGAGTTCAAGTCCCGTGTCGGGCTCTGTGCTGACAGCTCAGAGCCTGGAGGCTGCTTCAGATTCTATGTCTCCCTCTCGCTGCCTCTCCCCCGCTCACTCTCTGCCTCTCTCTTAAAAATAAGTGAACATTAAAAGAAATTACATTTTGTAAAAATAGTCATTATTTTCTTCCCCTCACCTTAGTTGGTGCCATCCCAGACTGTTTAGTAACCAAGAAACCTAACAGTCCAGACTCCTGCCTTCCTCATGGGGGAATGAGATAAGAGTCATTTCCTATTTTAGAATATTGCTGTGATGGGGGGAAAAAAAAAGAGAAAAATCCATGATCTATTGTATATATGAAGCTTAGCAGAACACCTAATATATATATATACATATATGTATATATATATATATATACATATACATGGATATATATATATATACATGGATATATACATATACATATACATATACATATACATATACATATATATATGGAGTTGCCAATAGAAATTATTATTAACAGTTGGGGCATCCAGGGGGCTCATTCGGTTAAGTGTCTGACTTCATCTCAGGTCATGATCTCACAGTTCGTGGGATCGAGGCCCATGTTGGGCTCTGTGCTGACAGCTCAGAGCCTGGAGCCTGCTTCAGATTCTGTGCCTCTCTCTCTCTCTCTGTCCCTCCCCTGCTTGCTCTCTCTCTTAAAAATAAATAAGCATTAAAAAAAAAAAAGAAATTATAACAATAAAGGTAATGGTAACCACTGCTGTGGTTACTTGCTTACATGTCCGTCTGTCTTCATTTTAGAGTTAGTTCTTGGATGGTAAGATCCTTGACCAATTGACACTTTCATTTCCAGCTATCTCAAATAGTGTCCAACATATATCAGTAGTCAGTAAATATTTCTGGATATATAGAACTAAGCATGGTCCTCAGACATCTCTTAACCATTTCCTGCAAAAACTATTGTATCTGAATAGCTTTTGGTCCATGTGGCATCTGCATCAAAATAAAGTGAACACCTTGCTTAAAATGCAGGTACTGGGCCTCACCCAGACCTACTCACTCAGGATCTCTTGAGCGTGGGTCCCTAGAGCTGTATTTAAATAGGTTCCACAAATGAACCTTATCCACCCATATGTTGGAAAACCAGTGTCAAAGGTTTTCTTAATCTCCAAACTGTCTCTACTCTTTTTTTTAAATTTTTTTTTTCAACGTTTATTTATTTTTGGGACAGAGAGAGACAGAGCATGAACGGGGGAGGGGCAGAGAGAGAGGGAGACACAGAATCGGAAACAGGCTCCAGGCTCTGAGCCATCAGCCCAGAGCCCAATGCGGGGCTCGAACTCCAGGACCGTGAGATCGTGACTGGGCTGAACTCGGGCGCTTAACCGACTGCGCCACCCAGGCGCCCCCAAACTGTCTCTACTCTTATGTGTTGGAAAGATTTCTCCAAAATACTACTTTCAGTATTTTGTATTCCCTCTACAAACCTTAAATACCCAATTACCGATAAGACAAAATGAAATTATTTATCTCAGCAATCACAATCAAGAGGCTTATGGAATATGGTAGCAACATTACAGGGCAAACCATGACTCTCTAAACCAATGAATGATGAGTCTCCTCATCCTGTGTTACCCGTTCCTGCCCATGTGCCTAGGCTCACACCATCTCTCTTGTGCTCTAAATGGTCTCCTCTCCCCTGTCCTCCTTCTCTCTCTCCTTTTGCTTTTTCCCTCAAGCTCAGTGATTCTTAACTTCAGCAGAGGATTAGAATTATCTCGGAATGTTTAAAAAATCCTCATGTCCTGGCCCTTGCTCAGACAAATGGAATCAGAGTCATTGGAAGATCTGACTCCCAACTACAGTTTCTATCCCACATTATCTCAGCTAGAATCAACTCTTCAAGTCTTTGGAAACACCTGTTATCTGTTCTAGTGGCCCTATGCCATCCGTTATCGTTTATCCTTGAATTCCTTCTTAGAAACAAGCTATTCCCATGTTGCTGATATTATTAATTGGGGAAGCATAGATTCTTGATAAATATGTATATTGGAATAAACAGAGGAGTGGCCATATTTTTAGCAATGAGAAGAGAAGAGATGCTACTATAGACCTTTAGGGGCAAACATTACCTTTTAATTCCTAGATCTAAAAGTAACTTCCTAGGGCACTGTCTGGCTCATTTGGTGGAGCATGTGACTCTCTATCTTGGGATTCTGAGTTCGAGCCCCATGTTGCGTGCAGAGACTACTTAAAGATAAAATCTGTAAAAAAAAAAAAAAAAAGAAGTAGCAGTTCCTTCAGTTTTCTCCATAAAGGGCAGAGGTATTTAGCATTTTCAGGAAGAAAGGAAATTATTAAGAGATGTAGGTTTTTTAAAATGTGCAGTAAGTGTTGCCATTTTGGAAATTGTATTTTTTCTCTTCTCTACCTGCTTCCCTTCCACAAAAGTAATTAATCATAGATATTTCAGACCAGTTTCATCTTAGGACATAGGAGTAAGAATTTATATTTAGAACTGGAATTCTCAGGGCTCTATGTTGGCCTTCACAATATCAGAATATTAACATAAAAACTGCAAAACATCAGACAACTCTGAAGATTTTTTTAAAAAAATTCCAAGTCTGATCATTTCAAGTATCTGGGAGTTTGGTCTTAGGTAGGAAAAGTGGATAGATGTCTGCATTTTTCCTCGTTAATAAAAATCATGACGCTTTATAGAGGCAGCTTTACTCTTACCTAACCAGCCACAAGAACCTATTGACCATCAGTTCTGTCAGAGACTCTATTTATTAGGTGCTAAACTTGGTTTTTGTGAACTTTGTGGTATTCCATATGCTAAGAGGATTATATTAATCTACTTTAAAGTTGTGTATTACATTGGCCTAGAGCCGATTACTCATCATATTTATAAAATGAAAATGGGTTGGGCAGGTATCATTAGATATGCCTCAAATGGAACAAATTGACTAATTTCCTAATTTTAGAAAATTAGTTTAAATATGACTGCTTGTGTATTTTCACTAGGAGTTTGATTTACAGAATAGTTACTATAAGGGACTGTGTGTATGGGGACCTCCTCCTTGGTTCTCAGCAGCACTAGCCAGGACCCCACCTACGGAGTCGGGAACAGACTTTTAATGTGAAAAAAAGAGTGGGAGAGAGAGAGAGAGAGAGAGAGAGAGAGAGAGAGAGAGAGAGAGAGAGCGCGCGCACATCTAATGAGGTGTGTGCCAAGTAGAATTGTCATGATCTTTTTGTTTGGACCCCCATTTTATTCAGTGAAAGTCATGTTCTTGATGTAATTTTGTTTTTGTATTCTTAGTGTTTAGTCAAGTAAAATCATCTCAGCCCAACAGGATAAGCTCTCGGCACAAGCGAATTTTCCTAATGCTGGGCCATGTTGTCAGTGAGCCTGGAGGAACCGCGTGTTTAAGTTTAGTTTTGTTTCTGCTGTGTTATGGAAGTTAGAGATCCAGGCTGCAGTTCAGTTGCAGAAAGTAGCCAGAGGCTGAGTGCTTTGTGCTCATCTTTTGATACATTTTCCCTTTACTCTGAAAAAAAGAAGAAGAAGAAGAAGAAGAAGAAGAAGAAGAAGAAGAAGAAGAAGAAGAAGAAGAATCATCATCATCATCCTTTCTCTTGTTCCGGTTTTCCCATTGTGTTAAGTGAGATCGCTGGAGGTAAAAAAACGGAAAAATTTGTGATAAGACTAGAAGTATCTTTGACTCCTGATGGAGGGGTCCTTCTGCTGGGCCCCGTCGGAGCAGCCTGGCTCCGGATGCAGCTCTGGGCACTTGTGGCTGGAGGTACCCCCGAGGCGGGTTGAGAGCCCCACCTGCCACACTGCGGAGAGACTGCTTGCCTGTTGCTCAGGGTGGGGTGGGTCTGGGAGCACACCCCTGCAGAGAGGTGGCGCCCCGGAGTTAAGTGGACACTGTCCCCACTCCCCTCTAGGAAGGAGGGCAGCCATGGGTTGACCACCATCCAGAGGGCTGCAACCAGTGTGCGGGTCCTCGGCATGCAAGACATCAGAACCTGAGCTTCTGCGCTCTAAAATGCAAAATGGGGGCGCCCGGGTGGCTCTGTCGGTTAAGCATCTGACTTCAGCTCAGGTCATGGTCTCACGGTTCGTGGGTTCGAGCCCCGTGTCGGGCTCTGTGCTGACAGCTCAGAGCCTGGAGCCTGATTCAGATTCTGTGTCTCCCTCTCTCTCTGCCCCTCCCCCGCTCATCATCATCATCATCATCTCTCTCTCTCTCTCTCTTTCTCTCTCTCACTCTCACTCTCACTCTCACTCTCACTCTCTCTCCCCCAAAAATAAATAAACATTAAAAAATACTTACTGCAGAAAGAACAAGAGAGAAGAGTCCTTCAGTTTGGGATAACCACTCCATCTTCTCCAGCACCGTGTTCCGTATCATAGAATGAAAGAGGGCTTTTAATTTGCATTGGATTAAATAGAGAACATGCCTCGTACGCAAAACAGACAAAGATTTATCTCTGGAGACCAGGAATTTAGTGAGCTCCTCCTTGCTAAGAAACGCACATCATTTTATCTTTATTTCTCATAACAGCTCTGTGAGGGAAGAATTACTTTTATTATTCTAAGCCTATAAGGGAACTGAAGTTTTGCCCGAATTATTGAGTTAATGTTAGCAGAGGCAAGATTTGAATAAAGATCTGTTCAATTCCAAACCTAGGAATTTTTTTTTAATTAGGATTCGCCGTCTCTAGCTCTTTTCTTTTTCTTACACATTATTGATTCTTACTGACCAGCTCTTTTGTTTACTTCTGACCCAGTTTATGTAAAAAGGAGAACGGCACTCAAATGAGATCCACTCCACTCATACCCAGGTATACAGGTAAAGAAAAATCCCTTAGCAGACAGCACAGTGAAACAAGATGTTTAAAACCTGTGTCAGAGTAGGATGAAAACAAATCCGGCTCCTCTGTCTGAATGGCGAAGAGCGGGACATCCCAGGGTCGGGAGATAAAAGTGAGCTGAGTTCTTTTAGAAAATAATTTCTTTCCCCTCAGCCTTTAAGTGTGAGAGTAAAGAACAAATAGTGATGAGCAGAGCTATGGGCTTTAAAGGGATTGCGTCTTATGTTTTTTTCAGCACCATTTTGTACAATCAGTGTGCCATTTATTACGCATATTGGGTCACCCTTGAAAGAGGAGGGAAGGGTGGCCTGGGGAGGGCGCTGGGTGGCACTGGTAAGGCAGGACTGTCTGGAGCAAAGCGGGACGTCTGCGCGCTCTCTCGCAAGTCACCTGCCTGCTGCCCAGCTGTTCTGTGGTGTACAGAATGCCAAGAATAATTCGGAGTGCTGTCTCATTTGTGATTCTCCTTGTGCCTCCCTCATTCTTTCCCGTCTTTGTTGTTCCTCCCAGAAAGGTCTCCCATCACATCCTCTGAGCCACTCAGAGACCGCTCCAGTTCACGCTTGGCATCTTCTCTTTCTCTTTTACTGATTAGGAAGCAGACACATTCCCTATCAGAAGAAGGTTGTTGGGTTTTACTTCCTGGAAACACCCTGAAAATAGAAATCTGAGAATATCTTGGGCACACATTTTTTTTTAAGGAATAGCTGTAAGTGGTACACTCCTAGATCTATTTTTTAAGGGTTAAAAAAAAAAGAAGCTTATGTTTCCAAATGTCTAACAGACTGTCACCTTCCTTCTGGGAACGAGTCTCAAGCAGGACTGTTGTTTTCTTGCACGGCTAATAATGTGGAGACATGTTTGTCTCGGCTTCTCTGGAAGCAAGATGGGGGGGGGGCTCATTCAAAACACACATTGATCTCTTGTCAAAATGTGCCGACTGTGATGATGATTTCTCTTTTTCTAATGTATGTGTTATTTAGTCAAAAGCAATAACAACTTATGTGAATAATGAGGCCCCTCACCGTGCTTGAATACTTTTGTTCATGTATCAGCGTGTTGATAAAACCCATATTCAATCATGGTTTACATATGTATATCGCAAGGGTACACCCCAGATTTATGGAGGAAATAAATGAGTCTCTACCAACTATCTGTAGTGAGAAAAAAGGAATTATACTTTTGCATACAGTCACTGAGTCCAGATTCCACTCATCATCATCATCATCATCATTTTTACTATTATTATTTTGAGAGTAGGGAGGGAGGGGCAGAAGGAGGGAGAGAGAATCCCAAGCAGGCTCCACACCGTCAGCATAGAGCCCGATGCAGTGTTCAATCCCATGACCCTGGGATCATTACCTGAGCCAGAATGAAGAGTCAAAAGCTTAACTGACTGAGCCACCCAGGGGCCCCTCATTAGTGTTATTAAAAGAAAATTAAAATCACCCGTTTCTACTCCTTTGTCTATACCTGCCTTCCAACTTAAGGCTCAGAATATTTGTAAAAAACCAGGAACTGTATAGTTTCATGAATCTAATTGGCAGCCGTAAGCAGGTGTAATATAAGTAGGATATAGAACTGAAGCAGGAAATTGCAGTTTAGAATTTAGTTTGGAATACAGCCATGTCATTTTGAAATTGACAGACTGATTGCCTAGAAGGATTCTATTCATTTATATGATTATAGCGAAACAGCCAAAGAAACTTCCAGTAAGTGGGTAAGTGCTGAACGGGTGGGTGTCATTTGAAAAGACGTGGTGGGGGGGGGGGCGGAGAGAGACCCTCAGCAGTGGGTGGGGGTCTGGGCCCAAAGCCCCTTCTGACAGAAAAACGAAATGAAACCCACACTTTCACCCTGGCTGGAAGTGAGGAGGAATCACTGGGACACGCACCTCGTGTACCTCTGAATTGGAGAGAAAAGGTCAGGGGGACAATCTTGGTACCTGTTGCACAGTCTCCAGTGGTCAAAGAAGTGCAAGTTCACTGCAGCATGAACCTGGCAGGAGGAAGCCGGGCAGGCCTGTCCCACTGCCCTAACAGCGTCACACCTGCGAGAAATGTACCTGTCACTTCACTCACTCGCCTGCTCATTTTCCCAGTACCTTCCGGGTACCCAGACCTCTGCCTCGGGTGGAGAAGGCTACACTAGGCTTGTTTAGATACAAGCACACTACACGGCCCACAGAGGTGCGTCCGCTTCTCCGCTGGGCCAGGTAGGTCCCTCGGGCCGTGGACCAGTGACAGCAGCAAGGTTGGAGGCTCCGTGGGGCGTGGCCTGGGGTCAGTCTAGCACACAGGGCAGGCAGGAAATTTCCAAGAGTTCGATAGTTCTGCATGAGCGGAAACCATCTATAATTTGGAAACCAACAGGGAACATTAAGACCAACAAGGATCAGACGTTGTAGAACAGCTTAGGGAATGACCCATGGGGAGTCAGAAGAAAACATCCAGGAGACTAGAAACCTGGAAATATATTTGATTTTCATCAGCCTGGTGCATCCGATCACATTGTCTCCAACGCGGTCACCTGAAGATCTCCCAGATCTTACTCTCAACCACTTCCTCCTTCCCCTCCCTCCACCAACTCAGTCCACTTTCCTTACTTCCTCTAGGCGTGTTTTTCTGCAAATGTCACTTCTCTCCTATGATCGTCTGTGTCATCTAATCACCCAGACGGCTGTGACTCCCTCGTGTCAGCTGCTGCCATCCCCACGCCTCACGGGTCAGACTCTGCTGCACTTCAGATGCTCTGTCCTGTCTCCTACCTCTCGCTTATTGGGCACCTGCTAGACATGGTCTGGAAAAGACACGGTCATAACTTGGTCCTTTCACCTCCTTATTAAATACTTACTCCAAGCCCATAAGGGCCAGAGAGAAGGCTAGGGCAGAGGATAGAGCAGGAAACAAGGCAAATGCAGTCCTGCCCTCAAGGACCTGACAATATTCTACACCAGTTTCCTTCCTCACATCGCAGTAAACACTTTCCTGTGTGCCAGGGCCAGAATAACAGCCCCCCCCCAAGGGTACCCACCTTCTAATCTCTGAACCCTATGAATATGCTACCTTACATGGCAATAGGACCTTAAAGTTATAGACCTGAGATGCGGGGACCATACTGAATAATCCCCCCTGGTAAAATTGAATCAAGAGACCCTGAACATGGAGAGGCTTCCCTGGTGTTGTCCGAGAGATGTGACCACGGAGGAATGGTCAGAGACATGGCAGTTCGAGAAGAGTTTGATGCCCTGTTGCTGATTATGAGCTGTGCTGGGCCACGTGCACGGACGGCCATGGAGAGACCAGCCCCAGCTGGCAGCGGGCAGAAAAGTAGAGGTTCAGCCCTGTGACCACATGGAACTCTGTTTGCCCCTCCTCGCTGGGCACATGAGGCAGGAGACAGATTTCACCCCCGAGAGCCGGGAGAGAGGAACACAGCACTGTGACACCTTGAGCTTGCTCAGGGAGACCCATACTGGACTTAGGATCTGCAGAACTGTAGGATCACAAGTTTATGTTATCTTAAGCATTTAAAATTGTGACGATTTGTGATGGCAGCAACGGACAATGAATGTACTGCCCACATCGCTCTTTTAACTCAAAGACACAGTGAAATCGGCAGAGCTGCCTAACTTCTGCCCTAGTCTTAAGTGACATACTTGTAACCTGTCTCTGTCCCCAGCACACGGCACATCTCCTGGGGAATGGCAGGTATAAAATTGTGACAAATTGAGAGGGCCTATTTTTTTTAAAAGATAGGAAATGAGAAATACTTTCATGCAAAATGTTTATGCTAAAATAGATATTGGGCTGAATTGAAATAGCGTTTGAGAAAACGAAACTTTAAGGCAGTATAAAACTTTTGAGAAATACCGGAGAAAAAAAATTGTTAAATGAATCTGTTGGAACATCTGAAATAGGATAAGAAATAGAACAAGCTGAGGGGCATCTGGGTGTCGTGTTTAAATTCTGGACAAAAGCAGATCAAACGAAATGGTGGTTAGTACGCAGTGTGGCGGTGGGAACTCTAAGTGAGGCGTCTAAAGGGATAGACAGCTGTTGAGAGACAAGGGAGTAAGGGGAGCAGCGGGGAGGTCAGGGTCAGCCAGGTCGGGTTTCAGGCCTGCAGCGTCTGCCTCTCTAGGGGAAAGCTGTCTCGAGAATGCGGGAGCAGGACAGGGTAGCCCTACGGAGCCAGGTAGGCAGAAAGGGTCTGGAACTAGTGAAGATGAGAAGCCAGAGGACAGAAACGTACCAGGTAGGCTGTCGGAGAACAAGAGGGACGCGGCAGAGTCACAAGCCCTGGGAGCTGAGGCAGGTCCTGGCCTCCAGGAGGAGTCAGCTGGCGGCTTCCGTAAGGCTCGTGATCAAAGGGGCCCCATTGGATGGTTGGCTTTTGAGTTTCATCTCTGGTCCTGGATAGAAGTGAAAAGAAGAGGCCTCTAAGGGTGTGGAAAAGCTGTCTATTTTAAGGCAAACTACATCTGAACAAATAAGAAATGGATTAAAGAGAAACCATCAACAGAAGCACTAGAAATGCCCCCAAATAAATGCACGTTTCTTACAACAGAGGCGGCCGCTCCAAATACGGCGTTTCAGTGGCCGCAGGACCAGCATCTACCGCTGGCATTAAAAAGGTGATTCTGTAAGAGCAAAAAAGAAGACAACGAATCCCTTTCACAGAAGAAAGCCCACATTTTGTGTGATTCCACCGAGAGGAGTTGTCTGGAACTGGGAAGGCAGACAGAAAGTAGGTTCGTGGTCGCCGGGGGCTGTGCGAGTCGGGGTGGGGTGGGAGCCTCTGATGTGCAGATGCTTCTCTGGGTGAGAAGAATGTCCTGGGACCACATCGTGGTGGGGGCCGCGCCGCGTTGAGGGTGAACTCGAAACCGCCGAATGGTACACCGTAAAAGAGCGAATTTTATGGCCCGTGAGTTACATCCGCAGTAAAGCTGTGACTTAAAAGTAAAGAAATGCAAAATTATTTTCAGCGTGCCGTGATCCTCAGTAAAACTTCTTTCGAGGTCTTAAGATGTAGTCCAGTCACCCGCGTGAAAGACTGTCGGCTAGCATCCTTTGAGGGAAATAGTGCAGAATGGCCTTTCCTTTGCTGCTGTTCCTCATCTGGAAACGGAGGAGGAGGAGGCTGTGGAAGAAAGTGCCGAAGATAAGCTCCCCGTCGTGGCGTCTCAGAAGACGTGGGAGCAGTGTGGGGATGACGGTGACCCCCACGTGTCAGGGAGGGTGCAGGGAACGTGAGTAGCACGGACGGGAAGGAGAGGCAGAGATCCGTGGGCCTGCGTGACAGATGGACGTAGGGAGAAGTAAAACACAGGGAAAGCTGACAACTGTGCTGGAGAATTTATGAACATTTCAGGATTAGGATCATGACACATACGTTTTACAATCAGCTAACTTAAAAGAAAAAAAAAAAGTATGAGTCATTAGTATACAGTATCCTGCCTTTTATATATTTACCTACAAATTCTGAAATCCCCCTGGGGACAACTATTTGTGGTAGGAACATACATATGTACATTTTTAAGAAGAAAGCGACACAGTTATCTTTTTCTGTACTCATTTTGGAATTATTCTTGTTTGAAAAAACAAATTTCTCATGTTAATCTCGTTTCAGAGGAAGCGGCAGCGTCACCCTAAACCCCAAAGGTCAGACACCTGGAAAACACTATGCCTTGTATTGAAAGCCAAGAAGCTGAGGAAGGAAATTCACTCTGGGTCATCTCAGTGTGATTTGCAGATCAAATAGCGATCTGGCCTGAAAGTGGCAGAAATGAATTGCATTCCACTTCACGCCTAATATGTCAGGTTTGATTACGCCGTACGTTGTGTGGAGGGACTGACAAAACTCACATTTTCCTTGGTATTCTCCTCTCTTCCGTATGTGTCTCTCGACCTTCAGACCGTCTATTTTATACCTACCAGAAAGATCGGAAGCGGTTTTGCCTTCATTACGGCCAGTGGTTGCTCATTTGCATAGTCATTTATTTTTTCTTTTCCTGTGAATATATTTTTGCATGAACCAAAAGAAATACAATTTGAAGTGATTTCTTCTTACTAGGGGCTTGTACACGAGCCAAGATACTGGCAGCAGTCTAGGAACTGAGAAATACTTGAAAAGAGGAACCAAGAAATTCATTTGCCACATGGAATCAAGAACATTTTCATTGATTAAAATTACAGCATTTATTGGGTGCCTACTCTGTGCCAGGCACTTCATGTACTTATATGCTGGGCCTCACCATGCAGTTAACAGTTCCTTCACCTGCCCCATTCTCTGCAAGGACGATCTTATAATGAGGGTGCAATACATTGTTTTCTACAGAAGTTCATTTTGAGAAAAAAAAAAAAATAAAGACAACAAATGACCAGAAGTGATATTTACATTTGTTGCCGCTGCTGTGGACGTTTTGCCAGTGCATGACCACCTACACATCGTGACTCGGTTTTTTATTCTCTGACATTTTCTTTTTTAAGTTTTTTAATGCTTATTTGTTTCAGAGAGAGAGAGAGAGAGAGAGAGAGAGAGAGAGAGAGAGAGCGCGCGCGCGCGCACAAGCAGGGGAGAAGCAGAGAGAGAGAATCTGAAGCAGGCTCCAGGCTCTGAGCTGTCAGCACAAAGCCCGATGTGGGGCTCAAACTCACAAACTGTGAGATCATGGCCTGAGCTGAAGTCGGTCGCTCAACCAACTGAGCCACCCAGGCACCCGCCCCTATTATAGCCCCAACATGTTAGCACAGAATCTGTACGTTGAAAATGGTAACAACTGAGCTGGAATGTGTTTGTTGTAAGAGAAAATAAGGCTCTTAAGAGCTTGAAGGAATGAATAAACAACAAATACCCAGGAATGAGTTTTCATGAAGGAATAGTAACAATAACCTATCATGTGGTAGTCAAACGTAGTTTCACTGGAGAGCATTAAAAATCCAACTGAATGTTGCTCTTGAATAGGTGCTAACCACACTTCAGCGAAAACACAAGCCTCAGATGACGCATGAATACTCAAACAAAAGGTATTAGAACGTGTCAGATTGTGACACTTGTAATTAAAGATTTTATAAATGAAAACCTCGCGTCATCTATATATGACTTCTGCCTCTTCTGATGTCCTTTAAAAAATGAAGACTGATGACTTATTTACAATTAGCATGATGGAAAGTTCTGAAATGAAAAATTCCAATTATATTCTTTACCATCTTATTATATACTCTTTCTGAGAAGAATTCCGTTTTTTGGGGGGTTTTTTTGTAACATTTCCACAGATGGGGTAATAAATAGAAACTTCTGCCTGCAATAAACATACTTTGTATCCCATTGAAAGCAGGCTCCTCTGATATTTTGGTTAAAAGGAAAAGAAAAAAAGGAAAGCTTTATGTTTAGATCGTGCTGCATCTATCAAAGACAGTCCATTCAAAGGATAAAAATTCTTGGAAATGGATTTTGTTTTTGTTTTTGTTTTATGATTGAGGGCCTCTGGGAAGTATTTGCCTAAGATTTGACAAGAGCTCTGTGGAAAACATAAGAAGAGATCAATTAAAAATTAGCGAATGACAGCCTCTGTCTCGCTGCCCTTCCCTCTGGCTTTCTCATTTCTTGCTCTCTCCCTTGCAAACATCTCCCCTTAGTTCCCTCCCACATTTTGTTTTTTTCACTTCCACTAATTTCAGTGATGGAATCATCGCACCTGCAAAGTTGTCAAACGGCCACGGAACGTTTCTTCTTCCATTTTCACTGTGCTCAGTCACTGCACACGTTCACCTCCAGTGGGCTCTCCGTTATCCGTTAGGGGCAAAGTATAAGAGTGTTCTTAGGTTTCAACTCATTTCGTTGTGCTTGTCGTCTCACACCTGTTTAGCTCGAAGAGAATTTAAATCATTTAGAGCAGGGAAGACCCTGAACTGCTAAATCTCATGCAGAGCGTGGCCACCCATAGCGGCTCACCAGTCTTCCGTGGGTTTTCATTCTATAATATCGTCTCCACTGAAAATATGCACTTTCTTAAGCACGATGATTCACATGCACACATCACCAAACAACAGCTAGGACATCATGTGTATATATGTGTGTTAGTTTTTTTTTTTTTAATGTTTATTCATTTGGCGAGAAAGAGAGTACGGGTGGGGAAGGGACGGGGCGGGGGGTGGGGGGCAGAGGATCCAAAGCAGACTCTGAGCTGTCAGCACAGAGCCCGATGCGGGGCTCGACTCGTGAACCTCGAGATCATGACCTGAGCTGAAGTCAGACGCTGGACCAGCTGAGCCCCCAGCTGCCCTTCAAAGGATTTGACATGTGGGATAAACAATATCTCAACTTGTGTCTTCTTGTGTGTCTGGTAGCTCTTAGTCGGAAAGCAAAATACTCCAGAAATGGAAGATTTGACCTTGATGAGCTGATCGTTGAGGCCTACACTTGTCACCTCCCTGGGAACCTTGCCCTCCCCCGAATTCAAGTTCATACCACCGGGATGACTTGACTGCCCATCAAGAAAAGGAAGAGACACGAAGACTGTCTATTGCAGATTAGAGTATGTGTTGTGATGGCTACCAAGTCGGATCCTGATAAGCTTTTTGTGGCTCAGGCGCCACAGTGTCAGACAGTCAGAAAGCAAGTGTCCGTTGTCCTGTGGCTCTAAATCCTCTAGAGTGGTTAAAAAATATGCTGACGTTTCATACTGGCATGTGATGGCATGAATTTTTAGATTGCAGGCTTTCCTACTCAAAGGTTGGTCTGCTGACCAGCAGCACAGGCATCGGGATGTCAAGTAAAATACAGGACATCGGTTGTATTTTACCTTCAGGTAAAAAATGAAATTTGGTTCAGTGTAAGCATGGCCACGTAATATTTGGAACACATGGATACAAGATGAATATTTGTTATTCACATAAAATCCAGATTTATCTGGGCTGCCTGTATCTTTATTTACTAAATCTGTTACATGACATTGGCAGTGGTTTTAAAATTTTCAAAATTTAGGATTAGGCCCCATCCCAAATCTGATAATTTAGAAAATGAATTTTAAGATGAAACCCAGGTAATTTGTGTACGCATTAAAGTTTGAAAAGCACTCATGTGCTATTAGAACCCTGGACTTTGGGGCACCTGGCTGGTACAGTCGGTTAAGCCTCCGACTTCAGCTCAGGTCATGATCTCATCTCACAGCTCGTGAGTTCAAGCCCCACGTCAGGCTCTCTGCTGTCAGTGTGGAGCCTGCTTAGGATCCTCTGTCTCCCTCTGTCTCTGCACCTACCCACTAGTGCACTCTCTCCCTCAAAAAAAAAATATATATATGTATATTAAAAAAATACTTTGCTATAATAACTTGAAATCAAGTGCATAATTTGTCTACAGGATCTGAAAACCCTGTCAATTTTCTGTCCACATTCTGATACTAATCGGAGTATGCTAATACCCTGACTTCTTTTGCAAGCCTAGCTGACAGTTTTGTTTCCCGATTGGCTACTCTTTCGTTACTGACTGTGTGACACTTCCTCAGCTACCTTGCTCTTAGTGGGTGGTAGCGTGGTACTATAATAGCAATCAACATTTACTGAGTAGTGCTCATGTACATAGTCATTTTCAACGTCATTGTAACATTGCAAGTGAAGTGTAAACGTCTCATTTTTATGGTTGGAAAAGACTGAGGCCTCCTAGGGGATATGTGGCTGTCTCACAGTGCCGTGGGGTGGGAGGGAAGTGCCCGTCAGGGCCTGCCAAAATCTTGATTCTTCAGAGCCCCTTCCACCACAGACCTGCCCTGGCCTCCACTCTACTGATGCTGGCTCCCATCACTTCTTCCTTCTTCTCCCTGCTTCTTGATTCCCTTGCAATGTTTCAATTAACAGAAAATTGGGCTAAAGTGCCTCTGTCTTGAAGTCTTTGCAGAGCCAGTGCTGACTTGTTAAGAGGACGGAAGTATTTTGTAAGACAGATACGTTACAATGCAGATGAGTCCATGCAGTTCTGATTAAAGTAAGATTTTGAAGGTATCATTGTGAAAATTAAATTCATCTGGTAGGAGTGATCTGTTGGCACTAAAATGCAACTTATTTTTGGTAGAAGATACTTTCCTGCCTCATTTTCCTATTTTTATCGATAGCCTCTGCTTCTCTTTGAGCATAAACCTGTATGTGCATTGATATTCATCAGCACAAGCCTGGAGAAAATTGTGCTGTCCCTCCCTGGAATGATTGTGTTGAGGGGGGAACAGGACAGCGGGAAGAGGCAATGTGTATTCTAAGTGAATTGGTTCTAAGGTGGGATTTTTCCACTATGCTGGCCATGTAGAGGAAGGAGTCCTGTTTCCTCAAATCGTACCATATGGTTGACTATTTATCCCCGATGCATAATATCAGTATCAGCCAGGCTTGAATTTGTCCGTAGAGGTCACTGATGGCCTTTTGCTGTGTCCTAAAGATTAAATAATCCGGTCCAGTAGGGAAGTAAGCGCTGGAACACTGGGGTTCTTCTCCAACCGCTCTCCCGGCAGGCGGAGTGCCTGGACTTCAGCCCCACCTGTGAGAACTCCACGCTGGACCTTGTCTAAGCCTCTCCACGTGTGTCAGGTGCAAAACAGCAGCTTTCCTCCTGAGCTGCTTCTGCAGGGCTCTGTTGTGTAAATAGTGACTCCTGCTCAGCCATCACCTGACTTACCTTCTGTCCTTGCAACACAGAAAGTCTACATCCTCCAGGTTAAAGCAACATATAACTGTGGAGGGGAAAAAAATGAGCTGATTTGTAAATGCGAAGTGTTGGAGACAGTGCAGGTTTATAAGTTGATGAGAACAGAGGGCATCAAAAGGAGTTACAAGAATGAGGAACAGTTCAGAGGTCATGACCGAGAGGATACATTTCAAGGCAGGGGTGATTCCAGTAGGACTTAACACTGAGTCACATCCATCACTTATTTCAAAACCCACCAAGCAGAGATTCATTTGAATTAATAAAGACCTATTTAAATATGGGGGTTGTATGTCTGGTCTGCTTGGAACAGTCCTGGGTTATCCCTGGGTGTGAACATTACTTAAAAATAAAATCTCTTTGGGGTGCCTGGGTGGCTCAGTTGGCTGACGGTCCAACTCTTGGTTTTTGGCTCAGGTCATGATTCCAGGGTGATGGGATCAAGCCCTGCATTGGGTTCCACTCTTAGCATGGAGCCTGCTTGGGATTGGATGTCTCTCCCTCTGCCCCTCTCCCTCACTCTCTCTCTAAAAAAATAAAAACTTAAAAAACTTAAAAAAATATCTTTAGAAAAATAGTGTTCCTTTTCCCGATGAAACGACTGTAGTTTGGACGGATCATTATGCAGTGACTCTAAGTGTAAAAGATGCAACATCTGGATGTGTTTAAAAGCATATTTGTTCAATAAATACATCTTCAATACACAAATACGTAAATACATATTCAATAAAGACATTAGTTCAAAAAGTAATTTTTTGTTCAACAAATAGCACACTTTTATGACTTTTCCAACAGCTCGTAGCTGAGATCAGGCCCTCCAAGAGAAAGGGCCTCATGGGGGCGGGCTGATGACAGGCTGACCCCCGACAGAGGGTGTTACCAACCAGATCTGGACGTGGCTGCTGTAGTGCAGGCTCGGGCGAGTGCCAGCGTCCTAACCAACCACTCGCCACAGACCAGTTTAGTAACCGGGTTTGACAACAAACATCGCGCTGTGAAAATAGGATTGATTAAACCAAAGTGACACGGAAGACGTTTTCCTTCTTGCATTTTCCTCCCTTGTGCTCCTCCTCCTCTTCGTTTCTTCCCTCTCCTCAGGGTCTCGTTGTACTTGTCTTTCCAGAGTCACGTCCCTAAGTCTGCAAACCTGGAACTCACTAGTTCTGTGTTTAAGGATTTATGGTTCTACTACACTCCAGGGGTGTAATGAGGGCTTGTAAGCTCTCGGGAGAACAGAGCTATCTGTAGCTCCATGAGCAAAGCTTCCACGCTCTAACGAAGAGAATTCTGGAAAAGTCTACGTAATGCATCCCATCTATAAGTAGTCTCCTGCCTGGGCTTGCTTAATGCCATTAGTAGGTAGCACAGGAAGAAAGGAGAGAAGGCCAGTGTCAGCCAGGTAGCCTGGGAATATGACCACATGTGCTTTATTCATGATACTGGTGTATTACTGATAACATCTACTACCCTGATCAGATAATATAGATTTCCTGGAGACAGTTCCTTGAAAAAATCCTTATATTTAAATACTGCTAGGGGCGCCTGAGTGGCTCAGTTGGCTCAGGTCATGACTTCACTGTCTGTGAGTTTGAGCCCCACATCATGCCCTGTACTGACAACTCAGAGCCTGGAGCCTGTTTCAGATTCTGTGTCTCCCTCTCTCTGAGCCTCCCCTGTTCATGCTCTGTCTCTGTCTCTCTCTCAAAAATAAATACACATTAAAAAGAAAATTAAATATTGCTATATTCATTGGGTATAGAAAACTGATGAATTTGGCGAGTTCACGTATTCTGAACCATGTATTTACAAGGAAGGGAGATCAATGTATTGAAATGGGTTTAATTGTTTAATATCTCATGCTAGGTTGGAGCTCCAAATGGCATCAGCTTTATAGGTTTTGTTTATATCTTTAGACAGTGCTTAACATTGCACATGATCCATAATAGGTGTTGAACAAATATTTATTGAATGAATACATGGATCATTTTCAAAGAGTAATACAGAAAGTGGAACTATATCAACAATGCCAACTGAGAAAAATCAGGAGACCAGATAGGATGGATAATGGTATTCTTCCTTCTCTCTCAAATGACATAAAGTGATAGAGTTTATCTTTAGAAAGTCTGGTATGATAACTTTTTGTATGTATAACATAGTATGCCATCTATTGAATCCTTTATATTCCTCTATAGTTTCTAGGTTTTATGAGTATCTTTTGACTTTTAAATTCCAACGAAATTTGAAAAAAAAACTTTAAGAAGTTTAGCATTTTATTTTATGAGTGGCATCTATCTTAGGCATGGATATAATACTCGGATCAAATTCTATGTTCATAGTTCCAAAAATCGAAGTCAAACAATCTGGATGGTTTTATTCAGATCCATAGTATGTGTTTATCTGTGTGCTAGGTTGAGTTACTTACAGTTATAGCTGGTCATGAACCAAGCAAAAACTCCAAAAATATTCCTTATGCCAAGGAAAAATTTACTTTTCTGTCGTAGAAAAGAAGGGAAGAGGTAATGGTTGATGGCTGTTGTCAGGGAAACAAGCTTCGTCTTCCATGTACTCTATTTCCAAGGTCTATGATAGGAGCTAAAATTTCAAATTTCAGGCGTATAATATTTTTCTAAAGAACAAACAGAAGAAAGTCTTTTGTTTTCTGTTTCTACTCCCTTTGCTTTTAAGTAATCTGTCTGGTACCATCGTAACTTTTTCATGAATGTCGTCTTGGCTGGTATTTAATCATATGGTCACAACTGCCTGCAAGAGAGGCTAAGAAATATTTTAGTCCAGATGCAAAGCATCCAGTCCGGCTGTGTCCTTGTTTACTAAGAAAAATATTTCCAGGATACTTAGACTAGTTTCTTTTATGTATAATGCGGTGGAGAGAAATCAAAGCAGTAAAAGCCAAGGCGCCTACTCTTGCGAAGACCCCCAAGTGTTTCGAGTGGTAAGGACTGTGGTGCAGGATTCAAAAAGGAAACATGGAGTAAACATTGTAGTAAGAAATGTAAGGGACCTAGGAATTCAAGAAAGGACAAGGGCAACATGGACGGAAACAGAGGAAGCAACATTGGCCCCAAATAAACACTTGCTGAGTGAACGAGAGAATAAAGGAGCATTCTTTTCCTTTTACTTTTCTTTATTTTTTTCAGTTGAGAACAGCTTAAAGTTACACAGTCCTGCAAGGCAGTTACTTTACCATTTAGTTGCTTATAATGATGGGGTGCACTTTTGGGGCTTGTGCAATTAGATATGAGAGAGAGAGAGAGAGAAAGAGAAAGAGAGGGAGGGAGAGGAGAATCACTTATATAACTTGCATTTAAAAACTTCTTTTTGAAGTTTATACTCTTACTCAAAAGGGATAACAATGGAATATCCTGAGTATCTTTGGGACATTGTGAGCTATGGGTTAATGAAAAATGTCCCAACTGCTCAAAACCCTCCCTGCCTTAAATGCAACAATATTTCCAGAGTTTATGGATATTGCATAGAATCCATGCAGAAAGAAAATAATGAAAATATAACTTGAAAAACAACACTCATTAATCTCTGTGATGTGTCTGTGAGGGAGGTAACTATGGACATAAATTATAAATTTCATGAAAGATGAGATATCAGAAGAAAATAAATAAAAGGTAACAAGCAAAAAGCCTCTTTGTGTTTTAGTCTCTGCTCATTCTTTCTGGAAGGAAAGAAGACAGTAGGTGTTTGACTGGATATAAAGTCAATGCCAAGATTGTAAAAATGCGATACTGCATTATGTGTTTTTGTTTTTGAAGATGTCTGCAACTGTTTATGGATGCCAAAGATGCTTCTTTGTGTCGATGGCCTTATCCCCATGGAGGACTCGTGATTACTCTTACTTGGAGTACCAGTGATTTTCTCTGAATTTTGGGATAATTTAATGAAAATATATTCTTTTAAGTGTTGACAGCAAACTCATTATTGCAGGAAGATGAGAATTAGAGATCTGAGAGATCTCTGATTGCATTGCTCGTGGGCAAACTTCTTAGCTAGAAACTGACTCGTCGTACGGTCGCACCATCTGAGCTCCGGGAAGTTTCTCATGTGGTCTCACTAGATGGTGCGGCTCTTATAAAGGAGAAATGCTCACCTAATAGAAAAAAAGAGTAAAATTAAATGCTCAGTCGCTAGAGGCTAAAGGGCTCTAAAATGCATCCCTTTCACAAACTTGAGCCTCCCAAACAAAGGGACTCATTCAAGCCCACGCGTGGCTGGGTGAGAGCAGGGTCAATACTCACCCTATTGTCTCCTTTTAAGAATGTCAAGGCCTGAATCTATTGAACTTAAGAACACACTGACGAGATAATCAGTCTTCACTAGAAGAGCTGTTCTGCATGTCATAGAGGCACATGGCCCTTTTCCTCCATTATTTGAATTTCCAAGACCCGTCCTTGCTTTATCTTCACTTGATTATATAATTTTGCTTATGCCTTTATGGGGTTGAAATGATCTACATTTAAGTCAGGTATGGGGCGAGAATGTCATCACACATCAAATAACAGGGAATCATGAACAATGAAAATCATGGCATCCACTGAGCGTTTTGCTCTTTTGTTTTTCGAACTACCTTAATCTTCAAGGCCATATTTTAATTGCACAGCGCTGTGCTAATCTGCCTCTTTCCACTGTAGCCATCCTCAAACCCCATGGCTTCCTCTCCATTCTTATTATATCCTCATTTATATTTGCATTTGCTCTGAAAACCATTACTGTGTTTCAGATGCTTTGTGAAACAAGTTATACATTTATAAGATACATCTATCCCCCTAGAATGTGGAATTCTTAAGGGTAATGGTATTTAAATTTGTTTTTATGTTTATGTATTATTTTGCGAGAGACAGAGAGAGAAAGAGGGAGACATAGAATCCGAAGCGGGCTCCAGGCTCTGAGCTGTCAGCACAGAGCCTGACACAGAGCTTGAACCCACAAACCGTGAGATCATGACCTGAGCCAAAGTTGGAAGTTTAACCGACTGAATGACCCAGGTACCCCTAATTCTTTTTTTTAATTTAATGAGCCATCTAAATTGATTCTGATCAATATATGTTTAAATATTTGTATATATGTATATAGGTTTATATCTAAATATGTGTATTTAGATATATTACAAATATGTATTTCTTCAAATTATCCTAATGCATTTTCATGTACCCAACTGTAAAGACAGATATAAAAAATATATCTATTTTTATCATGACAGCATAAATTTCTTATGCTGTAAGGCACGTAGTTCCATTGGTGAAATAATTTAACTGTCTTTTAATAAATAATGACAGGTTAAGTGTCAGTGTTCTAAAGATAGAAATATCCATATAAAACCTTCACGTGATTTAAATTTGTTCATTTCTAATGAATTTGCTCATTTTGTACACCTAAAAAGTTCCATTGGAGAAACATAATGTAGTTCAAAAAGTATTATAATTATAATTCTTATGGATTTTTACAGAAAATGTTTAATTTAAAGGCTGCTTCCCTTTTTTTTCAACGTGTGTCTCTGTGGGAGCAACTGAATGCACATATCACATACCCTGGGTTTCCCTTTTCCTCTTCGCAGTTGAGGATGCACTGCTAAGGAGAAGAGAAGACAAAATAGAGAAAACATAATGATGCAATTCCTGTCCACAGTCTTGATCCAAAAGCTCTTATTTTCCTGGATTTTCAAAAAGGTAATGGCCTTCTGTGCTTCAGGTTTTAGGACAGAGCAATAGGATGAAGCATTGTATCACTCTAATAGGAAACCAAGTTATATTCCGCAGGGGGAAAAGCATAAGAATAGAAAATATTTTAGTAAGCAAAACGGATATAACCTATTATCAAATAGCTATGAAAGTGTGACCATGTACCTGAGTATAAAATGATGAATCATTCAAAGCTATATCATTATGTTCCGTTTCAAAATAATAAAATACAGACCAGTTGTTAACAAGGATTGCGTTAGCCAGAGTTCAGTAGCAATACCTACAATGAATCATTATCTAAGACCACCCATAACTATGGAAGCTTTCGTATTGACCCCGCCTCTCCATTTCAACAGGTTGTACACATATTTATGCCCATATTATTGCAATGAATTTCTATACAATCTGAAGAACACAACGTGGAAAGCAATCTGAACTATCTGTTGAGCAAATGGTAATAACAATGAAAGCATCTGCACTTGAAAAACATTGTTTCATTTTATTCTCAAGATTGTTCATCAAATGTTTACTGATTGAGAATATTATACTTACATTAGTATATATGGTTAACTAACAGATAAGTTAAGTAACTTGCTTAAACTCAATAGCTGTAAGAAGAGAGAACCCAGAAGGGCCTCCAAATTTTGTCGTGCACATTATACCCTATACCAGTGCCTGTGCTGAGGGGACAGGGAGCTAAACCCAGCCCTCATTTCTCTCACTCAGCTGTTTTCCCTGGGATTCATCCACTCAGGGGGGAACACCTTTGCCTAATTTGCTGTGGTAGCCATGCTTGAACATTGATCTATGTGATTCCAGAATTTCCATTATTAATCATGCATTTGGACATATGAAATGAACATAATTGAGTTGCTTTTCCAATTATTTGTGAATATCTTAAAAAGTCTGAGTCTAAACTGACTTATTCTGTAGAACAGCTTGAATTAATCTATTTCATGCAAAAGAGAACAAGGCAGTTAGTAAGAGGGAATCATATGGAACGTTCTCTTTTCTTAAAAATTAATTCCAGTATAGTTTAACAGACAGTGTTATATTAGTTTCAGGTGTATAATACAGTGATTCAACAATTCTGTACATCACTCAGTGCTCATCAAGAAAAGTGTACTCTTGGCATACCTGGGAGGCTCAGTCGGTTAAGAGTCTGACTCTTGGTTTTGACTCATGGTCATGATCTCACAGCTTCATGGGTCTGAGCCCCACAAGGGGCTCCGTGCTGGCAGCGCAGAGCCTGCTTGGGATTCTCTCTCTCCCTCTCTCTCTCTGCCCCTGCCCCACTCACACCATCTCTGTCTCTCTCAAAATAAATAAACTTAAAAAAGAAAAAGATATGGGGCGCCTGGGTGGCTCAGTCGGTTAAGCGTCCGACTTCAGCTCAGGTCACAGTCTCGCGGTCCGTGAGTTCGAGCCCTGCGTCAGGCTCTGGGCTGACCGCTCAGAGCCTGGAGCCCGTTTCAGATTCTGTGTCTCCCTCTCTCCCTGACCCTCCCCCATTCATGCTCTGTCTCTCTCTGTCTCAAAAATAAATAAACGTTAAAAAAAAATAAGTGTTTCTTAATCCCTTTCACCTACTGTACTCACCCCACACACCCACCTCCCTTCTGGTAACCATCTGTTTGTTCTCTGTATTTAAGAGTCTGTGTTTGGCTTCTTTCTCTTTTTTCCCCCTCCTTTGTTTAGTTGTTTTGTTTCTTAAATTCCACATATATGGTGTTTGTCTTACTGACTTATTTTTCTTAGTAATGTACCCTCTAGATCCATTCACGTTGTTGCAAATGGCAAGGTATCATCTTTTTTATAGCTGAGTAATATTCTATTGTGTATATGTAACACTTCTTCTTTATCCATTAATCTGTCTATGGACACTTAGGTTGAGTACATATCTTGGTTATTGTACATAACGCTGCAATAAATGTAGGAGTAGTGCATATATTTTTTGAATTCGTATTCTTCTATTCTTTGGGTAAATACCCAGTAGTGTAATTACTGGATCATGTGGTAGTTCTAGTTTCAATTTTTTGAGGAACCTCCATACTGTTTTCCACAGTGGCTGCACCAGTTTGCACTCCCACCATCAGTGCACAGGGGTTCCTTTTTCTCCACATCCTCACCAACACTTATTATGTGTGTTATTGATTTAGCCATTCGGATAAGTGTGAGGTGGTATCTCATTGTGGTTTTGATTTCCATTTCCTTGGTGATGAGTGAGTTCATGTGTCTGTCTATTGGCCGTCTGGATGTCTTCTTTGGAGAAATGTCTATTCCTGTCTTCTGCCCATTTTTAATTGGATTACTTGTTGTTTGGGGTGTTGATTTGTAGAAGTTCTTCATATATTTGGGAAACTGCCCCTTTTTTGGATATGTCATTTGCAAATGGTTTCTCTCATTCAGTAGGTCGTCTTTTAGTTTTGTTTACTGTTCCCTTTGCTGTGCGCAGAAGCTTTATATTTTGATGAGGTTTCAATAGTTTATTTTCGCTTTTGTTTCCCTTGGCTCAGGAGACATATCTAGAAAAAAGTTGTTATAGCAATGTCAGAGAAATTACTGTCCTCTCTTGTAGGATTTTTATGGTTTCAGGTCTCACATTAAGGTCTGAATCCATTCTGTGTGTATTTTGTGTTTGGTGCAAGAAAGTGATCCAGTTTCATTCTTCATGGTGCTGTCCAGTTTTCCCAACACCATTTGTCGAAGAGACTCTCTTATTCCCATTACATATTCTTGCCACCTTTGTCAAAGATTAATTGACCATATAATTTTGGGTTTATTGCTGGCTTTCTGTTCTGTTGCACTGATCCATGTGTCTACTTTTGTGCCGGTACCATACTGTTTTGATTACTACATATTTGTAATATATCTTGAAACCTGGAATTGTGATCCATCCAGCTTTCTCTTTTCCAAGATTGCTTTGACTATTCTGGGTCTTTTACGGTTCTGCACACATTTTAGGATTGTTTCTTCTAGCTCTGTGAACAATGCTGTTGGTATTTTCTTACAGATAGTATTAAATATGTAAATTTCTTTGGGCAGTATAGACATTTAACAATACGTGGTATTCCAATCCATGAGCATGGAATGTTTTTCCGTGTGGTTTGAGTTGTCTTCAATTTCTTTCCATTTCAATGGTATATAGTTTCCAGACTACAGGTCTTTCACCTGCTTGGTTAAGTTTAGTCCTTGGTATTTTATTATTTTTGGTACAAATGTTTATTTTTTTAATTTCTATTTCTGCTGCTTTGTTATTAGTGTATAGAAATGCAACAGATTTCTGTACATTGATTTTGTATCCTGCAACCTTACTGATTTCATTTCTCAGTTCTAGTAGTTTTTGGTGGAGTCTTTAGGGTTTTCTGTGTATAGTATCATGTCATCTGCAAATGGGGAAAGTTTTACTTCTTCCATACCAATTTGGATGCCTTTTATTTCTTTTTCTTATGTCTTTTTCTTATTTAATTCTTCTTAGACTCTGGTTATTAGTCTTGGTTACAAGAAAATTTTCAGTGCTCCAAGTGACAGTCTCAGAATGAGGTATCTGAGGAATTTCTGTGTCGCTAAGAAGCAGCCAAGACAGAGAAGACCAAAAACAGGGGATAACAGAAGAGTTTGCAAAATCTTAGAAGACGAAGGCTTCTGATTTGGGAAACCAGAGAAACTGAAACCTACATGCTGGGACGGGCAAGCAACAAAAGCCAGCTGACTAGTGAGGACTTACAGGAGAGACACCTGGCCACTCACGATAACCAGACAGGTCGTTAGACTTTCTCCCAGAAACTGTGCCACCCAGTAACTGTACCTTCCCCCATAGCTGCAGATGCTTACTTTCTGCAGGGGTTCTGGGCTCAGGGATAGGGTTGAACTGTGCTTGTGGGCACATGAGGGGCCACACTGGAAACAGAGGAATTCACTGGAAGGAGACAAGAGTGAGATACCCAAAGCTCTTTCCTGCTTGGGTTCTCCAGTTCTGGCTGCCAGACTTAATCACTCCTGGCCCCCACTTCCTTCCAGCAGAGGAGACCAGAGGATTTGTCTCTGTGGAGACTGACCCAAAGAAGTAATATTTAAAGGTGCTTAACAAAGTTACCAAGTCCCTATTTAATCACCCGGGGTGATGTCTACTGGTGGAGAAGCAATCACATTCTTTATCACGTGATGGGATGGGGGCAGCAATCATACTGCAATATAGAGGTGTATCCAGTCAACACATGGCACACTGTAAACTTCTACAGTGTTCTATTTCAATTCTATCTCAGTTAAGAAGAATCAAAAAGAAAATAGAGAGTTAGAACAGAAGAGTCCCAAGCTTTCAGGGACATTTGTTCAGAGAAAGACGTCCTTTGTCACGATAATCCTGCAGTTTAGTTCAGCTGTTCTATACCCAGACTGCATGGCCATTGCAGGGATTTGGGCGTCGTGTAAGTCACAATCCAGCCATGTGGCAGGTGTTGCTTTGCGATCCACAATTTAGGCACTAAACATGATCAAAACTCCTGAACTCATAAAATATTGTGATCTGAAAATTCCAGTGAAGCAGACCAGTAGCTCACATCAAACTCAAGTTCTGATTTGGATTCATAGTGCATAGTAGAGCAAGAATAGATTTCAAAGCTAAACATTAGACTTTTGGCGTGGATTTTTTTAAGTTTGTTTTGATAAAATATATTAAAATCTTAAATTAGAAATTCAGTTAACAGTGAAAATGGAATCAGAGAACCAAAAGTTATAGGCTACAAGTTATGCTTAGCTTGAATGCTCTCAGGTGAGCATGGCACTGGGAAACATTTACTCCGTGTTGTGCTTCTAAACACATATTGAAGTCTTAACATCGTAAGTGGTTTTTGAAATAGTTCACTAACAATTTTAGTTCTAGCGATGACCCCGAAATAAGTGTAACAGAAAGAGGGAGAAAAGTGTAATGAATATCCACCATGTGCCTAGGTAGAGTTCAAGAGACTTTGAAAACATGGTTTACTTCCTTCTTCACAATGAAGTGGCCAGTCTTCATTATTTCCATTTGATAAATGAGAGAATTCTATTTTGATTAAGTTGTTCAAGGTCACAATTCCAAAGGCCACGTTCTTTGCACTGGGGCATGAAAGGTGATCATATAGGTGACATCGTTTTCTGGGCCAAATCACTTTTTGTAAACATGCCTGTCGAGACCAGTCTTTTGTCACCAGCGATGCATTTCCTCGTCTACCCTCTTTCATAAACCTAATTAAAAATTTTTCTTTAGAAAATGTAACACATTTGAATAAAAGGGAAAAAGCAGAAACAGAATAGAAATCCTCTGTGTGCTTGGTACTTCGTATTGTAGGTGTTCTAAATTACATGTTATGTAGTACAATGCATTGTGTTGTTTCCGAGTTAATCACAGAATTAGGGAAGGGGCTGTGAATTAGTGTGATTCTTTTCTATTTATTCTTTTTCTGTACCCCCCCCCCCTATAGCATGTACACATTCAGAAAATAATGGTGAAGCCACCAAATATTAAAACATTTGGCCCAGCTTGAAGTACCCACAGTTACGAGCTATTAGAGTGACATTGGATTGAATACCCATGTGGAACAAAATATTCCCTTTATGACAGGTGTTACTGCCTGAGCCTTTTAAGGGTTCAGAAAACTACAAATTCAAGGCAGACAGCTCACTGGGGAAACATGCCACGACAATGGTGCGTGGATTCAGTTAGGAGAAGAGGAAGCAGAAGTGAAGGGAATTGAATTCGGATCTGCACAATTTTATTTAAAGCCAAGAACAAGGACTGTTGGTGATTGCAAGAAAAAAGACGTTTTACTCTCAATAAAAAGTTTTACTGCTCAAAACTGTTCAGGTCTCTGAGGGTAAAATAGAAAAAAAGTTCAGTTTAAATCTAGATTTGGTACTTATTTGCTGACTTCGGTTAGGTTTAACCTTCCTGAGCCTTAGGTTTTATCATTTTTTTCCTATATAATTTGGGAAGAAGGTCGGCAATCTCACAGGTTTTTTTGATAGCAACTAAATGAGAGAATATATATAAAATAAATAGCATAGCTCTGGAAATGAATAAATAGTGACTTATACCCTCCAATAAAAAATTTCAACAGGTGTCTGGTTTAGGGAGAGGTAGGTCTAGTTTTTCTTATTTGAAATACACACCTCTGTTTGGGATGCACTCTTAGCGTTTCCAGACACTGGCGTGGGTATCCCGTGGAAACTGTCAAAGAGGGAGCAGATTTCCCTGCAGTTCATGGAGGAAAAAAATCACTTCAATGGATGTCAGCTGATTTTTTAACTCTATCAGTCTGAGCATAGGTCACTGTTGTATTCCCTCTTGTGACTCCGTTTGTCTAATTGAAAAACATCCACTGGGCCTTTCCCACAACGTAAGGGTGTTGTATCACCCTGTCTGATCCGATAAGAAAATTCTTTCTGGTAGTCTACCTCATCCATTGCCATGTGCACACCTAAGAGATTTACCCAGAGAGAGAAAAGCTTACTAGCTCAGGAATCGGTCTCACCAGGATCCAAAACATTCAGATAATTCCTGTGGACTCATGTTGTTTTCTTAAGGTCTGATGCAGTATTCTCTGAAAATGAGCACAGCAGGGCGGGCTTCTAAGCATCACATTTAGGGGAGGGGGATGCTGTCATCTGTGACTTCCAAATTTGGACATTAAACTACTACTTATTCATATAGCTGCTTCAGTAGGCAAATTGTTAGAACCTGATGGCATTTAATCTTGGAATTCTGATGGAGGAAGAACAAACATGGGAATTCAACTTTCTTTCTCAATTGGAGAAGAAGGTAGATCAAGACATATTTTAAAGGAATCGAATTATTAGAGTAGTTTGGAATTTTAAAATAATTTCATTTGTCTTAACATATTCCTGTGTAAACCGGTAAATGCTAATACGAAATTATAAAAAGTATATTTTAAAAATAATTGCTTAGTCTGTTTTATGTCCTCTTCTTTAAATTTTTTTATTAAATATAATTTATTGTCAAATTGGTTTCCATGCAATACCCAGTGCTCATCCCAACAGGCGCCCTCCTCAATGCCCATCACCCACTTTCCCTTCTCCCCCACCCCCCATCAATCCTTAGTTTGTTCTCAGTATTTAAGAGAGACTCTTTATTTCCTTTTCAGTGTACAGATAATGCAGACTGGCCCAGAAGGCTGTGAGTTAATGACTCAAAAAGGCTGACCCCACATGATTATGTGGCCAAGGCTTTCAAGTAGTCATTGACATGTAGTACAACAGCATTTCCTTATAAACACTAAACTGCATAAAAATAGCATTATCCCAGAATATCATCTTGGGGACTTACTAAGAATGTGAGGTTCAGTTATAGTGAAAAACTGCCTTTCTCCAAAAGCCAAAATAAAACAAACCACTATACTAAGGTAAACACGTGGAATTTGCTAGTATTTTAATATCTGCAAACAGCGCAAAAACCCAAAGATGAGAAAATTATTCTACATTTGGGACCCTGAGCTGAAACTTAGCAGAAGATCAATGGCAGAACGTGTCCAGATAGTGGAATAATGTCACAGGGCCCTAGGTTACGGTCCATGAAGTTGATACTAGAGACCGTATTATTTCCATAATTTGTTTTATGTATGTTTTAATTAATTTACACTTGTACAGTGAGAGATCAGGGTTAACTTGTCCGAAACTGATATATCACAGGCTGGGCCTCCAGATTGGGAATTGGGAGCTCAGATCATTTTATGATCTTATTAGCTAAAGGCTATATATATATGCACTGTGCATTAAACTTTCTAAAAATATTTTATTTACATCATTGTCTCATCATCATCTCAAAAAATACACTATGGGTATGTAACCGCTTTTAAAGATATTAAAAATAGCTTTAGAAATGTTAAAAGACAGACATCCCATTGTGATTTATTGTTTTCAAGTTCTTAGACAATCATAATTGATCAAGTCCTTGGATAACATTCATGTCTAGGTGATAATTTGCCAGTGCAGGAATTAAATGCTTTTCCACAAGAGACAAATTAAATATATATTGCTATGAAATAAAATGCATTTGTTGAAAATGTGTTTATTTTATGACAAATGGAAGTTTTATATTGTTCTCTTTAGTCAGTAAAGAATTGAGTAAAGGGGCGCCTGGGTGGCGCAGTCGGTTAAGCGTCCGACTTCAGCCAGGTCACGATCTCGTGGTCCGGGAGTTCGAGCCCCGCGTCGGGCTCTGGGCTGATGGCTCAGAGCCTGGAGCCTGTTTCCGATTCTGTGTCTCCCTCTCTCTCTGCCCCTCCCCCGTTCATGCTCTGTCTCTCTCTGTCCCAAAAATAAATAAACGTTGGAAAAAAAAATTAAAAAAAAAAAGAATTGAGTAAATCTGAGACCATATGCATTTATTCAAATAGAACACTTTATTCCCTCAACAGTGCTCCATCAACGTGATTTTGTTACTGTATCTTTAATGCAGTGGCTACTTCTGTTTGTTTACAAGTAGCATTCCTGACATGATAAAGCAAATTAATATTAAAAAAAATCTTTTGAAAAAAGAAACAATTTATAAACATTTTCCTTCAACCATGACAATTCATCATCCATGCCACATACATGGGTGTGTATAGATATATATATTATATATGACTAAAATTCTGGGTAAGAATTCAGCTGGTTGTGTGCTCATGTCCTTCTCTGCTTACCTGCTACTTTGACCCTTCTGGAAATCATGTAAGGTACTAAAGTAAAACACAACTTTGTCCTCTCCTGAGAAATTTGTTCTTGTTTTTCTGACTTAATTTGAGATAATTAAGACTTTTGCATGCCTGAGCTATAAATACTGTCTTTCAGAAGACACTTTGATTCTTGTTTTGAGTCTAGAAGAGGCTTGCAGTCCAGGAGATGTCAAATGAAGCTACATCTTTCTACGCTCTGGTGATAAAGAGCGCCAGCGGACTTTGACGGAGGTCCATAAAATTGAAACACTTAGTTAAAAAGGACGAGCTTTAACTGATACATGACAAGACTTCACTTTTTCTTTTTTCTTTTTTGTTTTTAACAAAGACTACAGACTTCATAGCTGTAACAAACTTCTTCCCCCTTAAATAGAGAATAGCTGTGGGCTTACTTTGAAATCTCTATAAGTAGTGATGCAATTACTGTGAACGTTTGAAAGCCGTTGACACTTTTCCCAAAATGAGTATCCAGTAGGAAATAGTGTCCACAAGTGACAGATGCAGTAACTGATTTTCATTTTCTTCTTCACTGAGAACTAACGCAATTCATTGATGTATGTCCCCAAAGATCCTTGATTGTAATAGAAGTGTAAAGATTTTTAAAAGTGAGAAACAACTGTAACTTTCGTTACGATTTATTATGGACTAATAAAAATTAAAAAAAAATAGTGGCCACGTATTTTATAATCCTTGTCGTAGTTAAAATTGTCATCGTCCTATGATGGCATGACTTGAATAGGTACTCTTAGAGATATTACGTGCTTTGAGTTGTTCTTTCCAAGTGGAGCTCTTCCTTCTTACTTGTGCATGCACAAGACTGTCCTGGATGGATTCCTGATTCATCCAGGTGCCCTGTTTTATGTGGCTGCAAGGCTCTTCATAGAGTGAACCCAGTCTTCAGACCTCAGTGAATGGACAAGGTCTTTTACCACAGGGTATGTTTACCATCCGTCATTCTCTCCTAAGTATCGTCCCTAGTTCCGGCTCAAAATGAAATAAATACAAGTGGAAGTCATCACTACAAGGCATAGTTTGGGTTTCTGGTTCTACAAAGTCATCTGGTGATGAAAGCTACAAATCCCACTGTTCAAAACTTCAGATCCGTATGTACATCTTTAACTAGCTTACAATTCAATTATACTTTGATTAGCATAGTTGCAGAGTTTAATTTTCAAAGGGCTTATAAAAATAATGCTCAGTTCTTAATGGAACTGAAAACTTGTTCTGTCTACCTTTTACATAAAAATTTAGGGTTTAAAGACCAACTTTTACCTACCTATATCCGATTTCCAGTAGAGACGACTTGGCACATGGAAATTGGAAGCAAAGTTGTGTCAACATTGATTTTCAGGATTTGGGGGAGAATATTCCACTTTCAGAAATTTTAAGAAACATTTAGCTTATATAACGGTTTGTATTAGATTCCAGGTTGCCAAGTATCTGAGTTGCAAATAACCTCTCCAAAGAATGATGTTGCTCATTTGAAACTTAAAGAAGATGGTGGGCCAGAAGAACATCCCTAGGTTTAGATGGAAAAGAGAGGGTGGCTAAGAAGTCTCCATTCATGGACATTGAAGTAGTTGTGGATGAGCATTAGCAGAAGCAGGGATGTGGGATGCGTCTGAGAGTAAGCAGCAAAATGATTGCAAACCCTCCAAGGGAGTTTCCAGCCATGATGTGCTCATCCTAAACTGCTGATGAGTTTGAGCTTGAAGACTCAATAGAGGGGAAAAGATGATTTTATTAAATAGTGGACAATAATCACTGTCTTCTCGGCGATGACAAGGTTTAAGAATTGTGTGTGTTGCTTTCGATGACCTATTTCTGGGCTCTTCTTGACGTAATAGTTGAATAGCTGGAAACAGAGCCAACAAGAGATGGATATTTTCATCCCTTGCAAGACCACTGTTGCAATGAATCAGGAGCCACAGTGACTCCACATTGAAATAAATGTGAGATAATGAGTGAAGGGAGATTATGAAGGGATTTTTGAAACAAACTGGTTATTTATGAAACGTTTTAAATACGCTGAAAGTAATAAGCATTGAGTGTTAGAGTTGAGAAAATCTTTGTTAATTCAGAAAAATATGTCAAAGAAATGATCAGAAGTTTTTAAATTACAGATGCAGATATTGAGATTTAGCATACACATAATTGGTTTTTGTTTTTTAAAAAGGCAGGGCAGATGGAACCATTACTCAAAAATTATTTAAAAAAAAAAAAAAACAACTTTTGGGCGCTTGGGTAGCTCAGTCGGTTAAGTGACCAAATCTTGATTTCTGCTCAGGTCGTGATCTTATGATCATCAGATTGATCCCCATGTCAGGCTCTGTGCTGAACAGGGAGCTTTCTTGGGATTCTCTCTCTCTCTCTTTCTTCCACTTTCCCTCCTCCCCCCACCTCAATATAAACTTCTAAAACAAAGACAAACTTTGTGAAGCTGCAAAAAATCATCAATTAGAAGATCAAACATAGCCACTCTTTGACCTATTTGACCAAATGAATTAAGAGAGGACACAAAGATACACCCTCTTGTACTTTAATCAGAAAGAAACTTTTCTCGGGGCACCTGGGTGGCTCAGTCAGTTAAGTGTCCCACTTCGGCTCAGGTCATGACCTCACAGTTTGTGGGTTTGAGCCCTGTGTCGGGTACTGTGCTGACAGCTCAGAGCCTGGAGCCTGCTTTGGATTCTGTGTCTGCCTCTCTCCGTGCCCCTCCCCCACTTGCACTCTGTGTCTCTCTCTCTAAAATAAATAGACATTTAAAAAAATCTCTTAAAAAAAAGGAAGAAAGTTTACTCTGCATACTTGGGCAGAGAAAGGTATTAATGAACAGGTAACATAATCTGTTCCAATGTCGTTTCCAAAATAGCTATCTGAAGACAAGAGATTTAAATTTATGAATTTAGTTTAAAATGCTTGCAACAAAGAAGGAAAAGGTAAAGAATAATAGGTAAACCTATTAACAAATAATTAGAAAAATAAGAAAATCATTTTCAATAATACTCAGCAAAAATGGGTTGTTCTTTTCTATTAAAATAGAGAGTCTAGATCATTTAAACAAGAAAACTAATAAATATTTAATCTACAAAGGAAAAGTCTTAAAATAACTCCACAGAGAAAAATAAAACATTTGAACAATGAATCTCAGACCCGAAGGGGCAAAACAAAGGCCATTGAAATCTAATGAAAATAAAAATCAAAAGCAAGACTATTAATTGACAGAGTAGATTCCTTTTACATTAAGTGTGTAGTTCACTGAATCATTAATAGACATGCTACAATAGCAGGAAAATACATTTAGATGTGGTAACTTGGTGGAGAAAAAAACTGTATTCATGGGATATATCAATACACATCTCTAATTGTGTAACAGAGTAAGTAGGTATAAAATATCTAAGTAATTGAATCACGTATTTAACTCAATTCACCGACGTTTATAGGGGTTACATTACAGCAATCTGCCTTCCTGTTCGTGAAGGCAACCTTAATCACGTGGATGAGGTTGTTTCTGCTGTTTCTCCATTGTCAAATCACTGTTTTCCCTCTCAATTAGGAACTACCTACCAGGGATATAATTGAGACTATGCAGTAATCCTATATCTCATCATACTTTTGCCCTCTAATTTTGACGTTCATTGATGGTTCTTCTCTGTCGTGGTTATTACTGTGGTTTTTCACCAATAGTAGGTATTTCCTTCATTTCTTCTACATATATATTTTTTTAATGCTTACTCATTTTTAAGAGAGAGAGAGAGAGAGAGAGAGAGAGAGAGAGAGAGAGAGAGAGAGAATGAGTGGGGGAGGGGCAGAGAGAGAGGGAGGCACAGCATGTGAAGCAGGCTCCAGGCTCTGAACTGTCAGCACAGAACCCAACACGGGGCTCAAACTCACGAACCGTGAGATCATTGACCTAAGCTGAAGTCAGATGCTTAACTGAGTGAATGACCCAGGCGCCCCATTTCTTCTACATTTATTAATTGTACATCTTATGCAAAGAAAATTCTTCTCCATCTCCTCTTACCTATGTGGATCATTCTCTTATTTGAGGAGAATTCCTTACTTTCGTGCCTATTTATTTATGTAAGTATGTATTTATTTAGTTACTCCAGACTTATGGATATTTGTTGTAATCTGTGTTATAATCCAATACTCTAATCATGTATTTTATCCCCGATATTGTCCTGCTTGGACCACCAGAAGCTCTTTTACACGACATGCCCACTCAGTTTTTGAGCACCTCTTTACTTATGGCAGAACACAACATTCCAGGCTCATCTTTATTTTCTCAGACCTAGCTCTGGAAGGAATCATTTCTCCGTGTATCCCTGTTCTTTTTCTGTAGAACAGTGTTTAGAAAACAAGATCTGGCCCTAGATAATCTTACTGCTGTTGAGGTATTATTGTTTCTAGGTCCTCTCAGGAGACATAATTTGAATACACCCACATATACCCCTCTATTTTTGTGCCTATCTGTATATAGATTAAAAACCGTGAGTCGATACTGATGCTACAATCCCTATCCGGTGCCACGGAGTTCATTCTAGACTTTCTCTTTTCCTGTTGGTAACTCCTTTCTTCAACAGCTTAGAACTGGGCTCTCATTACGTACCATATGGTTAGTGATTTATTGCATCTTTTTCCTAATCCAAATACTATGAGAAACAGATGTACTCTTTAAAGCATGGCATTTTTATACAGTTCTTTTTGTCTTTAGTCTTGCAGTAAAGAGTCAAAATTCTGTTTAGTGGTGTTAATTGGGTTCTTTTCTACCCCTGCTTCACAAGGATTATCATAGGGAATGGCCACGCCCTGACATCTCTGCGACCTTGTTCATCCTGGTAGAGGCCACGTAGGCCAGGACCACAGTCTGATCTGAGTGTTGGCAGAATAGACTGTGATTCCCAGGGAACAGAGAGAGATAAGCAGCCTTGAAAAGAGTTTTCCGGAGATAGGTTCTCACCCGCCTCCCTATATTTCAGAAGATCACGACAAAATGGCTTGCCATCCATATCGTAGTGTTAGTTGACCACAGGTCTCAGCAACTCACTGCCCTCCCAGGGTACAGCTTCCTAGTAGGACTGCGGGACTCTAACTTATAGTTGGCCGCAAGTGGCACACAGCACCTCAGGGTCCCTGCTGCCTGGCACTGGGCCTGTCACCTGCCTTCATGTTGTGACACTCGGGAATTGGGGGGCCGGCCTCACGCTGACCGTGCTTTTCCCATGTTTTGATCACGACTGCATAGTATCCCCTGGCGTGAATGTACCACACATGATGCTACTATTCTCTTACGTCTGAGCATTTAGCTGGTTTCCAGTATTTTTCAGTTACAAGCGGGAATGCAATAAATAACCTTACACATATGTATTCAGTGTTTCGTGGGGTCCGTTTTCAGAGGAGAGACCGAAAAGTGTGATTTCTAGGTCAGAAGTGAAGTTCGTATGTTTTCTTACGTGATGGCTACACCTCTCCAGAAATCTTTTATTTCCTATCGGCGGTACGAAATCGCCCCTTTCCCCACAGGCTCCGTAACGGAATGTGCCGTCGCTCTTTTTAATCTGTGTCAACGTGGTGGGTGAAAAGCTGCATCTCAGCCTCACCTTAATGGTGTCAATAAATTATGAACAAATTTAAACATTTTACTTTGAAGGTTGTACGTATGCATTGTTTGGAAAAGTTTGTTGAAGTCTTTTCCACATTTTACCGCTGGGTTTTGGGTACTTTGTCCTTCCATTTTAAGAGTCTTTTATATATGAAGGATGTTAGCCTTTTCTCTGTGGTGTGCCTGGCAAATATCCTCTCCCAAAATGTAACTTGTCTTTGACTTTCTTGAGAGTTTGCCCGGCGTTTTTTGTGTTTTTTGTTTGTTTGTTTTAAGGAGTCAAATGTATCAGTCATTTCTTCCGCTGACTTTGGATAAGCGATCATCCAGAAAACCTCCTCTTTATGTTAATGAGAAATCTGTCCATATCTTTTCTCTGATACCTACACAATTCGTGTTAACATTTAGGTCTCTAACTAATTTGGCATTAAACCGTGTGCATTATATCAGGTCTGCATCTAATCTTAGCTTTTTCTAAACAGCTGCCTGGATGTTTCAGCACCATTTGTCTGTTTATTTAAAAACCCCATCTTTGCCCCAGTCGTTTGAAATACCACTTTTATCCCATGTAGTATTTTCAGCCAATTTCTGGACTTGCTATTCAATTCCACTGGTCTGTTTTCTGTTTTACTGCAGCAACACAGTGTTTTACTCACGAAGGTCTTCAGAGCATGCTTTAATTTCAGGTAGAGATGGTCATCTCTTCTGTTTTTTTTGTTTGCTTGTTTATTTATCTAAAAAACATTAATGTTTTTATTTTATTTTTGAGAGAGAGAAAGAGCGAGCCAACACGAGCGGGGGAAGGGCAGAGAGAGAGGGAGACACAGAACCCGAAGCAGGCTGCAGGCTCCGAGCTGTCAGCACAGAGCCTGACACGGAGCTCGAACCCACCAATGGTGGATCATGACCTGAGCCGAAGTTGGACACTTAACCAAATGAGCCACCCAGGCACCCCTGTTTATTTATTTATTTTTAGTATTTTCATGGCTGTTTTCACATGCTTTCTTTCCATATGAACTTTAAGATAAACATTTTAACAAAAAAAAAGGCTTATTTGTATTTTTACAGATAAGTAAGCATGAAACACAAAAATTAAAGAGAACTGACATCTTCATAATGTGTGATCCTGTCGAAGAATAACAGACATCATTCCATTTGTTTGAGTCTACTTTTGTACCTCTGATGAGGGTTTTAGTTATTCCTTATATACGTTTTAAATAATTCTTCGGCTTATTCTTAAGTATTTAATCTTCTTTGTTGCAGTTTTAAATAGGGGTTTCGCTAATATTATATATTTTAATTAGTTATTGCTGTGTGTGTGAAGGCTATTGATGTTAATTTTATTTCTGTTTGTTTTCCTTTTTTTTCTTCAAGTTTTTGTTTAGATTCCAGTTAGTTAGCATACAGTGAATGTTAGTTTCAGGTATAGAATTTAGTGATTCGCCTGTTTCTCCCATCCCCACACCCTCCTCTCCTCTGGTAGCCAAACTGTCAGTTTGTTCTTTATAGTTAAGAATAACTGGTTAACTTAGTTAAGAGGCAGCTGATTTGCCTCTCTTCCCCCCCTGCCCCACCGTTTGTTTTGTTTCTTACATTCCACATAGAAGTGAAATCATATGGTGTTTGTCTTTCTCTGACTGACTGACTTTGCTTAGCCTTATACTCTCTAGCTCCGTCCACACTGTTGGAAATGGCAAGATTTCCTTCTTTCTGATGACTGAGTAATATTCCATTGTCTATATAGCCACCTCTTTATCTATTTCTCAGGTGATGGGCGTTTGGGCTCTTTCCATACTTTGGCTATTGTTGATAGTGCTGCCGTAAACATCAGGGTGCATGTGCCCCTTTGAATCGGTATTTTTGTATCCTTTGGGTAAATATCTAGTAGTGCAATTTGCATGCTAATTTTAAATAGGAATACTGGTGGGACCTAAGATAAGGAAGACGGGGAATACGAGTCTGAGAAATTGTGCCTTAGGGAGAAGGAAGGTTCTTAGGTTTTCCAAAAAAGGCTCCCATTTGGGCACCTGCCCTCTCCTCTGGATGGTCGTTGGAGTAACCAAGGAGGGCAGGGCTTCCAAATGCTAATGAGAATCTGAATCCTGTTGAAAACACTGACATTTCTAATCCAGGAAGCAAGGGGATAAAATGTGTGTATCAGATGTAACTACTGCCTGATTCCTTATTTCTTTCCCCAAGACTAGGACCTCAACCAATGTTACTTCATTTAAAATGATTCCATCACAACTGGCAGTAGAATAAGAGAAGGTAGTAGGGAAGGGGGTGCAAATATGTTTGAATTTTGGGCAAATTTAAAGAAAATCATTTTATTCTACCCCGGGTAAGAAATGTAACTTAAACCAAACTTCTTCGGTAAATTTTCATATAATAATTTGTCTACTACAAGTAAAACACCTGTATTGATTCAGGGTTCCTCTTGTTCCACACAGTTTTGCTCTATACATGTTATTAATACCTTTCCAACAATTAGATGAGCTAGGAGCTATCATTGTCCCCAGATTACAGATAAGGAAACTGAGTCATACAAAGTTAAGTATCCTATTTCTTCCATTCCGAGATGCACATATTTTTACATTTTATTTTTTTTTTAAGTTTTTGTTTATTTATTTTGAGAGAGAAAGAGGGGGAAGGGAAGAGAGAAGGTGAGAGAGAGAATCCCAAGCAGGCTCCACACTGTCAGTGCATGAGCCCCATGTGGGGCTCGAACTCACAAACCATAGGATGGTGACCTGAGCTGAGACCAAGAGTCAGACACTTAACCAGTGAGCCATCCAGAGACCCCATATTTTTATATGTTAAAATCTTCTAAATAAGAATGTTTCCCATGATCAGGGACTATGTCTAATGCCAGTAAGCTGGGGTGCGGTCACGATGCTGTTGTCAGACCTGACATGCTCAAACCTCCTTGTTACTCCTGGGGCCTTTAATGGGCAGCTACCACCCCTTGGGGTCTCAGTTAACAAGTCAGAAAGACCATATTTGAGGAGAAAAACATGAGTGCTAATTGTCTTCTGCAGGCTGTCCACAGTGACAGATCAAGGCACGGAACTAGGTGATAAGCTTGAGACGGAAGTACATACACAGGTGACTTACTGTGAGTGCCCCTGGGAGACACCTGCAGAGCACAGGGACAAGGCAGGGGCCTGGAGAGCCAGACCAGCAGGTGTTCGCGAGGATGAGCCCAGCCTCAGCCTGTATCCCGGCAGAGCACCAAAGTATAGCCCGTGCACTCTGGGTTAACGAAGTAAAAGTATTGTTGCATTTCATAACGTACAGCGATAAGAAACAGGCATTCCGTTAGTAAGCCAGCCATGGATGAAGTAATACACAGGTTTCCCCCGCTCTCTGAAAGCAGGGTGTTCCTGTGAAAGCTTTTATGAGCTGAAATGGCATGAGTGAAGACGCAATTGCTATTAATGTATATGGAAACAATTTTGAGTGTTCCCAGAGCCTAAACAATAACTCTCTCAGGCTTTACTGGTACCGTAAGGCACATCTTGCTAACGGATCCACACAATAAACTGAGGAAAAGCGTGCAGAGCTCTGGTGACCGGCTGCTGTGATGCCCCGTGTGATTCCCGGGTAGGAGCTGGGGGGCCACCCTCACTGCCCAGGGTGTCACTGCCTCGAGGAGGGCTCCCTGCAAAACAAACACTGGATGCTATTTTTTCCCCTTTTTTCCTAAAAGCAAAGATCTTCGGCTATGTCGCAGTTAGTGAAAACAGGCACTAATGTAAGTCTTTCACCAAGGCAAGGTGGTGTAACATGAACATTTGGAAAAGAGGGGGACCCCTGGATAGGAAAGCCTGGAGTCTGGGCATGCCATGGGACTACGATGGGGGAAGCCCTCGGGAAATAGGGCTACGTCTGAATTCATGTCCAGAAATCAAGAGAGAAACAGACTGCAAATGTGAGAAACCAGTAAGAGCATCAATTCCTGAAGGTCAAGTGTGACTTTTATTTATTTGTTTGTTTGTTTGTTTGTTTGTTTGTTTAGACATTTACAAAAACTTAGTTTTTTCCTGTTGTTACACATCCATATTCTGGGACGAACCCAGAATGTAAAGGGAAGATGAGCAGTTAATTATCTTCAGAGTCATTGTAATCAGCAAAGCCTACTTTTACGTGAGCCTCCATAAAAAGGCAGATCCCCAGGAGGGGATGCAGAGGCAGTGATAGGGGACCACGCTCCAGGCAGTGATAGCAGACCAGGCTCCGGCACCTTAGGAAACGCACCCTGGCAAGCTCCCCTTCTCTCCCGGTCCGCTGATCCCACTTGGGCTTCACTTTACCTCCTAGCTGCCTTGACGCTGGACAAGACATATATTTGACAAAATGATTGTGTAGCTTAAAATTACGTGCTCCAGCATTCCCCATGAGTTGATATACTGCTACTTCTCTCTCTCAATATACCTGAAAGAGGGATGTGGGTCAGTCCCTTGCAGAGAAGGAGCACCCTTGGGAGTCCTTGTTCCCAAAACAGACATGGATGTTGCTCAACATCTGGGAGAGTCACACAGTAGAGGGGTAGCTGCCTACAGTCACTGCCAATGGATCCCTGATTCTAAAGGAGAACCTTCCAATGGGATGTGTTGCTACCTAAAGAAATTTCCTTGGAACTGAACAGGGATCTCTGCTGCCAGATGTGTTTCTCACAGCTGAGTCTCTTTCCTAGAAAATTTGTAAACATGGGGCACCTGGGTGGCTCACTCAACTGACTGAGAGTCCGACTTCGGCACAGGTCATGATCTCGCGGTTTGTGAGTTCAAGCCCCGCGCCAGGCTCTGTGCTGATAGCTCAGAGCCTGGGTCCTGCTTTGAATTCTTTCTCTCCCTCTCTCTCTGACCCTCCCCTGCTTGTGCTCTCTCTGTCTCCCTCAACAATAAATAAACATAAAAATAAATTTGTAAACATATTCATGTGGACATGCACACACTTTTTAACTACCTGGCCAGAGTTGGCTACAATTTCTACAAGCGTAAATTCAGTTGCCATCATCCATATCAGTTGTTATTTTTACCGCCCATTTTCTGCTATTTTAGTTCTCGAATGCTGCCGGCTGTGAAAGATGGGGAAATAAGAATTTATGGGGCCACTGGTTCTAGTCTGATCACAACTGCTCATGGGGACAGCAGTGCTGAACCACCAGTATGTTTCCTGTTTTACTTAGCACGGAGGTGAGAAATGGGACTCGAGCTGAGGCCTGTCTGTCACCAGTTGAATACAGTTTCTGTTTCCTATATAATCCATGCCGTTTAAAAAACGCATAGAAAACTGTCCTAATCTTAATGCCAGTTTTTCTTTCAGTTTTTCTTTCCATAATCCATCTCAGTTGCCTTTGATTCTCTCTTTCCACGTCTGAAGGACTGTACTGTAGCTGTTTCATGTTGGTTTGGGATTAATTTGTCAGGTATAGATAAGAGCAAAAAATGAGATAATAAGTATTACTTTGCTCCAAATTATGCATATCTATCAAAACGCTTTCATTTGAGGTTCAGGCCATGGTGCCTGTTGAAGACGGAGGGCTCATAAAAATAACAGAAGTCCATGCTTCAACCATAACCCCGCTCACCAGGGTAAAAAGCAACCAAGAGTATGCGTGCATTGGGCCCCTACGGAAGGCACAGAGAAATCACAGTGACAGAGAGGCTGAGTATGGAGTCATCATCAGGAAAACAAAAACCAGAAAACTCTAGCTGACTGAATCCCACCCCAACACAAGAGAACGCTAGATAAATTTGAACGTACCGAGGGTCACCACAGCAAGACAAAACTTCAAATCCTGTACGTCCTACACTGAGGGGCCTGCAGAAGGAACAGTGAGCCTGTTTGCAGTCATAAAAACAATTTATCTCAGTCTTCACATAAGATGGCTCATATCCAGTAACAAATTAAGACATATAAAAATACAAGAAACAGCACAATCCCAAGAGAAAAGGTAGTCATCAGAAACAGACACAAATATAACACAGTTGTTAGAACTAACAGAGAATTCACAAGTACTGTGATTAGTATGTCGAAAGTAGTAATGGAAATGTGGACAGCATGTAAGATGAGACTGACAGTTTTAGCAGAAAGAGGATTATAAGAAATAAGCAAATGGAAAATGCCAGAAGCGACACAGTGAGAGAGGTAGACAGCTTCAAATGGCTCATTATTAATTTCTACATTGGTGAAATAATTGGTGAAATTGGAGATAGGTAAATACAATTTGCCAAATGGAAATGGAAAGAAGAAAAGGGGGTTAAAATAAAAATTTGAGGAGAATATATTTAGTTTTACTCGTGTTTCCCTCTAGTTGTGACAAGTGTAAGGACTGTGTCTTTTGCTGTTTATACTCACATTGCTAAATTTGCTTAATGCCCTCGCAGGAATGATGGACTGGGTAAATCTTTCCATAGGTCCTTAAAAAAAAGTTTCCCTCCCAGGGCTACCAGGTCATATTCATGTAAGACCAGACGTTGTATTCATTGCTCTTTATAAACTAATCCCCCTCACAGTAAAAGGGTGAGTAACTCTAAAAGTTTAGAGAATTATCAACCCTGATGTATTATAAAAAGTTTCTTAAACTTTGGAAATGAAATTCTAGCTGTTTTCATAACTTGCTATCTTCTTCTTAAATCCCTTTTGAAAAGAGTTTATGCATATCTGCCATCTTGCAGAATTTATATAATTTTTTGTTTTATATTATTTAGATCTCACACTTGAGACAAACATGTGCAGACACAGAACACAAAGCGTGTGAAGTTAAATAGAAGAGTTTCATTTCCATTCTCTGCCTACTCATTAAATGACCCCTTTCAGATCTCACGGGCTCTGGGGACATGGGTATCTTGAGTGGAAAACATTAATTTAATTAATTAATATATCCACCTGACACGCTTAGCTCTTCAAACACTGAGCAACATAGATATTTGAGTACTGGGTTTATACAAATCAACATGCTACATTTGCTGTCAAGATTCTTTATTAAATTTACTACAATGTTGAAAAAATGTTTTAACTTTACCATGTGACTGTTGACATAATTAGAAAAAAAACATGGCTTGTGATAGAGACCTTTAGGGACACAGAGACGGAATGTATTTCAAATGCCGTCTTCACTCAAAATTCTCCAGGTGAAATTATTAAATGTAAATTTACTTACACATAAACAACTCGGGGAAAATATTCTTTATCACCTCCTCGATAGAGAAAATTCAAGAAAATCAGTCAATAATTATGTAAATCTGATGAATTATTATGTGCCTGAAAATGATTTGATATGGAGCAAGAAAAAGAAGAAAATGTCGTGGACTATACTTTCAGAAGGTGGTATTATTTGAAAAATGAGATTCTTACATATAGAAAATTACACAGAAAGAAAAGATGGCATATGTTCATTGGAAAACTTGTTTTGATGAAAAGTGTTGTGGGCACTCACGGGAAGGAATGAAACATTTAAGTGGCAAATAGTTTAAGCAAAAATTGATGAATATATTTAAAATAATTGCCTCATTTATTCAAATTATGGATTTTTTTTTGCAGTACTTTGGGTGGGACAATCATCGAAATCCACTATCAAAAAGTAAGCATCCCAAATTTCCTTACAAAAGAAGTTATAATTGCAGGCATTCAATATTCATTCTTTCCAAATAGCAATATGACAGTAATTTTCACTTTGGTTGTATGTTTAGGGAAAAGATTTTTATCTTCGGGGATAAGTATTTCCGTAACTTACATGTTTCCAGGATTGTCCCAGCCAAATAGCCTATGAAATATTCATAATTTGAACTGGTCTATTTAACTGAAGGTTGGGGTAATTTCTGCTTTTTTTTTCTTCCTATTTCACTGTTAAGATACATTAAATAACTCTTGGGAGCGTGGAAGTGGATATTGATGAGGTTTTAATCCTGTCCCAGATTCATTTTTGAGACATAATGGAAGAGTAAGAGAAAAGCAATTTGATGGTTACTGCAGTCTCCAATTAGGTTAGAAAGGTAAGACACTCATCAGAGATATTGCAGCACAGAGCACGGTTTAACCATGTGGAGGGGACTAGTCCAGCTCCAGTTAGGGCACAGATTCTGTTGTCACCCATCTACTTTCCTGGTCTTTGTATTTAGAACAGAACCTACACCAGTATCTTCACACTTAAAAAAAAAAAAAAAAAAAAAAAGAAAGAAAAAAAAGAAAAAAAAAGCTTCATTTGGGAGTTCGAGTCCCATGTCAGGCTCGGTGCTGACAGCTCAGAGCCTGGAGCTTGCTTCAGCTTCTGTCCCGCACTCACACTCTGTCTCTGTGTCTCTCTCAAAATAAATAAACATTAAAAAAAATTTTTTTTAAAACCCTCAGTAAATGTTCTTTGGGCGTTCTATTGTCAAAAATGTTTTTGTTTTAAATTAGAGCCAAATGGCCAGAAGCATTTCTCTTGTCATCAAATTCTAGGATAGGGTGACACTGGGCTAAGAAGCATCACATCTAGGGGCTCCTGGGTGGCTCAGTCGGTTAAATGCCGACTCTTGATTTGGGCTCAGGTCATGATCTATGGTTTGTGGGCTCAAGTCCTGCGTCGGGCTCTGCGCCGATAGTGTGGAGCCTGCTTAGGACGGTCCCTCTCTCTCTCTCTGTCCCTCTCCTGCTCTGCTCCCCCTGTCTCTTTCAAAATAAATAAACTTAAAAAAAAAAGCATCACATCTATAGTCTAAAAGTAAAACAATTAATTGCAGAAACTTAAACACTGGGACGGGTGTGAATATGAAGAAAACCAAGGTGGTGCGTCCACCCGGCCTCCATGTATTTTTTAAGTCACTTCTCTGGGTTCAGAATACGCATTGCCTGGGGCGCCTGGGTGGCGCAGTCGGTTAAGCGTCCGACTTCAGCCAGGTCACGATCTCGCGGTCCGTGAGTTCGAGCCCCGCGTCGGGCTCTGGGCTGATGGCTCAGAGCCTGGAGCCTGTTTCTGATTCTGTGTCTCCCTCTCTCTCTGCCCCTCCCCCATTCATGCTCTGTCTCTCTCTGTCCCAAAAATAAATAAATGTCAAAAAAAAAATTAAAAAAAACAAAAAGAATACGCATTGCCTGAGGCAGCCGGTTCCTGTGGTTTAGATGCGCACTGTCCGCTCTGGTAGATACTTGCTGCCTGTGGCTGTTGAGCACCAGGAATGTGGCGAGTGCAACTGAGAAGCAATATTTAATTTTATTTAATTTTAATTAATTTTAATTAAATGCAAAGTGGATACACAATTCAATCATTGGAAAACTTTTAAGTTTACTTCGTACACTTAGCATAACTCGGGTGTGCGAATCTAGTTCTGAAATGTAAATGTTATGAAATCTGAATGCACATCAAATATTTACCAAGGAAATTTAGTGTTTGAATTGAAATAGGCAGTTAGTGTAAAATACACACCAGATTTTTTTTAAGTATGGAAAAAGAATGTAACATATCTCATTATGGGTGTTTTATGTTGCATATGTATTAAAGTTACAATATTTTGGAAATGTTGGGGTATAGAAAATATACTATTAAAGTAAATTTTCTTTATTCTTAATTTTTAAAAATGTGGTAATAAAAATTTATAATACATAGGGGCTCACAGTATGTTTCTATCAGCAGCTGTGGTTTATAGGTTGTATACCTCTTCCCTAAGCTGTCCACCAGGACCCTGGTCAATCTGTTCTTGAGTATCCTTCTCCCATATCATTACCATTATCTAGTCCCACTGAACAGGCTCTTGGCTCCACTTGATAACCGTAAACACCAGCTCAAACTGCAATGCAGCCATACCCATCACTCACCTGAGTGAAGACCACTCTAGTATTAAGGGAACTAACTGTACAGAGTTCCTTAACTCCCTCGTAGTTGTATTCTGTTGTACTACTAGGGCCGCGGATTAAAGTTAGCTCTTATGTTAGTTGATGGGGAGAGGTAGAAAGAGAAGTCTTCCAATAACTTTAACAATAGTTATATCTTTTCTCCAAAATAATAGCCTAATTAATACTCAACAAACATCACGCAAATGTCTGCTGTTATACCCAGCAGGTGCACAGTGCGAGTCCCAGGCCTCGAAGCGAGGAGCGAAGGATGAACGGGTAGATGGTACAGTAAGGTGTGAGACCTGTGAGGGAAGGAAGTATGAGCGCTACAAGACACGCACTTGGATTCCATTGTTAGGGAAGACTTCTCGGAACAGGTGTCATTAGGGCTCAGTTGTGAACAACTGGATTTGCCATATTGCATTTCAGCAAACATTTATTGAACGTCTGTTATATGCCAAGGCATGATAACGTATGCTGAGGATGAAAAACGGAAAGTGAACCAGACAATATACCTTCCTTTGCTGAGTTTATATTCAGAGGTAGGGAAGGCAAATATGGATTAATGACTCAAACATTAGGTTGTAAATATTACAAATATGGATAGAAATTGCTGTTATTTCGAAGGTCTAAGGAATAGAAAGCTTTGATGGCACCAAGGACAAACACTTTCTCATGAGGCAGAAGGGGTATGGTCAGTGAAGATTGGGGAATAGAGCTGGTACAAGAAATTTGTGTTTTTGTCCTGCTGGTTGGGGGAACAGGACTTGTTGTAGGAGCCATAAAAGCCAACCGACGTGCAGTGATAGAAATGATAGGGCCTTAGGATTCCTTCTTACTCTGTCAGCAGACTTCAGGCCCATTTCTCTACTGGAAGTATCAGAACAGTCACATCACTGGTGAGTGTGTTTATGAATTCTTGGCAGAGCTCACTTAGAAATCAGGACAAAAATGCTTCCATTCTCCTGAGGTAAACACATCTCCCTAACTAATCAGTGCTCATTATTGGAATTTACAATAATGACAGCAACTAAAAAGCTGAAATCCATTTAGGCAATTAGACATTATATTAAGGCAACATTCTGAAATAGAGCTTCCATTCTGATGCCATTCCAAATGCTCTTAAAAATAAGAACTATACAATGATGGTAATTATAAAAGGCTTCATGTTATACCCTCTTAAATGATCTATCAGGAGTTTCAGTGCCATTAGCATTCCCGGATGGTGACAGTTGCCAAACAATCTGCATCCAACTGGAAACCATGACCACCATCATTTGTGCCCACAGCCCTGCCTTCTTCGTAATATACTAGCCACCAGAGGCTTGTGAATTGACTTTTTGAAGACAGAAGTTGGGAAGCATTTTCAGCAGTGCAGAATCACTACCTGTGCCCATGGAACATTCTACTTCTCAGGGTTTAGGAGACTAAAAATTGAAAGTAAGGTATTAAAAACTCTTCATCTCTCATAATACTTGTATCAATAGTTAATGATATTCTTACACGTATCAATCAGCAAAAGTAGGTGGGTTGTTTTTTCTTAAACAGTACTTTACAGTTTCTGTATTTGTATTTAATCAAGTTGAACAATATTCAGAGGATGCAGGAACTTAAAATGGAGAGAATCTTTATTTGTAGGTACTTGTATCACCTGTGGCAAAAACGCCAGATTTCCTTAATTCTTGGGTTGAGACATCTGAAGCAGTCTTTTAATTTGGTCAAAAACTGATCATTACTAATGTGCAAGCACATTTGCTCTTCTATCCCCACTCCTTACATCACCCCCCAACTTAGGAATTTCTTGGTACTGATTCACTAACAAAATTCAACTCTTGTGGTTGTGGTGGTTGAGGCTCTGGTCTGAGAAAGAGTGGGTAGAGAAGGAGGGACACCAAGGTTACAAGAGCAAACACACACTGATTTTTCTGTATAATTAGATCATTATGTTAATATTATTAGATCATTATTATATCATACGTATCAAAGCATTATGTTAATATCAATATTATATCATAAATTTATATGTTTCCCTAGATAAGTGTTGCAAAAAGTGTCTGAATTAAAATAGCTTCTTGGCTCTTATTTTACACTTTTAAAGATCCGTAAATAACCAGTTCCAAATTAACAAGGGCTCTCTCTTGTTTTAAAACCTTCTTACTAATGCTGATGTCTTCTGGAAGACACGTTGTTGTTATGGATAATTAATCATCACATTTGTAAGTTAGATAAAACTATTTGATCCCGGGGGTGCCTGGGTGGCGCAGTCGGTTAAGCGTCCGACCTCAGCCAGGTCACGATCTCGTGGTCCGTGAGTTCGAGCCCCGCGTTGGGCTCTGGGCTGATGGCTCGGAGCCCGGAGCCTGTTTCCGATTCTGTGTCTCCCTCTCTCTCTGCCCCTCCCCCATTCATGCTCTGTCTCTCTCTTTCCCAAAAATAAATAAACGTTGAAAAAAAAAATTTTAAAAAAACTATTTGATCCCGGTTTTTAGACTTCAAAACTAGTTCTGAGCATCGCAAATGAATAATATTCCCTCACCTATATTCTAACATTAGGTGGTCTTTGCTGTCTTTACAATTTAATTTCTTTTATTTTAGGTCATATTTATTTTTTTAGAAAGAAACATCCCATTTCACTTACGAAAACACCTGGAAGCATTTGAACCCTGTCACAGGGCCGATCGCTAGTTTTTACTTTGTCTTCCTGTTCACTTCTGATGAGATTAATTGAAATCCTGAGTTTGAAGCTTGGTTCCAGGAGCAGCTCTCCCGTTCACGATTTTGGAATTCAAAGCCATTTTCTTTATGAGTGCGTGCCTTAGTAAGACAATGTCAGGGATTTGGGAGGAAGGTTGTGATTCTGTCTTTGTTGGCTCTTAAACTGAAGTCTGCTGAAACGTACGTAGTATTTTCTTCATGCAGGTGACTGGCCATCCAGGGCTAAGTGAAGCAAAGACAACCTTGAAGAAAACTAAAAACAAAATTTTCACTAATTGTCATTCTACACTTCATTCTCACAGGATCATGTACATGTGGCAGGAAACCTACATAAAATTTTCCATCCTTGCAGTGAACCTTCCAGATGCTTTTATCTCTGGCTTCTACTTGTGTGCTCTATACTCTGACGGTTAAACTTTTCTATTCATCTAACCTCGCAAGTGATTACATCTGTCCACCTTCCACCATATTGTGTCTATTTAATAAGCAAAACACGCGTGCTGTGCAACTTTTCTCACACTGTATTGGAGCGCTGGTAACTTCCTAAATGATGATTCTTCTGACTAGTATGTAGATCAAGTAACACTAGTTGAAATCATGTTCATTTTCCTATGCCTTTTGTGAGCATTTGAATGTTTTTTGTTTATTTTCTTTTTAAATTTTTTTTAAATGTTTATTTTTGAGACAGAGAGAGAGCATGAATGGGGGAGGATCAGAGAGAGAGGGAGACACAGAATCTGAAGCAGACTCCAGGCTCTGAGCTGTCAGCACAGAGCCTGACGTGGGGCTCGAACCCACAGACTGCGAGATCATGACCTGAGCCGAAGTCGGACGCCTAACCGACTGAGCAACCCAGGCGACCCTATTTTCTTAAAGATTTTATTTTTAAGTAATCTCCATGCCCAACGTGGGGCTCAAACAGACAACCCCAATATCAAGAGTCACACGCTCCATTGATGGAGCTCCCAGGCGCCCCTGAATGTTTTTAAATAGATTCTGAACACTGTTTGCCTTCATGGAATCATTCTTCAAAATCCACTTGAAATTCACGAGCCAATAACCTGAAAGTATGAGTGAAACACGGGGGCCACATACAAATAAATAATATAATCATCACTGTAACAAGTCAAATGACCCTTAGCTTATAAATATCTTAGACAAATCAAGCCAAATTTATCTTATATTTTTAAATGTCAATAATAGTTTAAAGTTAGTTTTTTACAAATGAATGAAATACAATTTGATTCATATTGGTGTAAATTGGTCAGTAAAAATAGTTATCATTGCTGATTTTGAAATGACCTATTATTTATACGGTTATCATTATTTGCATTGATAGAGATTAACATGATAACTATTACTTTATCCAATGAAGTTCCTTCATTTTAGGTTGGGATGGATACATATGTATGTGTGTGTGTGTGTGTGTGTGTGTGTGTGTGTGTGTGTATATATATTTATATTTATATTTATATTTATATATATTAGTGATTTGAACAGTTTAAAAAAAGAATGTGACTATGTGGTAGACAGAATTCTAGAACAGACCCCAAGATTCCTGCTTCCTGGGAATTCCCTCATCTTGAGCGTGGGCTTGTTTCTAACTTGTGACTTGTTTCTAAACAATGGACAATGGCAAAGATGAAGGGATCTGCAGATGTATTTAAGCTCCCTAGTCATTTGACCTTGAGTGAATCAAGAAGGAAATGTCCTAGGTGGGACTGATCAGTGTGAGCCCTGATTAAGGAGCATTCTGACATCCGAAGGGATGACACGAAAAGCAGAGAGATTCTCTCCCTCCATGGCTGCCTCTGAGAAGCGAGCCGCTCTGAATTCCACAGCTGCTGTGAAATGAGTTCTGCCAACAATGGAAGGGAGCTTAGAAATGTATCCTTCCCCAGTACAGCCTCCAAATGAGGTGGTTAGCCTCATAAGACCCTGAGCAGAGGATTCAGAGATGTTTGTGTTATCACTTTAAGAAGTCTTTAGGGCAGGTAATATACCTGTGACCACGAAGAGATGTTTGATCATATTCATTAGTCATTTTTTAAATCACCTCCAAACTACGTTCTGTCAGACACATTATTTCATCTTTCTGTGCCCATTGTATTGAGGTAAAATTGCAAAAATAATAGTACATGTCTCCTATGGTCAGGGATGGATTTGCTGTTTAACGTCTAGTAGTCTGTGTGCAAGATATTTTCCCCATGGCATCAGCATTAACAAGAGGACCTCTTGTATTTGAGGCATATGCATTATTTGGGAAGGCAGTGACTCTAAGCCCATTGCTATCTACCTTTGGTGTGCATGAGAAACACTTGATGGTACTTGTTAAAAATGATGATCTAGAGGTTTCTGGCTTCCACTTACAGCGTAAGAAGCTGAAACAGCATAGCTATCACACTTATAAATGCCAACAATCTGAGGGCGCCTGCGTGGATCAGTCGGTTGAGCGTCTGACATCAGCTCAGGTCACGGTCTCACGGCTCATGGGTTCAAGCCCTGAATCGGGCTCTGTGCTGGCAGCACAGAGCCTGGAGCCTGCTTCAGATTCTATGTCTCCCTCTCTCTCTGCTCCCCCCACCCCCCGCTCAAGCTCACACAGTCTCTCTCTCTCTCAAAAATAAACATTCAAAAAAATTTTTTAAATGCCAACAATCTGCAAATTCACAGCTTTTCTTGAGCCTGTAAGAGAGCTGATGTCACAGACAACCACTTAAGCTGAAATGTAGAAATGGATGGATGTTTCCAGAGAGAGAAGGCGTGCAGACACTGGCTCACCTGGACAAGCCCCGTCCGGCACAGGGAAGAACCGGTAACATGGTAACAAACTGCTAAAAGCTGAGTTTGGATTAGCAAAAGAATTCAGGATCCCTGGGGATTGTACACAAATGAGATTTCATACGTACTCATCCACAGATACCGCCATACGTACGCTCAGGGATGATTGGAAGCGGATGGTAGTCTTGAGACGGGGTCCCTCCAGGCTCAGGTACAAGAGCTTGGGAAGCACCATTCTCTATGGGGAAGGCTCGTGGTCTGCTTGGACCAACCTGTTCTTCCTGTCCTAAATAATAAAAGCCTGAAACTACTGACAAAACGGCTATAAGCTTTTAAAAAGTTAAGTTACTGATGAACCTCACTGCAGTTGAGATAGAGGAACAGTTGAAAAAAAAAATATTCCACCACTTGGAAGCTTAAAATACATGCGGAATCCAGACCTACTTCTGAGGCAGACGGGTTCACAGACAGTGCCCCTCCGCCTAAGACCCTGGTGCACATTGTTTGCCTAAGACAAAGACTGAATCTGACCAGAAGATGCCACCCCCCACCATGTTTACATGTGCCAATCATTTATTAAGTAAGAGCTCTCCACTGTGGGAGAGAGACAAAAGCATGAAGAGCGCCCCTTGTCTGAGGAAGACCTAAGGCTAGGGGTTGAGCAGACACTGCGACAAGCTTCCTTTCAAATCGGACCCCAAGTTAAGTACAAAGTATGTTAGAGAAATTTGAAGCCGGTGGTACACTGAGAGTTAACCACAGCAACAACAAAACTGAAACTCAGCTCAACTCTGTGCGAGATTGGTATATCATTCCACACTATAGCTCTAGCAGAAGCAAAAATATGCCCATATTCAAGAGCAAAAATGATATATCTCTATATGTACTGTATACCAGGATATTCAAAAAGGTTGTATGAAGCATGCAAAGAAGAAAGAAAAGCAACAGTATTTCAAAACCTCAATCAATGAAGAGAACCAGACACAGAAATGACAAAGATGTTGGAATTGTCATGAAGGAAGCTCAAAATAACACTAATTAATATCTTTTATCTGTAGAGAAAAGGAGGAATATATGTAAGATTAAAGTGATGATATCCAGCAGAAAAACAGACACTATAAAAAAATCAATGGAAAAACCAATTGGAAGAACGTAGTAAATGGCGAGACATGCCTTTGATGAGTCAATCGGTAGACTTGATACAGAGGAGGAAAAAAGCATTAAACTTGAAGATAGCGCAGTATAAATTTTCCAAACTGAAATGAAAAATAAAAAGAAGAGTGAGAGAGCAAAACGGGAAGAAAAGCCAGAACAGAGCATCCAAGAGCTGCAAGACAATATCAAAGTGTCAAATACATGTGTGAAAGGAATTTAAGAAAGAGAAGAGAGCTGCATGGAGTAGGATCAATATTGAAGACCTAATGGTTTCGAACTGTGAAAATACTCTGTGTGATGTTACAGTGATGGGTCTGCCTTTATACATTTGTCAAAACCCATAGGAGGTACAACCCCAAGAGGAAAACTTAAGGTGAACTATGGAATTTGGATGATTAGAATGTGCCAACGTATGTTCAGCCTTGGTACAAATTGTCCCATCCGGCGAGTACTGTTGATAATGGAGGAGGCTATGCATGTGTGGGGTCAGTGGGTGTGTGGGAAAACTGAATTACCCTCTCAATTTTGTTGTAGGCCTAAAACTTCTCTTTTTAAAAAAAAGTCTAAAAATAGAAAAGAATGGCTGATAAAGTTATTTTTGTTGTTCTGATGTAGTTGACAGTATTTTCTGTTTGAAGTGTACGATATTATGATGCAACAATTCTGTACATCCCTCAGTGCTCATCACAAGTGTGCTTTCTAGCCCCCATCATCTGTTTCACCCATCCCCCCACCTACCTCCCCTCTGGTAACCATCAGTTTGTTCTCTATAGTTAAAAGTCTGTTTGGGGGGGCATCTGGGTGGCTCAGTTAAGCGTTGAGTTCATCTCAGGTCATGATCTTGATTCATGAGTTCAAGCCCCGTGTCGGGCTTTGTGCTGACAGCTCAGAGCCTGGAGCCTGCTTAGGATTCTGTGTCTCCCTCTCTTTCTGCCCCTTCCTGCTGACACTCTGTCTCTTTCTCAAAAATAAATAAACATTAAAAAATTAAAAAAAAAGTCTTTTTTGGTTTGTCTCTTTTTTGTTGTTGTTCATTTGTTTCTTAAATCCCACATATGAGTGAAATCATACGGTATTCGTCATTGACTGACATTTTACTTAGCATTACACCCTCTAGCTCTGTGTTGTTTCAAATGCCAGGATTTCATTCTTTTTTATGGCTGAATAATATGTGTATATACACCACATCTTCTTTATCCCTTCATTTTTGGATGGACACTTGGGCTGCTTCCATAATTTGGCTTTTGTAGGTAATGATGCAGTAAACATAAGCGTGCATATATATTTTCAAATTAGTTTTTTTTTTTATATTCTTGGGGTAAAACCCAGGAGTGAAATTACTGGATCATATGGTAGTTCTATTTTTCATTTTTTTGAGGAACCTCCATATTGTTTTCCACAGTGACTGGACCAGTTTGCATTCCTACCAACAGTGCATGAGGGTTCTTTTTTGCCCACATCCTCACCAACATCTGTTGTTTCTTGTGTTCCTGATTTTAGACATTCAGATAAGTGTCAGGTGATAGCACGTTGTGGTTTTGATTTGCATTTCTCGGATGATGAGTGCTACTGAGCATCTCTTCACGTGTCTGCTGGCCATCTGTATGTCTTCTTTGGAGAAATCTCTGTTCATGTCTCTAGCCCATTTCATAATTGGATTATTTGTTTCTTTTTGGTATTGAGTTGTATCAGTTCTTTTTTTTTTATATTTTGGATAATACATTTATCAAATATATCATTTGCAGATATCTTCTATTTAGTAGGTTGTTTTTTAGTTTTGTTGATTGTATCCTTTGTTATGTAGAATTTTTTTTTTTAATTTTGATATAGTTTATTTTTGCTGTTGTTTCCATGCCTCAAGGACATTTCTATAAAAAAGTTGCTACAGGTGGGGTGCCTGGCTCAGTCAGTTAAGCATTTGACTTTATAGTTCAGGTCATGATCTCACGGTTCATGAGTTCCAGCCCCGGGTCGGGCTCTGTGCTGACAGCTCAGAGCCTGGAGCCTGCTTTGGATTCTGTGTCTCCCTCTCTATCTACCCCTCCCTTGCTCATGCTCTGCCTCTTTTTCTCTCAAAAGTAAATAAACATTTTTAAAAATTTAAAAAATTTCCACAGGGGTGCCTGGGTGGCTCAGTCAGTTGAGTGTCTGACTCTATAGATTTCGGCTCAGGTCATGATCCCATGGTTTATGGGATTGAGCCCCGTGTTGGGCTTTGCTCTGACAGCTCAGAACCTGCTTGGGATCTCTCTCTCCCTCTCTCTCTTTGCCCCTTCCCTGCTATCTCTCTCTCTCTCATTCTCTTCTAAATAAACATTTAAAGCAGAAAATAATTTAAAAAATTGCTACAGCTGATGTCAGAGAAATTACTGCCTGTGTTCTTTTCTAGGATTTTTATGGTTTCAGGTCTCACATTTAGGTCCTTAATCCATTTTGAACTTATTGTTGTGTACGGTGTAAGAAAGTGATCCAGTTTCATTCTTCTGCATGTAGCTGTCGAGTTTTCCCAATACTGTTTGTTGAAAAGACAATCTTTTCCAATTACATATTCTTGCTGCTTTTGTCAAAGATTAATTAACCATACAATTGTGGGTTTATTGCTGGGCTTTCTATTCTGTTCCATTGATCTCTGTGTCTGTTTTTGTGCCAGTAACATACTGTTTTGATTATTATAGCTTTGTAGTATAACTTGAAATCTGGAATTGTGATGCCTCCAGGTTTTGGTTTTTCAAGATTGCCTTGGCTATTCAGGGTTATGTAGTTTCATATAAATTTTAGGATTTTTTGTCCTAGCTCTGTGAAAAATGTTGTTGGTGTTTGGATAGGGATGGTATTAAACCTGTAGATTGCTTTGGGTAGTGTGGACATTTTAACAATATGTGTCCTTCCAATCCATGAACATGGAATATCTTTCCATCTGTTTGTATCTTCTTCAATTTCTTTCACCAGTGTACTTATCTTTCACCTGCTTCCTTAAGTTTATCCCTAGGTATTGTATAATTTTTGCTAAAATTGTAAGTGGGTTTGTTTTCTTAATTTCTCTTTCTGATGCTTCATTATTAGTGTATAGAAATACAATGGATTTCTGTACATTTATTTTGTATCCTGAAACCCTACTGAATTCACTTATCAGTTCTATTCATTTCTTGTTGGAGTCCTTTGGATTTTCTATATATTGTATCATGTCATCTGCAAATAGTGAAAATTTGTTACTTTGTCATTACCAGTTTGGATGCTTCTTATTCCTTTTTCTTATCTAGCTTCTATGGCTAGAATTCCCATTACTATGTTGAATACAAGTGGTGAGAGTGGACTTCCCTGCCTTGTTCTTGACCCTAAGGGAAAAGCCCTGTTTTCCATCATTGAGTATGATGTTAGTTTTCATTTTTGGTCTTCATTATGTTGAGGTATGGTCCCTCTAAACCTACTTTGTTGAGGAGCTTTATCATGAATGGATATTGTACTTTGTCAAATGTTTTTTTTTTAATATGTTGAAATGATCATATGGTTTTGATCCTTTCTCTTCTTGATGTGATGTATATGACAGTGATTGATTTGCAAATATTAAATTACCCTTTCATCCAGGAATAAACCCCATTGGATTGTGGTGAATGATTTTTTTTAATGGATTCACTTTTCTGATATTTTGTTGGAGGTTTTTACTTCTGTGTTCATCAGAGATATTGGTCTGTAGTTCTCTTGTTTTGTGATATCTTTATTTGGTTTTGATATCAGATTAATGCTGGCATCATAGAATGAATTTAGAAGTTTTCTTTCCTCTTCTATATTTTGGAATAGTTTGAGAGGGATAGGTATGAACTTTTCGTTAAATTTTTGGTAGAATTTCCCTGTGAAGCCCTCTGTCCTTGGGAGGCAGGAAGCCATCTGTGTTGGGAGGTTTTTGATTACTGATTCAATTTCATTGCTGGTAATCAGTCTGTTCAAAGTTTCTCATCCTGCTTCAGTTTTGGTAGATTATATGTTTTCAGGAATTTATCCATTTCTTCTAGGTTATCCAATTTGTTAGCATATAATTTTTCATAATATTTTCTTACAATCCTTAGTATTCCTGTGGTGGTTGTTATTTTTCCTCTTTCATTTATGATTCTGTGTATTGAGTTCTCTCTCTCTCTCTCTCTCTCTCTCTCTCAAGAGTCTGGGTAAAAGTGTACCAATTTGTTGATCTTTGATCAGGAACCAATTTCTGGTTTCACTGATCTGTTTTGTTAATTTTCTTACTTTCTTACTTATGCTCTTGATTTCTTATATGCTCTAATCTTAATTATTTCCTTCTTTCTGCTAGTTTGGGTTTTGTTTTTCTTTTTCTAGCTTCTTTAGGTATAAGCTTAGGTTGTTTATTTGTGGGTTTTTTGTTTGTTTGTTTCTTGACATAGGCCTGCATTGCTATAAAATTCCATCTTAGAACCACTTTTGCTGTATCCAAAAGATTTTGGACCATTGTGTATTCATTTTCATTTGTCTCCATGTATTTTTTGATTTGTTCTTTGATTTCTTTGTTGACCCATTCATTGTATAGTAACATGTTATTTAACCTCCATGTATTTGTGCTCTATACAGATTTTTTTGTGGTGGTTGATTTGTAGTTTCATGGTGTCTTGGTCAGAAAAGATGTGTGGTATGATTTTGATCTGTTTGAATTTATTGAGGCTTGTTTTGTGGCTTAATATGTGATATATTCTGGAGAATATTCCATGCGCACTTGAAAAGTGCTGTTGTTTTCGGATGGAATATTCTTTTTTAAAATTATTTTTAAGTTAATTTATTTTGAGAGAGAGAGAGAGAGCAGGGGAGGGGCAGAGAGAGAGGGAGATGGAGAATCCCAAGCAGGCTCTGTGCTGTCAGCTTTGTGGGGCTTTAACTTACTAACCATGAGACCATGAAACCAAGAGTCGGACGTTTAACTGACTGAGACACCTAGGTGCCCCTGGAATATTCTGAATATATCTATTAGATCCCTCTGGTTCAATGTGTCGTTCAAAGTCAGTGTTTCTTGTTGATTTCCTATTTAGATTATCGGTGCATTGATGTAAGTGGGTGTTAAATCCCCTACTATTATTGTATTACTATCAATTACTTCCTTTATGTTTTATTAACTGCCTTAAGCATGTAGATACTCTTATGTTCAGTTCGTAAACATTTACAATTATTATATCTTTGTTTTTTAAATTGTTCCCTTTATGTTTATATAATGTCATTCTTTGTCACTTTTTTTCACTTTGTCTCTTGTTACCTTCTTTGTTTGAAAGTCTATTTTTCCAATATAAGTATTGCTAGTCTGACTTTCTTTTGACCTATGTTTTCGTGATAAATGTTTCCCCATCCTTTCACTTTCAATGTGCAGGTGTCTTTAGGTCTGAAGTGAGTCTTTTGTAGGCAGCATTTGGTGGTTCTCTCTCTCTCTCTTTTTTTTTTTTCTTTATCCATTCATCACTCTATGTCTTTGGAGCATTTAGTCCAGTTACATACAAAGTAATTGTTGATAGATATGTATTTATTGCCATTTTGTTTCTTGTTTTGTGATTGTTTTTGTAGATTTTCTCCATTCCTTTCTTTGCTTGATCTCTTCTCTCGTCATTAATTGGCTTTATTTAGTGATGTACTTGGAGCCTTCTCTTTATATTTTGCATATCTATTACTGGTTTTGATTTGTGGTTGCCATTAGGTTTGTATATAACATCTTGTGCATGTAGCAATCTATATTAAGTCAATGGCCACTTAAGTTAAACCCATTCTTTTTTTTAAGCATGAATTTTTTATTTTAGAGAGATAGCGGGGAAGGGCAGAGAGTGAGGGAGAGAGAGAGAATCTTAAGCAGGCTCCATGATCAGCATGGAGGCTGATTCAGGACTCTGTCCCACCACCCTGGGTTCATGACCTGAGTTAAAATCAAGAGTCGGATACTCAACTGACTGAGCCATCCAGGCAACCCTGAATCCATTCTTAACTCCTTTTACCATACATTTTAGGTCTAAGGTGTCATATTTTACCTTCTTATATTTTGTGAGTTCCTCGACTGATTTTTACAGATATATTTATTTTTACTGCTTATGTGCTTCCTCCTTTAGTGACTCTTGCTTATAATCTTTACTTTTCACTCACAGATCCCTGTATCATTTCTTGTAGGGCTAGTTTTAGTGGCCTTGAATTCCTTTAACTTTTGTTTGTCTGGGAAACTGTCTCTTCTGTTCTCATTGATAGCCTCGCTGGATATAATGTTCTTTTCTGCAGATTTTCCCTTTCAGCACTTGGAGTATATCATGCCATTCCTTTCTGGCTTGCAAAGATTCTGCTGAAAAATCAGCTGATAGTCTTATGGGATTTCCTTTGTATGTAACTACTTTCTCTTATTGCTTTTAAATTCTCTTTATCACTACTTTTTGCCACTTTAATTACTATGTGTCTTGGTGTGGACCTCCTTGAGTTGACTTTGTTAGGGGATCTCTGTGCCTCCTAGATCTGGATTTCTGTTTCTTTCCCTAGATTCAGAAAGTTTTCAGCTATTATTTCTTGAAATAATTTTTTGTCCCTTTTTCTCTCTCTTTTCTTTCTGGGACTCCTATAATGCAAATGCTATTATGCCTGATGAAGGTGCTGAGTTCCCTGAGTCTATTTTTATTTTGCATAATTTTTTTCTCTCACCTGCTCAATTTGATTACTTTCCATTACTCCGCCCTCCAGGTCACTGATTTGTTCTTTTGCTTTCTTTAGTTTACTATGTATCCATCTAGTATATTTTTTATTTTATTTATTGTGTTTTTCTTCTCTGATTAGTTCTTTTTTATGTTTTCTTTTTGTTAAGGGGCTCACTGAGGTCCTCCACTCTTTTCTTTAGTCCATGAGTATGTTTAAGACCATTACTTTAAATTCTCTATCATGCGTATTACTTATCTCTATTTCATTTAGGTCTCTTGTTTTGTTCTGGTCTTTCACTGGGGACATATTCCTCCGTCTCCTCATTTTTTCTAACTCTCTGTGTCTGTTTCTGTATTAGGAAACAGCCACGTCTCCTGCTCTTGGAAGTAGTGGCCTTGTGAAGAAAAGACCCTGCAGTGCCCAGCAGTGCAGTGTCCCCTGTTCACCAGAACCTGGCACTTCAGGGGTGTCTCCTGCATGTGTTGTGTGTGCCCTGTTGTGGCTGAGCCACTTTTGCCTGCAGTCCAGTCATCTGCAGTGCTCTCTTTGCCTGTTGTGGGTAGTGTTTGGTCCCTGTGGTATTAGTGGACTTCTCTGGGGCTTCCTTGGGCTTGAACTGAGTCAGACCAGGTGTTTGCCAGAGATACAGTGCCACCAAACTGCAGGGAATTCTCCATTTGTTGTTCCATCAGAAGCTTTTGTCGGTGGGCAGGGTGTGCGGTCAGACCAGAGGTCTGCCCCCAGGCCACTGGTGGAGTCACAGTCTGACTGGTATGTGTGGTGATCTTTTCCTCTTCTTCTTCCTGCAGGAATCACTTTGGGTGGTGCTGGCCCCTGCTGGTGCTACTTGCACACTTCAGGCTTGTGGTGCCACCCTGGGTGGCCTCTGGCCAAGAGCATATGGGAGGAGGCAGATCTGAACGGTGCTCCAGGGTGCAGGGCTGTGGTTCTGTGGTATTACCAAGCTCTGCACGCCTGCAGCGCTGGAACTAAGACAGGCCTGGCTGCAGGGGTCACATCTGCCAAAGCCACGGAAGGTGGGGAATGGGGTGGAGTGTTGGCAAATTAGGCAATCCTAGAATGGCTCTCTGAGTGACTGTGTGCTTATGCTGGGGGGTGGGGTCAATGGGGGGGTATGGTGCTTGCCAGCTTCTTTGTTCCTGGAGGAGTCTCCCAATGACCTCTTTCTCTCCAGGACATGCTCTGAAATAAGTAAACTATTCTCCTTTCCATATGCCCTAGGTGTGTTTCAAACTGCTGCTTCTATACTGTATCTCCATGGTCTGTTTGTTGTGCTGTCTCTTTAAGGGCGGGGACTCAGTTTCCTCTCATCCTCCTGGCTCTCCCAGAGCAGAGCCCACTGATTTGTAAATTTCCAGGCTTCTATATCCTGCTGGTTGTAAGAACTCATGAAATTTGGCCTCTCTGTTTTTCAAAGCCGGATGTTATGTTGGTTTGTCTTCTTAGCGTGGGCTTCCTGGTGTGACAGGCCATTCTTTTCCCTCTCCCTGCCCACGGCTCCCTCCCCCTGCCCCAGTCCCACTGGTCCATTTAGCTCCCCACTTCACCTCCATGCTTCCTTCCCTCTTCAGCGTGGCCTGTTCTCTATGTTTAGTTGCAGAGTTTGTTCAGGTTCCTTTCTGAGTTACTTACACTGGTGTGAGGTGTTATAGACTTGTATACATGGGATGAGGTGAGTTTAGGGTCCTCCTACTCTGCCTTCTTCACCGGAAGTTCCGGCTGATAAGTTTTCAAACTTAACCAACAGACACCAAACCACAGATCCCGGAAACTCACAGAGGAACATTAAACAGGAGAAATAATATAAATAGTAGCAAAGCTAGGTGTGTTATATTCAACAGGCTATAAACCAAATAATAGAGAAAATTTAGATGGCAACCAGAGTGGGGGAAAAGATACCTTTTGTCTCTTTTTAGTGGCTCAGTTAGTTGAGCTTGACTTCAGCTCAGGTCATGATCTCAAGGTTTGTGAACCCTCGTCGGGCTCTGTGCTGACAGCTCAGAGCCTGGAGCCTGCTTCAGATTCTGTGTCTTGCTCTCTCTCTGCCTCTCCCCTGCTCATGCTCTGTCTCTCTCTCAAAGTAAATAAACATTGGGGCGCCTGTGTGGCGCAGTCGGCTAAGCGTCCGACTTCAGCCAGGTCACGATCTCGTGGTCCGGGAGTTCGAGCCCCGCGTCAGGCTCTGGGCTGATGGCTCAGAGCCTGGAGCCTGTTTCTGATTCTGTGTCTCCCTCTCTCTCTGCCCCTCCCCCGTTCATGCTCTGTCTCTCTCTGTCCCCCCCAAAAAATAAATAAACGTTGAAAAAAAAAAGTAAGCAAACATTAAAAAAAAAGAAACCTTCCACCTTCCCTATAGAAACAGAGATAAAAATTATAACTGATTTGTTGTTGTTGTCATTAGAACTGATGTAATCCAGAAGACAATGGAATGATATCTTTTTGTTTGTTTTTTCATTTTTATTTCATAATAGCTTTATTAAGATATGGTTCACATACTATACAATTTACTTATTTACAACCGTACTATTCAGCAATTTTCAGTGTGTTCACAGAGTTATGCAACTATCACCACAAGCAATTTTAGAACATTTCTATTGCTTCAAAAAGAAAATCTGCTCCCTTAGTCATCATCCCTAAAATTCCCCTACCACCCCTCTCCAGCCCCACAAAAGCTTTAATCTTCTAAAATGAGGCACAAAGAGAGTCAGGTCAAGAGTGTTTAAGTTTCGGGGCACCTGGGTGGCGCAGTCGGTTAAGCGTCTGACTTCAGCCAGGTCACGATCTCGCGGTCCGGGAGTTCGAGCCCCGCATCAGGCTCTGGGCTGATGGCTCAGAGCCTGGAGCCTGTTTCTGATTCTGTGTCTCCCTCTCTCTCTGCCCTTCCCCCGTTCATGCTCTGTCTCTCTCTGTCCCAAAAATAAAATAAAACGTTGAAAAAAAAATTAAAAAAAAAAAAAAAGAGTGTTTAAGTTTCACTCTTAGATGGTTAGCACTAGCAACTTTGGAGTGCAGTCCTGTTTTGTAAGACAGAGAGATGAAGAGACACAGCATAGTGAGACAGTTATCAAGAATTTAATTTTGGCCTAAATAAGAGCTTTGAGAAACATGAGAAAATTATAAAACATCCAAGTAAAAATGTTAAATAGCCAACTGGTTATGAGAGTGTGGAATCCAACAGAATGGTTAGGGCTAGGGGTCTAAATTTAGAGATGTCAGAATATAGATTTTGTTTAGAGACACAAGACTGTCTTTCCTTGTCATGGTAGTAAAAACAGGAAAGACTAGAGGACCCCTTACCCCATCTAGAATAATGCCGTATTTCCAAGTTGAGAGGAAAAGAAGAACCAACAAAAGAAAGGAGGAGATAAAATGGAGGAGAAAGGAAGCATCGAGAAGAGACAACAAAGAGGACTGAGAAAGAGGGAATGATTATGTGGGAGGAAAAGTGTGTGTTGGCCAGCTAGCAGGTGCATGAATTAGGCCACCTTAGACCAGACACTTCCAGCTAACCAGTCAGTTCACCCAGATGCGCGAGCTTGGTCAAACTCAATGCAGACCAGTGGAGACATCCGGTCGACTGTAGAGCAATAGTAAATAGTTTGTTTCATGTCACTAAATTTTGGGATAGCTTGATGTGTGGCAAACATGACTACTATAAAGAGACCCAGCATCTGTATGATTATATAGGGGTCATATTCCACCTACCATGCTGTGTCACTTCTAAATTGCAAGGATGTGCGATAGTATTAGGGTGCCCGCTGAACTTGGCTTCCACCATTCCTCTTCCTCCACATATTATAGAACCATTATTAGGCTTAGGCAGCTGCTAAGTGTATCCATCCAAATTATGCACTTGGGGGCCAGGGAAATTACCATAAGGCAGGGCTGCAGACCTATTGCATTCAGCGTGAGTCGAAATAGGACCAGAACTCCATTAAGCATCTGGGCTCCATATGCCACTGGTTGAGGGCTGCTTCCAGAGGCGTGAACGTCCCACAACCTCCACCCAGAACATGTTCCCTTAGCCAGAGAATAGAGCTACGCAGAGAATGTCCATAAAAAGCTGCAGCAAAAAGTTGTTTGACATACGTGGGAAGACTGAATTCTGAAAGCTTAATGGTAGGTCACTGACATTATCTTCTATAATGATATTCTTCAGCAATTTGTGAAAATTGACCTGGAAAGGATATTTAATTTTATTTAAAATATAACTGAAAAGAAAAGATCATTATTGTATACTAATTATCTATTAAAATGCCTAAACCCCATTAAAATCCATTAATGGTCGGCTGAATTATCCACCAACAAAAAGACAGTTTCTCTGCCTGGGCTCAAAGAGCTAGTTACCAGTCAACCAGAGATTTTAATCCAGATTTGTATGACTCTGCATGCCAGGTTATTTCAGGTAAAAGGCATGTCTAACCATTTCCATTATGTTAAAATGGTGATAAAATAAGTGTCATAAAAATGAAGGAAATAAATAGTTTTGCCTTGGTTTCAGATGATATATTAATTTCAGACAATTTGCTCCAGCTGGTGGCTGACAATTCAAGAAAAATTGGATATTGAGATAAAAGATACAGACATTCCAACTCAGATTCCTATCTGTCATTTAAACTTTATTAGTTTGCCAAAGAATAAGCCCTTAGGAAATGTCTAATATAAATAGAGATGAGTGGGCGTGTTTGAAATATTTTTTGAGAAAGAATAAAAGTAAATAAAATTATCTTGTTCAAATAACATTGCTATAAATTATGAGCAGTGAATCTTCAGAATATAGATATATACATGATGATAGATACTTAGATAGCTAGACAGATGGATTATTGAGAAAGAGAGAGAGAAGCAGAGAGAGAGAGAGAGATGGAAAGGCACATACACATACATACACAGCGCACACACATGGTTATCAGAAGAATGATTAACCAAGTGATAAGAAAAAGAAAAGTCAGCAAAACTGGTGAATTCTGCAGTTGAACAGTCAGTTTCTGTGCTCTTCATTTGCTTCTTTGAAGTTGGCGAAAATTGTTAACTCTGCTTTGCTACGAAGGGACAAGAAATAGAAAAATGCAGTTATGCTAAACAAAAGCAAATTTAATAAATAAGGACCAGCCTTTATAATTTGGGCCAATGAACCATATCTCTAAGTTTCTACTTCTTGTAATTTCCTTAAACTTATCAAAGGTGCAGATAATGGATTTCTTTATTCTTTTAGTGCCTAAAATGTGCCAGACATTCTTCTGGCTGTTGGGGTTACAGAAGTAAACCAAACTAAATTGTTGCTCTTAGTAGGCTTACATTCTAGGGAGAAATATGAGCAAATGAAGGAAAAATCTATAGAATATATTTTCAGGTAGCAACGTAAAGGGAAAAAGCAGAGTAAGGATTTGAATCACATGATGATGGTGGTCAGGGAAGGCAAGGATGGCCGTGCAACTGTTGAACAAACACTTGAATAAAGTAAAGCAGAAAACCACAAGAATGTGTGGGAGGGGCATGTTCCAGAAGGATGAGTTGGTATGGACAAAGGCCCTAGAAATGGAGGAGTTCTTAGGATTTTTGTGAAATGGGTAGAAGGACAGCTCGCTTAAAGCAGAGAGAATAAGGGCAGAGAAGTATAGAATGTATCTGGAAGGAAGTGAGGACCAAGATCCCACAGGGCTCCGTACCGAAAGGAAGAGTCCATGGTGAGAAGTTTGGATTCTATTCTGAGTGTGACAGAAGCCATGTGGGTATTTTTTTAAGTTAATTTATTTTGAGAGAGAGAGAGAGAGAGAGAGAGAGAGAGAGAGCGCACAAGTGGGCAAGGGACAGAGAGGGAGAGAGAGAATCCCAAGCAGGCTGTGCACCATCAGCACAGAGCCTGATGTGGGGCTCGAACTCACAAACCGTGAGATCATGACCTGAGCCAAAACCAAGAGTTGGATGCTTAGCCAACTGTGCCACCCAGGCTCCTGCCATGTGAATATTTTGAGCAAAAGAGCGAAATGACCTGAGTCATATTTTATAAAGATCACTCTGGTCTCTATGTAGAGAACAAATAGATGAGAACAAGAGTAGAACCAGGAAGAGTAGTTAGGAGCCTATCAGAGTACCGGTAGAAGAGGATGGAGCTTTAGAGTAGGGTGGCATGGTTATGGGCTGTGAAATGGTCCCATTTTGTATGGACTTTTTTTAAATAGGGTCATTAATATATATCTATTTATCTATATCTATATATGGGTATATATATTTTTAAATATGGGTATTATATATATTCTTAGATTCCTGTCATGTTCACAGCCATGCTGATGCTTTCTGGGAAACTGAGAGCCTACTGTGGCCCTAAGTGATTTGACAGATTTACAGTCACTATCTTCATACACCTTGAATACTTTTTTATGATCCCAGGTGGTATATCCTAAGTAATAAACATAATGGATAAAAGAGCTGTCAGCAAAAACTAGAAACAAAACCTTCCCTGACTTGAACCTTTTGACACAGCAGAGACGGGTGAGACGACAGCACTGGGGAGAATGCTATGCACAGGTTGTCTCTCTCCCTCCCCGATCCCGTGCTGGTCATCTCCTGGTCTCTCTCTGGCAGTTAGATCAGCTCCTGGCCGTAGAACTTGATGTGTCTGTGATCATGAGTCAACCTTCCTGAACTTGATGTTCAGTGTTTGGTGTTGGGGACTAGGGAGAAATGCAAATCGACAGCCACTTAGGCCTCCGCCGGGGACAGAAAGCACTGGGTCCCACAGCTACACTTATCAGTATGGTGACGATGGTGTTCCCATGCATCCGGGGCTGTCTGTCCCTGATGAAAGGCACTTCCAATTTGCATTATCTCAGAATCCCAGAAGTTACAGGGCACATGTTGCTTTCAGGATCACTGTATCTGTTTTTTTTAAAAAAAAAAAAAAAGATAGAGAAAGAAGATGGAATTGCTGTTCACTTCAGAGCTGAATCGAGGCTGAGCCCATAGAGTTAGTGGGATTTCCTTTGAAAAGTGAATTTTAATGCATAAAAATTTAACTAGACAGCGTTGGGGATGGTGGGTCATTGGGAATGATTTATATCTATAACATAAATGGAAATTTTTCTAGAAAATTAATAGTTAGCACTTATTAATTATTCCAGGTACCTATTTTTGTGGAAAATGGGAAGAGGTCACGGATCATTGGGTTATTACATTGTAGCTAGCTAAATTTCTTGCAAGCCAATCATGATAAGTGAAAGAAATAATTACACCTCTGTCATCTGAACAATCACTCCTCTTTGGAGGCCAGGATGCTCATTACTTCTTGGAAATTGCACAGAAGATAGTTTTTACAGTGTTCTGTGTGTGTGTAATTCCCTCTATCAATTCAAGTTCAGCCAGATTCGTCAGAGCCACTATGGACCGTCATGATATTTCATATCACAGGACCATCAAAAGGGGCCTCTAAGGTATATGAATTTTTTCCCTACCTCACATTGATGTAAAAGATTTCCTTTGATGTTAAGCTTATAAGTGTTTTCATATTATGACTTTTGCTCTGAATAAGGTTGCCAGATTTAGCAGATAAAAATACAGGATGAAATCTGAATTTCAGAGAAAAGATGGGTAACTTTTAACTATGAGTATGTCACAAATACTGCATGGGGCATATTTATCCTAAAATAATTTTGTTTTTCTCAAGTTTAAATATAACTAGACATATTAATTTTATATCTGGCAGTTGTAGTTCTGAGGTAACGTATCTGTGAAGAAACCATCCTTTCAAATCAGATAAATAACAGACATTTGTTACTGAAAGGCCGTGTGGTGACATAAGGAAGGTTGGAGTGGCCATGGGTTGCCTCCGTCCTGGGGAAGAATAAGGACTAAGTAAACTTCTACAAGGTCATTTCTATTTGCATTATTTTTAATTGTCTTATATCTCCTTTACTTATTTCCATTTTAAGTGACTTTCCCTTCCTAAGTACCAAGACTGAACTGTTTCACTCTCTACTATCCAAAATACAAAAAGTCTGGACATCATTTTGTAACAGCCCTATTGTAAATTAAGTCATCCAATACTGTTGCCAATATTGACGACATTGGAAACGACAGTTTGACAACTTATTAATGTTAATTAATTCATGATAGTGACTAATTATCAGTTTCCTACTTCTGCATGTGGAGAGCTACATTAAGTAGATAATATGTCGCTTCACATGAACTCCAACATGTTAATGTGTTAAATCCATTCTACATATTAAGATAATGAGCTCCACAAGGATTAATTGCCTGTTCAAGATCTCAGAGAGTGGGAGGGTGAAATTCACGCCGAATGTTCTTTGACAGTCATACCCAGGTTGATTCTCCTACCTTGGGGTTCCACAGAGGTACCATATAGAAGGAAAATGCAAATGCTCAGATGCCCCTTTTGGAACATGTATTTTGAAACGCCGAATGTTGAATAATTGCTGAAAAACTTGAATTGGGTTGTTAATAAAAAATTACTTTCCTAACCATTTCCATGAAACTTGTTCTTCTTTAATGTTTGTTTGTTTGTTTGTTTGTTTGTTTGTTTGTTTTGAGAGAGAGAGAGAGAGTGTGCAAGTGGAGGAGGGGCAGAGAGAGAGAGAGAGAGAGAGAGCGAGAGAGAATCCCAAGCAGGCTCCACACCCAGCTGGGGGCCTGACGCAGAGCTCGATCTCATGACGCGACTGTGAGATCACGACCTGAGATGATAACAAGAATCAGAAAGTTAACTGACTGAGCCACCTAGGCGCCCCATGAAACTTTGTGTTTGTGAAGGAGAGTGCATTTTTTTGTTATAATTAATACTGAATTCATTCATCTCCTTTGTTATTGGGAGAACCAAAGTATTTACTCTCAGATTTTCCTTCTTGAATTTTGCCCCTGGGGGGGGGGGGCAGGGGATAATTCGTTTGGATTTTCTTGCAACCTATTGAAAATGAGTAATTTGGTAAATGAGGGTTTAGTCTCTGGTACACTGTCCTGACATAGATTGTGAAATTCAAGGCCAATCATCTTAGTTTTCTATCGCTGCATAACACATTGCCAAACTTAATGGCTTGAAACAACCCCTATTTTCCGTGGGTCAGAGTCTGGGTGCAGCTGTGCTGGGTTCTGTGGGCAGGGTCTCACACTCAGGGTCCCTTGCAGCAGAGACTCAATGCTCATTCAGGTAGTGGGTAGAATCTAGTTTCTTTGCGACCGTAGGACTGAATTCCCCATTTCCTTGCTGACCGTCAGCTGGGGACTGGCCTCAGTACTAGGTGATCTGTAGCATTTCAGGTGAGATGGGACTGAGACCAACACAGAAGACAAGCAGGGATCTTGCCCAAGGCATGTAGGCGCGTGCAGTCTTGAATGCATTAAGTAGAACTTCCCGTGCCTCCTCCTTCCCATTTGGAAGATGGGCATCATAATATTGCCTATTTCCAGTGTCGTGGGGATTCATAGGACAGAGCACTTAGAGCAGCACCTGGCACGTAAGTTGTGCTTATAAATGCTGCTGTTATGAAGCCCAGGTGCACCGTTAATTCTGGTTATGTAAGGACAGTAAATGACAATGGAGTAGCAGAATACGCAGAGATAAATGGCATGAAATCAAGGAAGGAACCATCCTGCATGTGCTGAATATAGATATTCTTTCACTGAATATAGATAAATGAGGCAGAATCCATGTAAAGTTGCAATAACTGTGCATGTAGCAACCGCATCTTGGAATGCTTCCCATTGTTTGAAACTATAATAATTTAGGACTCATTCAACGAAGAACAGAGCGTAGTTTTGCTCACTAGCAAATTGGTTTTAAGAGGTAGTACCGATGGAAACACAGTTTACAATGTGCTCATCCAGACTTCTTTCTAATTGTTAGGTGCAGGATCATTATATTTTGAGGTGTGGTGTCAGTGGAAATTTGAAATTATGTCAAAATTTATACATAAAGTAAAATTGTATCAATATATTCCATCAGGCCATTTCAAAATAACGGATTTCTGGGGCACCTGGGTGACTCAGTCATTTAAAGGTCCGACTTCAGCTCAGGTCATGATCTTGTGGTCCGTGGGTTCGAGCCCCACGTCAGGTTCTGTGCTGACAGCTCAGAGCCTGGAGCCTTTGGATTCTGTGTCTCCCTCTCTCTCTGCCCCTCCTCCACTCACTCACACTCACTCTCTCTCTCTCTCTCAAAAATAAATAAACATTAAAAAAAAATTTTTTTAAATAATGGGTTTCCCAGGCATGAAAGGCAGCCATTCTGATGAACCGGTTTGATCCAAGTAGTTTTTATTTTAGGACCTCATTATAGGGTAGTATTTACTAAGTAGAGGTATTGTATGTAGAGTAACCAGAAGTCCTGGTAAATTGAACAATGGCACATTATTCTTAATACCATCCTAGTTAATTAGTAATAACTGTGCATTGTTGCTTACTTCTAGAACTCCTAGAAGCTTGGTAAAGACCTAATTCAGCTGTCAAAAGATCTGACAGTGTTAGCACTAAGCAATTTATTTGGTTAATTTAAAAAACATGTAAATGTAGCTGTAGTTCGTATTTCATTCCCCACTTGTAACCACTACCTGAAAACTAGCCCAGAAGCTCAGAAAAAGAATAGAAGAGCTATTCTCAGGCATTTAATCCTCAAATCTCTTGATGTAACTAATATAGAAAGGGGGAAATAATCGGGCGCTCAATTACAACACTCTTTAGCAGTCATCTTTGGAAAGAACATGAAAAAGTGTCGAGTATCTTCCTTTACTTCAAAGTCCAAGCCTTTCTGGGACTGACTCTAGAAGGAGTCTGATGTTTACCATAAGCCCAATGGTAGACCAACACGGAAGGCTGGATATTATTTCTTTCCTGTGCTCTTTTGGGATGAGTTTTTCTCAAGATTCAGTTTCAGACACCTGTAAAAGCCTGGCAAGGTGATGTGTCCAAGAAAGTGAAAATGCTACTAGAGGGTGAAATATTCTAGGTTCTTTATGGAATTGAAATTTAAAAGGAAAGTGATTAGCAATGAAGAATCTAAGGCAAGGCATGCAGTTGAAGACTTAATGCAGGCTGAATCCTCAGGTTGGCTTGGGGTAGGGCAAAATTTCACTCTACTGGAGCATTAGGCTATAGGGTATGATCGCTGTGTCTACAGTAAGGGAAGCCCCAAAGTGGAAGGCACACTCTTAAAATTCAGGTTTACTAGAACGTATATGCTGAGATGACCAAATATGTCAGGTTGGAAACCAAGTGAAATAAGAGCTGAAGAGAATACTGGAATGTGGGATTAATTTATTCAGTGGAAGCTGTCTCAATGAGTCCCGGAGTCCAGAGGGCTGTGCAAAAGCTGAGACTGGTCTAGAGAAAGGACAGAATCCATTCATAGACTGTAACAGCGGGGATGAGGATGTTAATATTAATAGCAACTATCTTTAAATAACTATTCAAGGGGCACCTGGGTGGCTCAGTCGGTTGAGCGTCCGACTTTGGCTCAGGTCATGATCTCGCAGCCTGTGAGTTCAAGCTCCGCATCAGGCTCTGTGCTGACAGCTCAGAGCCTGGAGCCTGCTTCTGATTCTGTGTCTCCCTCTCTCTCTGCCCCTCCCCCGCTCATGCTCTGTCTCTCTCTCTCTCTCTCTCTCTGTCAAAAATAAATAAACATTAAAAAAAGTTTAAATAAAAAAATAACTATTCAATATTATATATTAAATATATGTGAGGCATTTAAAAAAAATTTTAATGTTTATTTTATTTTGGGGGGAGAAAGACAGAGCACAAGTGGGGGAGGGGCAGAGAGAGAGAGAGGGAGTCACAGAATCCGAAGCAGGCTCCAGGCTCTGAGCTATCAGCACAGAGCTCAACGAGGGGCTTGACCCACGAACCGTGAGATCATGACCTGAGCCAAAGTCAGATGCTTAAGCGACTGAGCCACCCAGGTGCCCTTCAGCTGTGATTTTTATTGAAGACATTTAAGGAATGAGAAAGAACAATGGAGATTTCATATTAAAGGATTGCGAGTTTATTTTTATGTTGTGTCACTAGGGGTACAATGTTGGGCAAGAACCAAATTCTTAGCCCCAGTTTTATCAGGTAATAATACCTACATCACACAGTATCGACATCAGTCCTGTAAATATGTAATATGGTGGCCGTCGCCATTATCATTTCTTCCTGACCTTTGTATTCTCTTCCTCTTCCTTTTACAGCAGGATATTTTCTATAAAACATTATAGCTTTAGGTTAAATCCTATCATCCCTGTTAACCTCTTCTAAATATTTTTGGTCCTCACCGATCATGGTCCAAAAAAGGTCTCAGCTTTTCTACATGAATGCTCACTGAGCACATGACTTGATTTATCCATAATCCAGGTTTCCTGAGAACAAAAATACTAACAACCTGGCACCCAAATTAAATATTGATTACTTATAAATTGTTACAGTGGGCTCAACATATTATTAAGTATGACAGCTGAGAGGCTGTGAGGGTCTGCAACTTTCTTCTCTCCAGTGTTCTCCAGCCACTGATGGTCTGCCTTCCAGTGTTGAGGGAAGATGATCCTTGCCCCAGTGAGGAGGTGAGGGGTCATATGAGCCCATGACCTGTTGTTGGGGAAATTTCTGTGGCCTTTGCAGACCAGGAAAGCTTCTGCTCCAAATGTCAGCTGGCTATTTATTATTGGTCGTTCCAAAACTGTAACACAAAACTGCGGGTGAGTGAGAAAGAAGGTACAATTAGGCAGTTGGCTGGACTTCATGGAGCAGGGAATGTTCTGGGGCAGGCGGCCACGGAGGCTTTGATTCACATCGCCAGCAGCATGGTGAGAAATTGGGAGATGGCATCAGAGTATCATCTGTAGGACAGAAAAGGCCTATACCAATATGTGGACTCCTGTGTTTTTATCATTTGTTGAGGCCTCTTTCTCTTAGCATCTCTCTCTGTTTTCTGTATGAGGAAAGTATTTTAAAAGACTAATTTTTAGACTATCATAAAGAAACTTTGCCTTCTCTTAAATTCAGAATCTATCATGTTATCTGCAGTATCATTAAAAAAAATTTTTTTTACTCTTTTTTTTAATGTTTATTTTTGAGAGGGAGCATGTGAGCAGTGGAAGGGTAGAGAGATAGAGGGGGACAGAGGATCCATAGTGGGCTCTACGCCAACAGCAGAGAGCCCAGTGTGGGGCTTGAACTCACAAACTGTGAGATCATGACCTGAGCTGAAGTCAGACAGTTAACCTACTGATCCACCCAGGTGCCCTGGCACTATAAGATTTTTGCTTCAATTATGCATGGTTGTCATGGTAGGAAGAATGGTACCCCCCCAAATGCCCATATCTTTCTCCCCCAGAATGTGTGACTATGTTACTGAATATAGGAAAGGGACTTTGCTAATATCCTTAAATTAAGAATCTTAGGATGAGGGGATAATACAGATCTGCCTTACAGAATCTCAGAGTCCTTATCAGGGAAAAAAGGGAGACAAGAAAGTCAGCCAGAGAAGACAGGATGATGGAATAGAAGTCAGAATTGACGAAGGGCCGTGAGTCAAGGAATGAGGCCAGCATCTGGGAATGGAATTGCTTTTCTAGGGTCGCCAGAAGGAAAAGCAACCCCTTTGGACTTCTGACCCCTGGGACTTGAGTGATGGTAGATTTATGTTGTATTGAAACACTAAGCGTTGGTGATGTGCTAGCAACGGTATTGGCAAATAATGCAGATTTTGGCACCTGAAGTGAGTCACTACTGCAACAAATACCCACAAATGTACAAGTGGTGTTGGAATGGCAATGGCACAGGCTGTGGGAGTTTGAAGGTCATGATAGGAAAAGGCTATGATATTTATGTATAAATCTGTATAAAAGTACACATAAATGTGTATATATGTGTACATACGTATGTAATATGTGGTGATTGTTACAGCCTATTCAGACTACCATATTTTCTTGACTTCATCTTCTATCTTCCCTAATTTTTTTAAATGAAATTATGTATTGTGAACATACATACACACACACGCACACACACGCACACACACACATATATTAGCAACAATTGGAGAGTTGAATATGTGCCAGGAAGATTTCTAAGAACTTTGTATATGTATAAATAAAAATATAATATAATATAATATAATATAATATAATATAATATAATATAATATAATATAATATAATAAATATAACATAATAAACAGTTTACTCTTGAACAACTTGGGTTTGAATTTCCTGGATCTACTTATATGCAGAATTTTACAGTACTGTACTATAAATGTATTTTTCTTATGACTTTCTTAATATTTTCTTTTCTCTAGTTTAATTTATGGTAAGAATACAGTGTATAATACAAATAACATATAAAACATACGTCAATTGACTATGTTGTCAGTAAGCCTTCTGGTCAAGTGTAGGCTATTAGTAAATTTGGGGAGAATCAAAAGTTATACACAGCTTTTCAACTGTGCAAGGTCGCCTCCCCTGACCCCTTTGTTGTTGAAGGGTCAACGGAGGCAGTCCAGCTGCTACTACTCACAATGCTCTTCTTGAATTATATATAGAAATAATGCCATACAAATCATTTATTCTATTTAAGGTGGTAATTATTTATCAGAGAGAAAGCACATAAGATGAGTAGCATTATTAATATATATTCCCTGAGGACACGAAGGCTCTGCTATAATGTATTTTCACTGAAAATAATTTAATAAAATAGTTAATGTTTTTAAAAGTTAATTTCACATCAGGGAATAAATTCTTATCTAGAGAATGATAAGAGTAAGTGGAGTCTGTGTTTCGATAGTCATTTGGCAAATGGGGTGTGTCTTTGGATAGTCATTTATATACAGCATAATTATACGTACAATTTTTTTAACTGACCCATAAAGGGATGGATTAGAACATTAGAATTTCAAAATTTAGAGGCAGAAGAAAACCTGGTCAGCTTGAAATAAACATCTATGCAGTAGAAGCAATTTTATGATGAAATTAGAGCCTCCTTTTCTAGATTTGTTACGAGGATTTCTGTGAATGCTGCAGGAAATCAGGTGTCCAGACGTATGTCTCTTACTGTAGGTGAGAAATTCCCCGTGGCCACAGCTGATCACAAGTGGTCCTAGAAAGCAGATAATGGCAATACATTAACATACTGTGGAAATCCTCATGACAGCCAGCCACTTTCCCTGTTCTACCCTACTCTGTCACCTTTGGGTCCTAAATAGAACAGGAACAGTTACTTCAGGGAGGATCCTTTTTCCTGAATCCAAACTAAACATCAGGGGCGCCTGGGTGGCGCAGTCGGTTAAGCGTCCGACTTCAGCCAGGTCACGATCTCGCGGTCCGTGAGTTCGAGCCCCGCGTCGGGCTCTGGGCTGATGGCTCAGAGCCTGGAGCCTGTTTCTGATTCTGTGTCTCCCTCTCTCTCTGCCCCTCCCCCGTTCATGCTCTGTCTCTCTCTGTCCCAGAAATAAATAAACGTTGGGAAAAAACAAAAAACAAAAAACTAAACATCATAGAAACAGACAGAATTCCCCACGAGGATATCAGTCTCTTGGCCAGGAGATGTGTTGAAATTTATCTCCGAGAACAAACCGACTGGCTACCCCGACTCCCCCAGCCCGTTCTGATCTCTTCCTTCTGTGAAGAGTAGCATTTTCTGATACCTTCCAGCATATACTGTGATTGTGTTTTCTCTTGAGGTGTTTCTTGTTCAAGTCTCAAAGCTGTGCTACTTAATGACCCAAGAAATAGTCCCTGTGTGCGTGTGTGTGTGTTACCTGCTTACCACATGCCTTCATGAGGCTTCCAGGCCTCTCCGAAAATGTCTCTTTATAAATTCAAGCCTGTGAAGCAGCATGATGAAGGAGGAATACAGACAAGGGAGAGGGGAGACCTGAACTCTTGGCCAGGCTCATGGGATAGCAAATCTCCCTCCATCCTGCCTTTGCTGCACACCAGTCTCCCTATCAACCAGAGACTTCACTTTGACATCTCTACAGGAAAGATTTTCAACCAGCTGCAACGAAGGGCCATTCTAGATCAAACTGCATGTGAGTTACATCAACAAAGAGGTACCCAGAGGGCAAGGACATCATCTGTTCCCTTGATGTTTCCTCAAGTACACAGATACCTGCTGTGAGTGTCCTTTGGGGGTATCATACATAGAGGGATCTGTAGTGTCAGCGACACTGTCGATAAATAGACACCAACCCGTCTGAAACACCATGTCTGTTTCATCATGTTGCATCTCTTATGAAAGAAGCCGAAATCTGTCAGTCCTCCAAGCTATGGCTCAAAGCAAGAACACTCGTTAACAAAGAAGACTGCTCATCAATGTAAATATGTCTTCCTTAGTTTATGGTGCTCCTTGATCTTAGCTGCTGATTGGTAAGAATTGCACGTTACTCCAAAGCTGAATCTCTCTCTTTCCTGCATCCCCCAAAGCCTATCTTGCCCCCTTGCCCTGGAAAGTATCTTGCACATAAATGTTACTCAGTAAGTGTTTGCTGACTTGATTTTTGGCATCGATTGGTTGATAATGCTAGTACAGATAATGGAGAAAAATGATAAAGTAATGCTTCATAGTGGGAGGGTTCTAACACCTCCCAGTTGAGAACTATTTGGGAAGTGTTAGACACATTATTAATCTAAAAGCATAAAGCAGGCAAAATTGATCTTATCATTTGTTGACTCTGTCAACAGTTTCCTTACTCTATCATCACGCTCTGTATAGTTAAGAGAGCCAAAGGTTTGAAATCACAGAAAAATCTACATTTACTATAAAACAAAACATCCAGCTTCTGTGCATAGTGCCAAAAAAGCAACTTTTCCTAATTTTTTTTTTCAACGTTTATTTATTTTTGGGACAGAGAGAGACAGAGCATGAACGGGGGAGGGGCAGAGAGAGAGGGAGACACAGAATCAGAAACAGGCTCCAGGCTCTGAGCCATCAGCCCAGAGCCCGACGCGGGGCTCGAACACACGGACCGCGAGATCGTGACCTGGCTGAAGTCGGACGCTTAACCCACTGCGCCACCCAGGCACCCCAAATTTTCAAGTTGTTAACAGACTAGTTTCACACGAGAGGAACAAGTGGAGTTGCATATAAGGATCCGGCACGTAGGTAGGATAGAAGAATACAGAAACTGTTTTCTAAACTGAATGCAAACTCTTACATTTAATAAAGTTAAGGAATGACCTAGCATAGGAAGCTTACAGGCATATAAAATATCTTAAACACGTGGAATGCCAATTATTAAAAATCAAAAAATTGCCATATCTTGTATAAACTTTGTTTTCTTTCATGAGCTAGGCAGTAAGAAAGTATCTCTGTAGTGATTTTCCTGAGGTCTGCAAGGTCATGAAGTGCACTGGGAAATAATAAACGTAAACTATGTGGGTTCTTATGCTCAAATGAAGTGAATTTCACTAAATGCTAAAGTTTGGGGGACTGTCAAGTCATAGATGATGTTTAATCAGATACTGATTAGCTTCCACGAAAAAAGCAGAGTGCAAGTTGTTCGAAAATACAAACATAAAGATAATTTTCCCTCTTCAAGTTGCTTGTTAGTAAAACATTGCAGTGAATGCACAACTATTCCATAATATTATTGTCAAATAAAATTAACATGTCAGATCATAATAAATCTCATTATGTGATATGAAAAGGACCCATAGGTCATCTTCCTAAAGGAAAATTTTTAAAATGTCTTAAGTGGATTTCAAAGTCTTAAAAGAATCAAGTGTTTTCAATGGTACCTATTTTTTTCTGAGAGTCTTCTGCGTTTGACATGAATAGCCTTTCATACCAAAGTCCCCAACCTACCCACGCTTCTTTCATTATCTCTCAAGACTTGTTTATGCTACAACATATTTCATTTTCTTTTAATTTTCTAAATACACCTGTGCTTTCCAAACTCAGGGCCTCTGCTTGTGTTGTTTACTCTACCTAGAACATCACAGCTTATCAGTCAGTCAAAACTCTATTGATCTTTAAGTGTTCATACCCATGTTCGTGACCTTCATAAGCATTTTTTAATCTGTCCTACGTTTCCTGAAATTATAATGGTGCTTTGTTCTGATCTCTCTCTCAAGACGTATTTTTCAGAGTGAGAACACTGTGTGTATACAGCGCTACATAAATACTAATTTATAGCTAATTAGTGAGAGATCTTGAAGTGCATTGGGAAGTAAAAAGAACTATATGTGTGTGTGTGTATGCATATATAGGAGTCTTATATAAAGAGTTATATATATAAAGACTTAACTGTATGTGTGTGTGTGTCTATATATATGTGTGTGTGAGTGTGTGTATATATATATATATATATATATATATATATATAGAAACACTTGAGTGTAAAGACTTGAGTGTGTGTGTGTGTATATATATATATATATACATACATACATATATATATGATAGATATAGATATAGATATATGGCTCGAGTTCTTTGTTACTTTATGTCACAGTGTTTTCCTACAGCTTTTCCTCATCAATCTGTGTCTGCCTTCTTCAAACAGACAGGAAATGTCTTTTAGTATTTGATGACCCCCAGAAGTATGCAAACATACTGCTTGCTCAGTATTCTCTTCTCCAAGTTGAACCTTTTCAGTTTTTTCAACATTCCAGCTATTTATGATATGCAGGTCATAGACCATCCTGGTTTCATTTCCTCATTTTATGTATTGCCTCCAAAACCAGGAGCCAGAAAAGAAGGTCCCCTTCACCGTGATCTCACCAGCGTAGAGTTGAGAAAGAGTCTGACCCTCCTTGTTTAGGAGAATACACGTTTGTACTTCTGTTGTCTGTGATTAGATTATTGGGTTGTGGGGTGGGGGAGATTCAATTGTGGGACTCAGATTGAGCTCTCAGGCAACCAGAGTCCTATAGGCCTTTGAAAACATGATGCTTTTAAAAATATTTTGCTACTATTTGGGCATCACCACAAATGTACACGTATATATGACAACATTCATCTTCAATCTCCCAAACATTCTGATGAAAATGTTAAGAGAGCCAAACAAACTCAGAAGAGCAACTACATACGCTATAATAATATGTATAACGCTTATGTTCGAGGCAGGGAGCTGTGCACTGATGGCTGTGCCCAAGTACCCAGAGGCCCAGGCCATCTGCAATTATTTTGACTGCAGAACAATGGGATTCACTTTGGTACCAGAAGACGATGTTTGTCATTAATAAGTAAAGCACGTATAGACAAGGCAGGAAAGTTCCTCTCTACCAACTTCTAAGTCAAACAGGAACTAATCCCTCAGGACCCACCTAGCTATCTACAATCACCACTCTAAGAGATCTTGAACCTATATATCTGCTATTGGTGTGACATTTCATTGTTTATACATCTAGTCAGTCTACCATTTCACTTGATCATTATGATAAATAAGCCTATGAATTTGACCATGAAAGAATTATCATCCCATTTTGTAGAAAAGCAGAGATTGAGGTTCAGAAAGATTCATTAAATTACCTGGGAATAGACAGTGAATAACTGCCAGAATCACATGGTGACTTCTTCCTAAATCATTTCTGAAGTCAGTAGAATAATGTACATATTTACTCACCGTGAAGAGGGAAGTAATTTCAATTAATATATTAAATGCCATTGGTGGCACAGGACATGGAGAATATTGAGTCTTGACTAGGTGAATGTTAAAATGTTGACTGGATCAGAAAATGTGAAGAAATAGAAATTCTGTGTACTAATCCTGTGATCATGACTTCAAATCAACGTGCTCTGACTTGACAAGGGTAAACTGATGTTAGCAACCTTAATATCAGTAAATGTTGTTCCATATGTTCAATGTATATGGACTTCCCTACTAGTTTTTCCACAACCAAAGGTAGCTTTGAGAAACCACATCTGGAAATGTTTGAAATGCTAAGCTGATTGACCCTTGTTGAAGGTTTTGAGCAGTATATAGTTGACTTCATAATTGTGTTAAATGTATTGTTGAAGTGCTTGGAAGATTTTTGTACTTGTTTTATGGAAATAGAGTTTGATTTAGTGGGTTTTTGTTGTTGTTGTTTGTTTTTTGAATCACTTTAATTCCACCACAGCAGTAATTAATTTTGGAACTGCAAGACAACGTATGTCATTAATAAGAAAAGCATGTGTAGACAAGGCAGACAAATTTGTATCTACCTACTTTTACCTCCCCAAGGGGACCTTTTGTTTTATTATTGAAAAGACCAGGGAACTTGAGAGCTGGAAATGTCTACTCAAATGAAATACGAAGCAGGACATTTCCCAGAAGGCAAAATGGAACCAGCAGCAAGACCAACTCCAACTAATGACATAGTTCACGGCATTTCCTGAGGGCTGGGGATGTGTATATGTTTTGACTTGTTTTAACTTATTTAACTTATCTTGAATGTAGGCTTTGGTTTTGTTTCTTTGTGGTTTTTTTTTTTTTTTTTTTTGCTAGTACATTGAGTCAACAAAACATAAGGGATGCTCCCTTTTTATCTAGAAGAAATATGCTTTCTCTTTCCACTAGAGTTAAAAGGAAGGAAAAGGGAGAAAATGCATTTCCTCGTGCTGCTGCACAGCTGGGATTTATCCTGGTGGCCCATCCTGAGGCTACAGTTAGCATTTTAATTGGATGCATTCTGCTCTGAGCAATAAAAGGCAATTCTATATTACTCAGAAAATCACTCACTGATTGCACTTTAATTAACTCAGAGATTCTGGAGAAAAAGTAGGACTTGATAATCAACTTATTTATTTTCTAAATACAATTTATTTTGGAGAAATTGTATTTTATGTTTTTAGGTTTTTCCCTGGTGGACATTTCAGAGTTTTAGATATTCGTACTGAATATGAAGTGAATTTCTTTGGCTTAAGCAACCTTCCAAATTTTCTTTTACATTTAAATTTAATTTAAAATTTGCACTGCTGATGATCACAACTTTAACCTGATTTAGCATCTTAACAAGTGGTCAGCAATTTTCAGCAAAAAGTAAGAGAATGCTGCTTCTTTGTGATGTTGGTGGGAATTAGGGCATCAGTCACAGAAATGTAGGGGAGGAAAAATCATTTTCCCTTCACCCTTCTAGGTTCTTAGCTGAGACCACCTTGTACTAAAACGATTCACAAGAGAAAAACAAGCTGAAGTTTATTAAACGGAAATCTAAGAACAAATATATACCCAGGAGTACTGAGTGTCTCCCAGAAATGGCTCAAGCTGCCACCTTAAATACCATCTGCAGCTAAAGACAAAAGATGATGTTGGGATGGGGGAGGGGCAGTTAAAGGAGGTGACCAGGCACAGTGAACCAGGTGTGGTTTTATGCGGATTTGTCAGTTGATGTCACCATTGATAGGAGTTTCTAGAGATTTAGCTCTTTTCCTAGTCCTTACAGATATGGTGATTTCTTTTACAAACATAAATGCCCCTTCCAAAGGGTAACTTCTTCTCAGGTTTCAGAGCCTCTCCTACCCTTGATTTTCCTAATAACCAGCTCAAGATAATCTTTAGACCAAAGAGACATATTCTGGGGTGGAAAACTCTTTGTCTTGCCCACTGTATCTCGAGAGGGCTTTTATAAATGCTTTTGCTTTAGTAAATGTTCCTGCTTCTGTCGCTTGTCCACTGTGCTGCATGGCTGTCCTCAGGTTCTTTCTCATGGCAAGACCAAGAGCCTCGGTGACATCTTTGGGATGGGTTGGGTGGAGGTCCCAGGGTGCAGGGTCTCCCCAGTCCACCTGCATCACTAATAGCAGTTTCAGCCTCCCCCAGGAGTGGAATTTGAAACCAGTAATTGTGGAATTTCCTGATCAGCCTCAGTGAGGTAATCTGCCCAGAAAGGCCCTTTTGTTCTCCAAAGGAAGGTGATCTGAAAGAATCCTTGTTTTTCCTTGGTGTCATCCTGGTTCCACCTTCTTCTCTGCTCTTAAAAACTTTCCATTTTGTACAGCAACTTGGAGCTTTCTTCCACTTGCTAGATGGGATACTGCCTGATCCATGAATACTTGAATAAAGCCAATTAGATCTTCAAATTTTCCCACTTGGATTTTGTTTTTTAACATGTACAAATAGATAAAATTAAATCATTGTAAACTTGAATAAATAATACCAAACTATTGTACAAAAATTATTTTCTTAAGGAGAGTCTTTTAGAAAAATCTTTGTAGTTTTTTTATATAAAAATTTTTTTTAATGTTTTTATTAATTTTTGAGAGCCAGAGAAAGACAGAGCACTAGTGGGGGAAGGGCAGAGAGAGAGGGAGACACAGAACCTGAAGCAGACTCCAGGCTCCGAGCTGTCAGCACAGAGCCTGACACTGGGCTCGAACCCACAAACCGCAAGATCATGACCCGAGCCAAAGTCAGACACTTAACTGACTGAGCCATCCAGGTGCCCCAAATCTTTATAGTTTTGATGTCATCATAGCACAAATATATCGTGATCTTGGTCATGAATGAGGAACCAATGGATATCATTAATTGTAGTAATTCCAATTTAATTTAACATAATTCTAAGTTAAAGTAATTCTAGTACTCTGATAGTACATTTATGAAGTGTGTATTTTATTTTGTGATTAATCTTTTATTGTTCAAGTTATTTTTTCTAAGAAAGAGACATAGCTTTGTTTTAAGTTCATAATTAAGAAAAGCATTTTCAGAGTTAAAGAGTTTGAATTCCTTGTTGTGTGATGTACAGCCAGATGCAGATTCTGCCCCAGGTTACCCGTTCTAATCAGTGCTGTGAAATTTGCTTAGCCACAGGTATAGAAGGCTAAATGGAAATGCAAGGTTTAAATACTCTTATCCCTACCCTCAGTCTGAATTGAGTTTTCCTCATAAGTATTTTCTTCCACCGTTAAGCATTTCTAAGCATTTTCTTTGGAGAAGTGTCGTACTGCTCTTCCCTATAAAGGAAGAATGTGAAGCTCTAATTCCAGTGAAAGTTGGAGTTTTCCTAAAGCCCAGTGTGCATTTTGCCCTTTGTTCTTGTTGAGTAAGTTATCTTGCTGAATGTTCTAGCAGACAATATAGATCAGGGAAACAAGTATTTTTTGTTTTGTTTTGTTTTTGAATGGAAAAGTAATTGTGCTATAATCATTCAGTCTGTTGTTTCAGGTTGCAAAATACTGTAATGTCTTTCTAAGATAAAGATAATCCCCAGTCAGATGCAATCATGAAACTATTCAATCAGTGCACCATTAAGAAAGATACACTTTCACCTGTTTAAATCTAAATATAGAAAAAAAGTCTCAGGAAAATAATCAGCTTCTTGCTAAAACTTTAATATTAAAGGTAATAGGGGCACCTGGGTGGCTCAGTAGGTTGAGTGTCCAACTTAGCTCATGTCATGACTTCATGGTTCATGAGTTTGAGCCCCACCTCAGGTCAGGCTTTGTGCCTAGAGCCTGCTTCTGTTCCCTCTCTCAGCCCCTCCCCTACTTGTGTGTGCGCTCGCTCTCTCTCTCTCTCTCTCTCTCTCTCTCTCTCTCTCTCTCTCAAAAAATAAACATTTAAAAATGTATTAAAGTTAATAAACTTTAATTCATATAAATTTAATAGTTGTGTTAAAATAGACATGTACACATTATTTTCTTGATGGTTCTTGTGGTATTGCGATCTATAAGGAAATTACATATTTGTTTGTTCAGATGTCCAAACTATATTTTTCATATACATTTGGTCTTCCTCCACAGTTCCTGGCTCACAATCCCCAAAACCCCTGGAATTTACTGTTAAGAGTGATTAAGTTGTCTTGTGTTGTGTTCATGAGGTGACTTTGGGAAAGCCTCCAGGGTTGGGGCTGGTTCCAGTGGAGCCAACCATGTGGTTAGTTGGGAACTTCAGCCCCCCTCGCTGACCTTCAGGGAGGGATTGGGGAGTGGAGATGAAGTTCAATCACCAATGACCAGTGATTCGATGCATCATGCCTACTTAATGAAGCCTCCATAAAATCCCAAAAGGTCAGGTTCAAAGAGCCTCCAGGTTGGTGAACTCATGGAGGTATTGGGAATCAGGTAGCCCTTAAGAGGGCTTGCCATCTCCCCAATTTTCCACCATGTTTTGTCTGTGCCTTTCTTCCATCTGGCTGTTCCTGAGTTGTATCCTTCTATAACAAACTGGTGATGTAGCGAGTACAATTTTCTCTGAGCTCTGTGAGCAGCTCTAGCAATTCATTGAACCCATAGAAGGGGTTGTGGGAACCTCAGGTTTATAGACAGTTGGTAAGAAGTACAGGTAACAGCTTCAGCATGCAGCTAGCATCTGAAGGTTGAGGGCGGTCTTATGGGACTGAACTCTTAATCTGAGGAATCCTATGCTGTCTCAGCGTAGATAGTGTCAAAATTGAATTGTAAGACACCTAGCTGTAGTCTAGAGAATTGCTTGGGGGAAAGCCACCCCTACCACCACAGGGGAATCGGGTGCAGAACAAAAGAATTCTAAAAATACGATGTCTAAAAAAATAAGGCAAAAATGGTTATGCAATTAAAATATTTTATTCAGGTTATACATTGAGTTATTAAGAAAAACTCAAACTGAAACATGACAACAATGATTTTTTAGTATAATCCTATATTATTATTTCCTTTATACCATTTTATAGACTTTATAAAAGCAGTGGTAAAGAGGTGGTGTGTACAGGTAGAAAGGAAAACAAAGAAAACACGTCTCCCTTTTTGGAATTGAACTACTTTCAGTTGAATATACATGTATTTTTGTGGCAAGATGGAAAGATAGTACTTGAGAAAATTTTGTTAATTAACAAAGCAGTTGAGGGTGCCAACAGTCAGTTAAGCGTCCGACTCTTGATTTTGGCTCAGGTCATGATCTCTCAGTTTTGTGAGTTTGATCCCCATGTTGTGCTCTTCGCTGACCACATGACGCCTGCATAGAAATCTTCCTCTCTCTCTACCCCTACCCCACTTGTGCTCTCTCTGTCTCGCTCAAAATAAATAAACTTTAGTAAATAAGTAAATAGAATTTAAAAAGCAGTTGAATAATTTATGACTTCCTAAATATTCATCACAAGGTTGATTTGAGATAAATACTCTGGGGCTGCCCATCCCAACAGCTACACTACTCGTTCAGGGGATTTAAGGCTCCCACATCCTCTTCCAAGTATCTCCTATCATCACCATGGCTATGAAGACCTGAAGAGAGAAGGAAACATAAATTCTGGTTGCTGGGGGATGGCTGCCCCCCACATAGGACAGTGGTGACGTTGATAATCACGTGAGATGCACCATGTTCTCTTTCAGGCTCTCCATGTTTTAGACCAGCAGTTGTCAAGTGTTAACGTGTGTCACATCCAGCTGACATTGCTGAACTCCATTCCACAGAGTTTCTTGACTCGGTGGGTCTGGGGTGTAGTCCAAGAATGTACATTTCAAAGAGGTTTCTGGGCAGTGTGCCGAATCAGGGATTTGGCTTTGAAGACTGTTGTCGACATTTAGTCTCCACACAATCACAACATTCTGAGGGAATTACCATTACCCTTATTTTACAGGTGAGGAATCTGAACCCCAGAGTCATCAATTAATTGGCTCCGGTCACTCTGTGATTCACAGAGAGGCACCTGTTACTGTAGTATCTGAAACCGCAGCATTGGATTCAAAGTGAGGCCAATGATGTCAAAATAGCATAAAGTCAGCAAACATCTTGGTGTACAGAGAATTGGGGCTATTTGATATCTCGTTCCTTCTGTCATGCAATGGAATGGAAATGTCATTAGCTATTTAATTTGACCAGTGTAGATAATTCCTTGGCCCTTTTACATAGAAAATCACCTCATTCTTAATAGCTCGTGGATGTGAATTAGTCAAGTAATTTCACATAGCAATACTTTGCAGGAAACTTGGGTGGGATTAAACATTGATTCTATAAGGAAAGTGCCTCTGGCCATACTTTGTATAGTTGACTGCTTGGATTAGCTAACAGGTTGGAGAATTCGCTGATCATTTCAGTCAGGGTCATGATTGTTCAGCACATGCTTGGCAAGCCGGTCACCCGGGGATATTCGAGATATTGAGACACATTCATTTCTGAGAAAGATACACTTCAGTTACATTTAAATATCTCGCAATTTAACTCTCACCTGTAAAATGAATCCCTATCAATCATATAGATTCTGATTGAAAAAATAATTTCAGTGTAATTACATTTAGACTTGTGCAATTATAATCATCTATGTGATTATGGCTGAGTTGAATTTTGTAATTCAATTAGTTGATAAAGATTTTTTTCCCCCCTATAACCTGGCATATGAAAAATCACACTCTGGCTGTTAACAAAAGCCTTTATGAAATATATTAAGTAGAAATTAATTAATCAAAATTACAACAATCCAGTTGTTCTATGAATTGTTCAAGCACAAAACATTTTACCAAGTCAGTTATGGCCTTTAACAAATTAAAAAAATCATTATCCTGATTTCATAACACACACACACACACATATATATATATATATATATATAAAGAACATACCTATACGGACTTAAATATTCAGGGCAAGGCAGAAACAGAGAATACGACATCTCCATGAAACATTTAAACCTTAACTTTTTAAATAGGTGATAAGGTGAAAACCTGTTCACTTTTTATAGATTGAAAACTTAATGTCATATACCGAGTGAGTCTTAAGCACATAATTACACCAAGTTTAGCACTGGGTTTCTCAGCTATGAATTCACGATTGATCGGTGGTGAATCGCAAAGTCTTAGCTGTTTTGTATGCAAGCTGGTTATTAATCTGTAGATTCCCATATAACTAGGTTCATGTAACCTCAGGCCCCTACCACCCAGACCACTACCGCCCCCAAATATGCAGTCTTGGCTCATTTTGAAGAGAGAGGATATCATATTTGCCAACATGTTGGTGTCAGTAAAGGTTGAAATTTTTGCTGGAAGGTGAATAAATGCCCTTCAGAAAAAAGGTACTCGGGTGTGCTCTCAGCCCCACATTGCATACACTGCTTCAGTGAAGTCTGATAAAAATGTCTTCACAAAACAGCTTACGAAAAACTGGTGTGGGTAGCTTCCAAACTCCCCTCCCTCCCCAGAAACATCGAGAAGCAAGCGGAAACTATCAGAACCAGTTTGTCAGAACTCTGGAAATTGGCAATGCTTTACAGCAACCAAGGGAACAATAAATTAAGAAAGAGGCACGAAACAATCCCAGGAAAGCTCGGTGGCATTTCTGCTCCTACTTGCCGCCGTCCTCCCGGCACAGCCCCGCTGAGCACCGCAGCCTGTGCTCCCTGGTTCTGGAGGGAGCAGAGCAGGCCGGGTTTGCAATCATTTATGTTTGTCTGTTCTGCTGGAACCTGTCTGCAGGACTGCCTGAGGACCGATGCAGGATGATTGTCTCTGTTTTACCTATGTTGGAACTTGCTAGGGGAGGAAGAGCAGTGGGCATTGCCAGAAAGCATCATTAAGGCAAATGGAAACCCCATGGCTGTCTGGGTGAAAGACCAGAGTTGAGACATACAATAGACAGCCTGGAGCTCGGGAGGAAAAGGTAAGGAGAGAGTTTCTTTGGGAAGTTAGGTCATTCCAAAGCACCTGTATCCTGAGGAGTTTAAAAAGCTAACACTTGTCCAAGGCATAGACAATGGCTAGAAAAGGAGGGAGAAGCCGCTATGCGTTCACAAAAATAAGGTTAAAATAAAGATGTACTCTTGTGTTTTCTCTACAAGTTTTATGTTTTTAAATCTTATCGTTGGTCTGTGATTAATTTTAACTTTATCTTTGTGTATGCTCTGAGGTAGGGATCCGGTATTAAATTTAGAATTTTCTTAACCTTTCCGACCTAGATACTCTGTGGGGCGTCATAGCCTAAGCTCGATGACTACAAAATCAGAATCAACACATCTGTATTACCCTCCAGTCATATTTTTCTGCAATGTCCGTCTTTTTTGTTAAGTGTATCAGCCATCCTTGTCCTGCCTAATTACATGGTGGGGTCGTGATGGTCTCCTTTCTCGTTATTCTAATCCAATTCCTTGCCAAATTATTTGGAATCTGTTTGAGAAAGAACATGGGGACTCTTCTTTCTTGTGAATTCATGCCATTCTTCCAACTCAGAACCCCTAAAGTTCTTCAGTGAAACACTGCCAAATTCACTTCTGTCTTATACTGGTAGCAACTATTAAATCCCGGGCTTATGGGCACCTGGGGGGCTCAGTCAGTTAGGCGTCCGACCCTTGATTTTGGCTCAGATCATGATCTTGTGGTTCATGGGTTGTAGCCCCGCATCGGGCTCTGCTTGGATAGTACCGAGCCTGCTTGGGATCCTCTCCCTCGCTCTCTCTGCCCCTCCCCTGCTTGTTCTGTCTCTCTGCCTCTCAAAAACAAAGAAATGAACATTAAGAAAAAAAATAAAATTCCAGGCTTAAAACTTTTCAGTGTCCATAGAATAAAAGCATGTTTCTCCGGCATTCGGTGCTCTCTTGTTTTCTAGTTTCCACTCACTTTCCATCTTTTCTTCTCCTGCGCTCTAAGCTAAACACTACCCAGCTTTCACATACTTTTAACTGATCTACCGCTAGAATTTGGAGTGTTTTTTTCAGTTACATGGATTACTTCCTGTTATGGTTAACTCCTTTTTCTCATCCTACTCTTTCCCATAATCTCTGACAAGGGTGATGCTTCATCTCTGGCAATTGTCCACATAAATTCGGCTGAAAGGTCTCAAGATTATTATTGCTTTTTTTTGGTTTTCATTTTTGTTTTTTTATTTATTTTGTCCCTTCCTCTGTCCTTCATTATGTGGCCTTCTGCTTTGCCGTGTAGAGTAACTGCTGGGATAGGTTTTATCCTACCACCTCACAAAGTCCTTCAGAGTTAAATCTATGTACAAGCTACCATTTCCACCCCTATTTCCAAAGATAGTACTTTGAAACAATATGCCAACTGCACAGTGTGCGTTAAGCAAAGAACAGTTCTGTGCTCAGCAAATGGCTTGTTCCTCAAAGAGGTGAAATTACTAGAGAAATACGTTCATCATTTCAATGACATTAGAAGAACAGGCCAGCGGAAAGGGCTAGCCCTCCAACATCCCTGCTGTTCAGACAGTAAAAGTGTTCCTTGATCACTTGCCCTACTCTGGTCACATTTATCAGATGTTCTGCCTGCATGTGGCGGGCGGGGTGGGGGGGGGGGGCGTCTGTAAGCGAATGTTCATTTTCAAGTAGGGAAAGCACAGACTCCCACAGGGAGCTCCGATCAAGGAGGAGACACATGCGTACTTGTAGGTTAAAAGCCCGTTGTAGAAATGGCTCTATTGCTCTAACACTGGAGTCAAATTTCTTTAAATTTTTTAATGTTCATTTATTTTTGAGAGAGAGAGAGAAAGAGAGTATGAGCAGGGGAGGGGCAGAGAGAGGGGGAGACACAGAATCCGAAGCAGGCTCCAGGCTCCGAGCCGTCAGCCCAGAGCCCGATGCGGGGCTCGAACCCACGGACCGTGAGACCGTGACCTGAGCCGAAGTCAGACGCTTAACCAACTGAGCCCCCCAGGCGCCCCTCACATTTCTGTAGATCAAAATCCTGACTCTGATTTAGTCCTACAAGACTGCACAGGGTCTGCCCTGCCTGTCTTTCCCCCTCTGTGTCTTGCTTGGTCCTGTCTGGTGCCTGTCACACTGGCCTCCACCCAGATTCTCCAGGATGCTGAGGAAGCCCTTCGTTGGGGAATTGCCCTGCCATTCATGCCCACGGGTATGTGCTTCCTGCAGGTACACTTGGGGCTCACCTTCTCAGTTCCTTTGTATCTGCACTTAGACACTCTGTCCGTTTAGCTACACAGGACCCTCCACTCATCCTCTGTGTTACATTTTCCTCCTAATTCTTTTTAACTGGCATTCTCTTATTTATTTAAAAATTTGTATTGTTTTGGGGGCACCTGAGTAGCTCAGGCAGTTAAGCATCCAGCTCTTGGTGTCGGCTCAGGTCATGATTTCTTAGTTTGTGGGTTCAAGCCCCGTGTTGGACTCTACACCCGCAGTGCAGAGCCTGCTTGGGATTCTCTCACTCCTTCTCTCTCTGCCCTCCCCTTCTCTCTCTCAAAATAAATAAATAAACTTTAAAAAATAACGAAAATAATAAAATCTGTTTTATTTTACTTGGGGTATAATTGCCATCTAACATTAAGGCAGTTTCGGGTGTACAACATGATTCGCTGCGTGTGTACGTTGTGAAATGACGACACGGTAAGTCTAGTCAGTACCTTCCAGCACACACAGTCACAATCTGCTTTGCGTTTGCTCTCCACAAGGATCCTCAAGGTACACCCTCTCCACAACTTTCAAATATGCACTACGATACTATTAACTGTAGTCACCGTGCTGTGCCTTATATCCCAGTAAGGGGGTAAATCCCTGGTTTCTTGTAACTGAACGTCTGTTCCCTTTGACCCCCTTCACCTGTTGTACCTGCCCCAAGCCCCGCCCCTGTCAACCACCAAGCTGTTTTCTGTATCTCTGAGCATGGGTTGTTTATTTTGGTTTTTGTTTGTTTTTGTTTGTGTTTTGGGGATTTTTTTAACGTCATTCACCCTCTGTTCTGTTCCCTTCATAGTTCTTACACTTACCTGGCATTATATTGCATATTAATTTTAAGTTGTCAGCCTCTCTCTATCTACAGCATAAGCTCCTTGAAGGAGAGGATGCTCCCTGTACCGGGAACAATACCTGTCCTACGATTGTGTTCAGTCTGTTTGTTTGGTAAATGGATGGATGCCTGATGACTTTCCGTAAATGGTCCTGTCCCTGTGTTGCTGGAGTAGTTCTAGTTCTTGCCAGCCCAGCAGAGCATCAGTGCAGCGGTGTAGGAAATCAACGATCACCGAGAAGTATGAAAAGATCCCTCACGATACAATACAGGGAACAAGATATTAATATGGGAAATTGTCTTCAAGGTCCAAGCTCCCTGGAAGGACATAACCATAAAACCTTTTCAAAGATGATAAAGTGTCCAAAACCCTACCGCTGTGGCTGTTGTTAAGAGACACTAAACAAAGGCGAAGGCAAACAATTTCCTCTTACTGCAGTCTTCAGAGGACAAAGTGACAGGAGAAAGGAAAGTCACAGTGCGGGTTCTGGCACTAGTCAGAGGCCAGCAGTAATGGGAGGACAGAAGGCAGAGAACTCCCCAAATCTTTGCTCACAGCTGTCGCATTCTTCCCGTAGTCTTGAGGTCTCAGTCTCAGTTTGCTGAACGACCTCGAGACTGAATTTTTTACTTTTAGTCAGGTCAACAGTGTTCAAAGGAAGAGGCAGATTTGAGGCTTAGCAGAGTCTTGCCCACCGTGGCCTCCCTGCAGGTCACCCCCAGACCCTCAGGATAGACCCTCCGTCTCCAAGTCCAAGGCCCAGGTCCAGCAAAGAGGGCAGGGTCCAGCCCTGTCTCTGAATGGGCAGTTGGGGCTGGGTTGGGGGACAGTGAGCTGGCAGTTCCAACCAGGGAGTTGGATAAAGTATCAAGCAGCAGCTTGGGGAACAAAGCCAGTGAATAAAATGAGCACTGGGGGAGTCAGCAAGGAATAATTAGGGTGGAACTGGCAGTGAAGGACACGTTATCCATCAGCCAACACTCTGGATAAGCCACAGTGCAGATTGCGTGGCTAGGAGCCCAGGTATAATGACTGTTTCAGACCTCCGATAATATGCTCTAACCAACCACTTGGGATAGAGCATAAACACTAAACAGCATGTTAGCGTTGGTACCTGAGCACAAGGTGAGAGAAAATGGAGCTGGTAAAAGTCCATAGTGATAACAGGAGATGCACCGGATTGGTGGTCATTTTGTCTACACCTCTCGTATGTGCCAACCCATGTCCAAATACTCTATTGAGAGCATTGTGCCCAATTTTTGCGTGTGTTATATATAAGAATGTGTAGCAGTGGAATATTACATAAGCTAATAGTACACATTTTCTGTACAGTCTCAAGGACCTTATTACTTTTAAAGATGAATATTTGAATAATATTTTGGAAGAGTTACTTAGAAATTGTTGGAAATTTTCTAAGGAAACAAATGACTGTACCTCTTTGCTTCTATACAAAAAAAGGGGTAGAGCAAATGTCTAAATAATGAAAACCTTTTTGGCAAATCCCAAGTCTCCATAAAAATGTGGAATAATGAATTAAGTTGGATGTTTCTTCTTTCTTTGGCATTCAGGTTATAACTTTCTCTTTTATGATATGCAGTTAACATTTCTGTCCTTAAAATAACTTTTTCACTGGATAAGTAGGTGAGGGCTAAAATATAGTATAGAGAAGTCTATTTATATAAGTTCAAGGTATAAGTAATCATCAAATTTTAAAAGTAAAATGAAGATATGAATGAGCCTGACCAGCAACTTAACAATATATGATCTAAAATATAATAACTAGGATAAGGAACATCAGCCAAAAACAACATTGCCATCTGAACAAGTCAGGCTTATGTGACTGTCAGTAATTTTTTTAAGTAGGTCTTTGAAAGAATACAAGATATGCTAAAATGACATATAACACTAAAATATGATTTTCAAAACTGGAGAATATAATGGGAATAAAAGAAAGAGGCAAATCTTATTGTCGCACCCTACCCACCTGATTGTGCTGTATTCCTAACCCAAGGAACATAGGAACAATCAAGGAGGTTCATTTCTACATTATCATGATCAGAGGGAGGTGAATCCAATGTGATCAAATGACACTTAACCAAATGTGGTAAATCAGAGTTTCATCCTGGGCACTTTTGAGGGTAAGAAACAAAGGATGCCATAATTTAAAAAGATCCTGCAAAAATTCCAAAAGTCAGGGTAAAATAATGCTATTTAAAGAAATGTGCTTCCTGTTTCTGTCGTGATGGCTTGAGGGTTTGAGAACTGATGGATGATATAGTATGGGACTCTGCAATAAGGTAAGCAAAGTTCTACAAATATAACAAATGCTGGAAATCAAAAGGTTACCGCAAATTATAAATAAGAAGAGAAAATAGCATAAAATGTCAACTAGATTCTAAAAATTGCTTAAGAACCATGAAGCAGTAGGTACTCTCATACTACCATAGGTAGTAGCTTAATTCATTGCAGTATAAATATACACGTTTAATCCAGAAAACAGGAAACTGTTAACCTCCTGGCCTAATTCACATAAAACAGCTTCTAGTTGTGCTAATATAGCCAGACTAGAGAAGAGGAAACACAATTTTGAAACTTTGTGCACAAGGACATGCTGGCACGGATCATCTTCGGGATTTAGTCGAGGAATAGCCTGGATTGCCAACACCTCGTTGTCCAATAATGAAGAGCGATGGGCAGTGTCCATGGTGGACACTCTCCCTAAGGGGTGGAGGTTGCGGGATGCTGGAATTGCAAGCAGGAACAAGTGTAGAGAATGTATATTGAGTATCCATGTAACATACGTCATAATTTAAGCCATTAAAATCGAGATAGTAGCTCGGCGGGGGGGGGGGGGGAGGAAGGGGGGGTTGGTGGGGAAGAAGAACCAGTGAAAGCAAACAGCAGAAGATTCAGAATTCTAAGGAGGCAGCAAAGGGAGGAAAATCTGCACAAAGTATAAGAAACTAGATGGTTAAGAGGAAAGGCGATGAAGTATCTTTATGGAAGTCAATGATATATAGAATACCAGGAATGGCCACATACGTGCAGTTGACAAAAATATAAAGATAATGGCTACACGATCCCTGGATAGAAACTATTATGCTGTGGTCAGATGGTGACTAACATGCCCTATGGGCAACTAACGCATGCATTCCTAAAAGTTCCTATGTGTTTTGCTCGTCTTCTCTCATTTTTCTCTTAGATAAACAATTACATGAAACACATGCAAACATACACATATATCAAGTACATTTGAGAAATATTGAACAGTATATCCTGCACCATACAGTAGGGCAGCAGATAACATCTGTGACCATTTAAATTTATATTAACACTAATTAAAGAGCAAATAGAACTAAAATCCAACTCCTCAACTGCACTAAGAGTTCCAAGTGTTAATAGCCACATGTAACTACTGGTAATCCAGCTGATGAGGGCAAATATAGACTGTTCGTGACACCGCAGCAAGTTTCATTGAATGGTGCTGGGGGGGGGGGGTTCACAATGAATGTTATCCTGTTAACTGTTCTCAGCAGGTGTAGAGGCAAAGGAAAACAAACGATGGCATGTTATTCAGTCGTAACAATGAATGACTATCAATACAACCACATGCTCAAGATAGTGATGCTGTGTGAAGGAAGTCACACATAAATCTTTTTTTTTATTTAAAAAAATTTTTGAATGTTTTTTTTTTTGAGAGAGAGAGAGAGACAGAGCGTGAGTGGGGGAGGGGCAGAGAGAGAGAGAGTGAGAGAATCTGAATCAGGCTCCAGGCTCTGAGCTGTCAGTACAGAGCCCAACATGGGGCTCAAACCCACGAACTGTGAGATCATGACCTGAGCCCAAGTCAGATGCTTAGCCAACTGAGCCACCCAGGCGCTCCATATAAGAGTCAACCTTGAATGATTCCATTTGTATAAAACACTAGAAAATGCAAATGAATCGATAGTGACCTCAAAGGGAGTAGTGGTTGCCTGTGGAGAGCTGACTTGGGGAGAAACAGCAGGGGAGATCGCAAAGGGCCCAAAGAAACTTTTGGGTGGGTTGGGTATGTTCCCTCTCTTGATGAAAGTGATGATCTTATGGGCATACATATGTTACAATTTGTAAAATGGCACGTTTTAAGTACCTATTTATTGTCTGTCATAAATAAAAAGTGATTCTTAAGATATGCATGGAAGATAAGATTTGGGAGATCAGATTTGCAAATGGTGTAAAAAAAACAGGAAGAGAGAGCATTCATCTACATGGCAGGGGCCAGTGGTGCTGATTGGGAGGTGGGACAAAGGGATGAGAATATGGAGGAGGGCACTCAATCGTGTAAGGGATCCCAGTAATATTTGGGATGATGGAAATGTTTTGTATCTTGATCTGGGCTTTGGCTACAGAGGACCATATATGTGTAAAAATTCATTGAACTGTACATTCAAGATTTGCTTATTTTAGTAGATAAGATGTATCCTGATTAAAAGAAAAAAAACACAATGGGGAATAAAAGACCATAACATGTGTTTCAGAGAATGGCGGTGGGGGTGGGAGGGTGATAACTAGAATTTTTAGGAAATAATGGTAGGAGTATAAATGGATATCATTAAAAAATTGTCAGGGTCTACCAACCATATAACCAGACCATTCCATTTGTAAGTATTTTCTTAAGAGAAGTGCTTTCTTGTGTGCCCAGGAATCATGGGAGATAATATCCATAACAGCCTACTTTCTTGTTTTTAATGTTTATTTGAGAGAGAGTGTGAGTGGGGGAGGGGCAGAGAAAGAGGGAGACACAGAATCCAAAGCAGGCTCCAGGCTCTGAACTGTCAGCACAGAGCCTGATGTGGGGCTGGAACTCAACCGTGAGATCATGACCTGAGCCGAAGTCGGACATTTAACCAACCGAGCCACCCAGGCGTCCCTTTAACAGCCTGCTTTCTAATGGCCAAATCAGGAAACAACCCACATGCTCATTAACTGCAGGTCAGATGAAATAAACTGGTATATTCATGTAGTGGAATACTACCCAGCAATAAAAATAGATGAGCTAGAGGTAAATGCACTTTGGGAGGAAATTCATAAATGTAATAGTGCCGGAAAGAATCAGACGTAGTAGAGTATTGTGTGATTAAATGTACATAGTGCTCAAAAAATCATCACAACTTATATAAGGTGACAGAAGTTAAAAAATGTATTGAGGTGTATGTCAGCTAATGAGTGGATGTGAAAGCTTCTAGAATCTTATTGATGTCCTATTTCTTAATCTGAGTGTTGATGATGCAGATGTGTGAGCGCAGTTTTTGAGAATTTTTTTATGTTGCACAGTGATGGTTCGGGAAACCTTTTAAAGCATATGTTTTAAATCATTGAAGCTTAAGATATTTTGAATTTGTTATAGAATTCAATATTGTTTCTACCCAATAAAGTTTAGTCAGGCCCATAGTTCAATTAAGAAATTGACTTAAATGATTATAATATTGTAAACCACTACAGTGAAATTGTTCCTTTAGCTCTGTTATGGACTAGGAGTTTGTGTCCGTCTAAAATTCATATGTTGACATCCTAACACTCAGTGTGATAGTGTTAGGAGGTGGGGCCATTGGGAGCTGATTAGGTCATGAGGGCGGAGCCCTGGTGAATGGGATTTGTGCCTTTGAAAAAAGAAAAAACCCAGGGGCTCCTGGGTGGCTCACTTGGTTAAGTGTCCGACTTCAGCTCAGGTCATGATCTCACGGCTCGTGGGTTCGAGCCCTGCGTTGGGTTCTGTGCTGACAGGTCAGAGCCTGGAGCCTGCTTCATCAGATTCTGTGTCTCCCTGTTTCTCTGTCCCTCCCCTGCTCGCGCTGTGTCTCTCTCTCTCTCTCTCTCTCTCTCTCTCTCTCTCTCTCTCTCTCTCTCTCAAAAGTAAATAAACGTTAAAAAATTAAAAAACAAAACAAAACAGAAGAGTCATCTAGTCTTTTCTCTGCCACGTGAGGACACTTGAACAAAAGATAGCTGTGGATGAGCCAGGAAGGGAGCCCTCACCAGACACTGAATCTGCCAGCAGGTGCCTTGACCTTGGCCTTTGTCTCCAGGACTGTTACAAATAAATGTCTGCCATTGAAGCCACCCGTTACTTTTTACATTTTTTGGTTATAGCAGCCGGAGCAGGCTGAAACAAGGTCTTATCTCACAGAAGTTTAGAGATGGAAGAGGCTTTTAATACAACTTTTGGGAACTAATCTCCTTACTTTTCAATATGACTCTGCTGCATGCTGCCCAGGCAGGCTAAGTCATGGTGATAAGTTCTGAAACTGAGGCTAGACAAACTCCCAACTGCTATTCCAGTGCTGTCTCTGCATAACTGTTATCGCGAGGAACTCTGTGCAGTCTGGTATAAATGTACAGGAGTAACAGGAAACAGTTTTCACCTCCTGTTCTTTAATGGATTTTTGTAAAGCTTAACCAGCAATGAATTGATTCCAGTATTTAACTTAGGACTTAGATTTGACACATTTTAGGCTTAAGAATATGCATGAGGAACTATGGCAATTATATCCATATCCATTAGTCAACCAAGCTGTGTCCTAATTTTATTCCAATAATGTCTGTATTCTAATTTTATTCAAATAATGAATTCAAATTATACAAAATATTGTGTACAGATTTGTGTGGTTTGTCATGGGTGGAAACCACTGAGTAAATACATTTATATTTCAACAAAACTGTGAGTACTTATTATATAGCAGATAGTGTACAAGTGCTGGGGATACATGATGAGCAAACTGGATCCTGCACCTGCCCCCACAGACCTGGCAGAGTAGTGATCAGTTCAGAGAGTCAACATAATCACACATGCACACACACAGAAACACAGACTAGAAAATGCTATAGGGGACAATTGGAGGGGTATGATATGGGCAACAGGAAAAACAGGAGCTTAAAAAGTTTCCTGAAAGGAGCAATTTCTATCCTGAAAGAACTTATACCATCTAAAGTTAAACCATATACAAATATTGGGGCATCTGGGTGGCTCATCGATTAAGCGTCGACTTTGGCTTAGGTCATGATCTTATGGTTCCTAGGTTTGAGGCCCGCGTCAGGCTCTGTGCTGACAGCTCAGAGCCTGGAGCCTGCTTCGGATTCTGTGTCTCCCCCTCTCTCTTTGCCCCTCCCCCACTTGTGCTCTATCTTTCTCTCAAAAATAAACATATATATATATATATATATATATATATATAATATTCACGACTTTTTGTCACATGATCATATATAGAATATACTTAAGAAGGCTGTCCTTTCTTTAAACCAGCTCTTCAAGGGGCGCCCAGATGGCTCAGTCGGTGAAGCATCCAACTTTGGCTCAGGTCATGATCTCACGGTTTATGGGTTTGAGTCCCATGTTGGGCTCTGTGCTGACAGCTCAGAGCCTGATTCGGATTCTGTGTTCCCCCCTCTCTCTCTGCCCCTCCCTTGCTCGCAGTCTCTCTCTCTCTCAAAAATAAATAAACATTTAAAAAAATTAAAAAATAATAAACAAGCTCTTCAAAATCAGTGAGGTCCTTATTAACATTGTCAGCATTAGAACACAACTGATTTTCAAACTATTACGTCTGACACTTACAAAATTCTCCCCAAAATCAGCACCATTTACAAGAATGGTTTCAGTTAATATCCATAATATTTCATCTTTTCTGCCAGGACTAAACTGCTTCATAGTGTTTCCAATTTAATTTGCCTGCTGCATAAATTGTGCCTTATCTTTTAATTAATGCTCAAAATGTTTACTGTCTCATTAATCAAAACATGTCAAACCACATGTTATTAACTAATGAAAGAAAGTCGCAATTGCCCTCAAATAGGTGTCCTAGACATTTAGAGTTTCCTTTAAATGAAAGCTTTGTGAGTGTAAATGCAATGTCTCTCATTATAGCTTTATGCTTCTTTTCAAATGCCAACATGAGACTCTCGTTTAGCTTGTAATACTTCCAAGGACAAATATGGTTCCAAATATGTATTCAAATTGAATTCTTGGGAAATTTGTGTAAGACACTTCTCTTTCATTCGTGTATTCATTCAGTGACTGTGTGTGTGTGTGTGTGTGTGTGTGTGTGTGCGCGCGCGCGCGCGCGCGCGCGTCTGTCTGTGTACGGAGAGAGAGAGACAGACAGGGATGGGGTGAGGCAGAGGATATCCATTGCAAAAGAGAACAAATAAAAACTTTTTCCCATGACTTTTATGTGCTAGAGACTCAGACATCAATAATGAAATAAATATACAATATAATTCATACATTGTCGATTATTTTGAAAATAGTTAAATACGATAAGGACCTCAAGAAAAACTGGATGGAAAGCAGCGATATTAGGTAAGGCAAAGGGCAGAACATCAAGAGGGGTAGGTCATGTGAAAATCTGGAGGAAGAGGTGTTCTGGGCAGAGGGCATAGTAAACCAGCAACTCCTATTTATGGTAAGAAAAATCCAGTTTTCCTACTTACGATGGGAAAAACCCGTTTCTGCTACAGGGAAAGATTTGGGGACAACGGTAGAAAGTAAGTTTGAAAGGATAGATAGAGACACGTATAGGTTCTCATAAGATGTGGTAAGAACTCTGGGCTTTACTCTAAGTGGGATAGGAGAGCGTACCAGGGCGAGAGTTCCAGGAAAGGAGAGTGATGTGATCTTATTTATTTTTACAAAAAAGCACTGTGACTGTGAGGGGAATGCACTGCAGAGCAAGGTTCACAGATGGACTCAAACCGATCAGAAATTCGTGCCTTTTCCCAAGCTTAGTGTGGCTTGGACAGTGCCAGTGAGAGTGTTGAAAAAATCGGTCAGACTTGGGTACATTTTGAAGGGAACCTCAACAGGATATGGTGACGGACTGCACGTGGGCTCTGGGGGGAAAGAAATCCAGAAAGGGCCTTCTAGATTTGAGGCAGGAGACACTGGAGGAACAATGCCGCTTACTGGGCTGGGGACAGAGCTGTCGGGGGAGGGGAGGACGACGATTACACATCCATGGAAAATGCTGCGGCTTGTGGCTGCCGCTTAAGTCAGACACGCGGTTGTTATTTCACAGATGTGCAATGGTTTCGGTAGTTTTTTGGTGTCACTTTGGTTGTGTTTTGTTTTGCTTTGCTGGACAGAAGAGACCTACTGTTGTTTTTTCTTCTTCCTCCTCTTCCAGAAGAACGTAGGTCACTTCTGCTATCTAGCTTCTTCCTAGGGACAAAAAAAACCCAAAAACAAACCTGTCACAGAATACATTTTTATTCAATTGTACGGGAACAGAAGAAACGGGAAGATCACGAATCATGCGTGTAAATTTAGGAAAGGTCTGTGAAGAATTACGTTTTCTCTTTGAAGAGCGATTCTCCTGTTTAGCACTGATACAGATTTAATGACGTCTCTTCAAACATAGACCAGAGAGTTCGCCGTGGTGAAGATTGAGAATAAGGGTCCCAGACACCAGGTGGTAAAGCACAGGAAGGTCCCCGCGTGTCTCTCTGGACAGGAACACGCCATGGAGCCCGTATTGCCTGCCTGAGTCACCTTCCTCCTGTTGTTGTGCCGTTTTCCGTGGGCCCCGTGCTGGGAACCGCACCCCACCCGCCAGCCTGGGTGTGAACGTGGGAGAGACGGCGGCTGACCATCGCCTTGGAAACTCCAAGCTGGCCGTGACCCAGTGCAAGGATGATGCTCGTGGGCAGCACAGGTCGCCAGCCTGGCTCTGGCGTCTGACCCACATTTCCCGCATCTCACATTGGCTTCCAGCCTCTTCCCCCCAGCAGATGCTTCTGTCTGGGCTTCGACTTCCTCTTTTCTGTCACCTTTCACCTTTCCTTTGTGGCTCTGGGATTTCCCGGGTGTGAGGGACAGCAGCAGCGGCAGACCTGGAAGTGGGGGGGGTGAGCGAATGCCCTGGGGACAGCCCCTCCCCGCAGAGGCCTGGGGAGACTCCCCATCCTCCCCCAAGGGGACGATGATGCTGAGGCCTGCTGTGCGCTCCTCACGATGTCCCCTTCACCCCAAATGCTCCCTCATCCTGCCTGTTTCTCCGTTTCCATTGCATTCTCCTCCGTCCTTCCCTTCTGTTCCCAAGGCTCAGGTCCCAAAGAAATCTCATACATACCAGTGTGTGAGCAAGACTCTACTGCTGGAAAGTCCCCAACACATCTGTCTGTCTATCTGTCTCATACATGCACACCTACACACACACCCCTCACACATAGCCGTACCCCTAAAAGAAACATTCATTAAATGATTCTTTCCCTAGTTAATGCTGCCCCCTGATACTTTCTGTTCTCTGTGAACCCCTTCTAAAACATCTAAACTAGTCTGTTCTGTTTCATATTTTAAAGATGCTGAAACACACGAAGTTTATTCTGCTACATGCTATTGAATCATCATCACCTTTCATTTGAAAAAAAAGTCTAAATGCTACCAAACCAACCTATCGACTCGGTTACTTGTATGAAAATAATCAGTTGGTTCCGTGACAGTTAGGCTTTTTTTTTTTTTTAAAGGTAAACATCCTGTCTTTTCCTTTCCATCACCAGTGCCTTTCACCAAGTAAACGGTTATTGAGCACTTACTGTGTTCTGGTGCTTTACGTAGTCCGACCTAACCCTCCCCCAAGGTTTTGGTGTGCACACGGCTTCCACACTCCTCCTTCTTGTTGCACGGATTGCACACAGAGAGGGAAGACACTTGTCCACCGTCAGCTCATGGCTGGCTGTGAAATGAGCTGGCTATAATTCTCGTTCCGTAGCACATCCTGGTGACAGAATATTCTGGCCAGACATATCTACCCCTAGGCTAGATGCAATTTAAGTAATTAAGAATGATTGAGGGGCTCCTGGGTGGCTCAGTTGGTTAAGTGTCTGACTTCAGCTCAGGTCAGGATCTCACAGTTGGTGACTTCGAGCCCCACGTCGGGCTCTGTGCTGACAGCTCGGAGCCTGGAGCCTGCTTCGGGTCTTGTGCTCTGTGTCTCTCTCGTGCTCTCTGTCTCTCTCTCAAAAATAAATAAATAAACATTAAAAATATTTTTTAAACATATATATATATATAAAGAATGACTCCATATTTATGAGTCTCTTCTGTTTTGTCCCCCTCCCTGTTTTTATATTATTTTTGTTTCCCTTCCCTTATGTTCATCTGTTTTGTCTCTTAAAGTTCTTATAGGAGTGAAGTCATGTGATAGTTGTCTTTCTCTGACTGACTAATTTCGCTTAGCATAATACCCTCCAGTTCCATCCACGTAGTTGCAAATGGCAAGATTTCATTCTTTTTGATTGCCGAGTAATACTCCATTGGAGAACAAACTGAGGGTTGCTGGAGGGGTTGTGGTGGGGGGGGGGTGGGCCAAATGGGTAAGAGGCATTAAGGAATCTACTCCTGAAGTCATTGTTTCACTATATGCTAACTAATTTGTATGTATTTTTTTTAAATAAAAAATAAAATTAAAAAAAAAGAATGACTGACTACGAGGCCTGATTTTTCTAGCAATCACCAGATTAAGCTGGGAGCAGTGATTTCTAGAACCCCCCTTTTCTTTGCGGTTCCGGGTTAGAGCTGACCAAACAGCAACTTTTCCAAAAGATTTGGAAGGTAGAATTCAAACAGAAATCATTGTTCTCTGAAAGTTGTCATGCTTAGATTGCACGGCTGTGGGTTCCAGATTGTTCTCACTCATTCAAACTCCCTCTGTGCCCAGCTCCCTCACCCCAAGGGAGCCCAGGACCCACCAGCAGGTGCTGGACTCCAGCCCCAAAGGCTTCCCCAGGCAGCTCCGTAGGGGTGGCCTGGCCTGCTTGCCTTCTTGACTGGCTAGGGTGCCTCTCTTAATTCAGCCCCTCCTTTGAGATGTTCCCTTCTCCGGCTCTTCCTGTAATTGAATAGGACCTAATTGCTGTAATAAATCTTCTATCCTATTATTCAAAGTGGTTATGCTTCTCTGATTTAACTCTGAGTAATACACCTGTCAATGTATATTTATCCAAGAAAAAGTGAAGGCCTTAATCTTGTCCTCAAAGAAAATATTTTTCATTTGGGAAATATATTTATAAAGTGAAGTAATCATTTGGGGAAAAAAAATCAAAATGCAGGAAAATACATTTCAGTTGTCTGTCCCGGCTGTCATGTGGGGAGCGTATCAGATGTGTATCATGTTCCGTGAATATTTCTGCATAAGTGCGTTTAAGCACTTCTGTTGCTCAGCGGGAAAAGAAAAGTTCACGATGAATGAGACATGACTCTCTAATACTGTTACCGAAAAGCTCCAAAGTTTTAGTCACCAGGAAGCTTAAAATCCAAGACTCTTGTGAGAGCCGGTGGTGTTGTTGTGCAGTGACAGGCTGTAGCTACACAGGCGTGAGCACAGCATAATGTATCCAGTTGTATAATCGCAGCATTTTACAGCTGAAACTCACGGGACATCGTGTGTCAACCATGTTCAAATAAAAACAAAAGAAAAAGAAATGATGCTCAACTTGCCTAAGAAAAAATCAAGTCAGTAAATGGGTGCTGTACGTCATCACTTAGGTTTATACGTATCTACTATAGGCAGGACTTTGTCGAGAGCTATTTTACAATACTATTTAGAGCAATGTAACACCTTGTTTGAAATGATATACGTTAGAAATAATAAAACCAAATAGATCACTGCCTTCCTTACAGATGCAAAATAATATAAATAAAGATCACAATAGTAACTAATAACTGTATTACACTAAGCATGAATAGATACACACCAGTGCTATGTATATATACATATGTATACGTGTTTGTATATATATGTTACATATTTATACATTTGTATGTATCTATTATGTTAAATATTTACGACAGTGGAAATTATTTGGCACTCGTATTATTTTTCTGTTACTGGATATAGAGGCAGGAAGAGGATACACACCCAAACAGAGGAACAAAAATATTTCACTTAAATGGTTGTTTTCATATGTGTCAACAGACTTTGCAAATTGCGTTCTGTGAACAGGGGAAATGTCAACAAATTGTGGCTTGTAGTTAAATACACTTGGGAAAGCTGGGTAAGCAGAGCTCAGCTGGTGTTCTTACAAGCACAGGGCTAACGCCCATTGGGGTTTCCAAGGTAGAGTAAGGGTGCGGCCCTCCCATGATGACAGCTTTTCTTCCATAGTTGTGTTCCACCAAATGTGGCTTCATTCATCTTGGAATAAAAAGCAAGTAATTTGCCCTCTGCTATCAGTTCTCTCCACTGCCAACCCAAGAAAGATATTTCCATATTCTGCAAATAACTAAAATTATATATTCTTATCTTTTGCAATTGTGAAAATAGCTTCCATTCTGCAGTTGGTTTTTGGTTTTGACCTAAAAACAATGATTTGGCAATCAAAAAAAAAGGCGGGGGGGGGGAATCTTGCCATTTGGAACAACATGGATGGAACTAGAGTGTATTATGCTAAGCGAAGTAAGTCAGTCAGCGGAAGATAAATATCATATGGTATCACTCATGTGAAATTTAAGAAACCCAACAGATGAAAACTAGGAAAAGGGAGGGAAAAATAATATAAAAATAGGGAGGGAGACAAACCGTAAGAGACTCTTAAATACAGAGAACAAACTGAGGGTTGTTGGAGGGGAGTTGGGAGGGGTGGGGGTGCTGGGCTAAATGGGTGATGGGCATTAATAAGGGCGACATTTGTTGAGTTGAGCACTGGGTATTGTATGAAAGTGATGAGTCACCAAATTCTACTCCTGAAACCATTATCACAACAAATGGTAATTAACTTGGATTTAAATAAAATTTTAAAAATCATTAAAAAATAATAAAATAAAAATAAGGATAAATTGCCTTAAAAAAATAAAAATGATGGTTTGGGTACAGTGTGGGAAGGCTCTGAAGGTGTCTTCTGAATGTTTGGGTCATGAAAATGAAACCCTAGACTGAAGTCGAGGAGCTCACCCAAGTCAGTAAGACCCTCAAGACCAGCTCGCTTCTGCAGAATAGGACAGGGTGGTCACCGTGGCCCCATCCTCCTCTGCGTTTACACAACATTCACAACAGTGCCCTGCCTTCTGGGGCCGCAGGATATTCTGCATGTCCCTCGTCCCCGCGTGTGCGTTATAGCCAGCTGAGGACATTGGGGGCACAGTGACACGCAGCCTCTCCTTTCCAGGACGGAATCTTAAAATTGCCGACCAGCGAGCGTTCCCCTTAGGTATGCCATTTAGTTTTACTGAAGCACATACAAGTGATCTAGTGACATGGTACCATTGATTTCCAGACACGGGTAGTCCTTGCTTAACAGGAGCGTGAATCACCTTTCCCTAAACCAGTATTCATGTTAACCTTTCTAACCCAAGACAAGGGCTGTGCTTGAACCTGGCAGAGAGTGTCCCCCCCCCCACCTCCGCACCAGGCTGTTTAATTTTCAAACGGGGGGAAAGAAATCACAGGCAGAGCTCATTTTGCAGCATTAAATCTTTTCCCATTTTCTCTGAGCTTTGATACACTTTGTGCTCACTCTGTAAAATAAACAGACCTGCCTTTCCCACTTCTCATCTTCCTAATAAAACAGAGAGCAACTACCCCTTTGATAACATCTTCCTGGAAGTCATTGTCATGCAAAGTATCTTTTCCTATACTTCCTAAGGTGCATTTGCAAGTTAACAGATGAGTGTGGGGTTAGTAACAAAGGGATCTACCCTGTTTGCACAGGATGTTCTCTCTTCTCTATGATTTTATATTTAGTTGCAACTCTACTGAGCTTTTCATTTGCCTGGAAAGCTGGTGAATTCGATTCCATAAATCTTCATCAAGCTAAAATTGTCCGAAAATGTAATTAAAGCAGTCTGAAAATGGCTGCCTCCAAAAGACGTCTTTGTATAACGGGAACAGGAGTAGTAAGTGGTCTATTCTCTGGTCTCAAACGTTCCCCCAAAGATAAATTATAATATTTTGTGGAAGCCATCTTTTAATTACAGGGCCATCATTAATCACCTAGCAAACAATAGCTACTGACAACTTAATAAAAATGCCTAATAGAAATTATTAAATCACTTGTATGCTCCTTTTTTTTTATGTGAACCCTGGTAGTTTTCCAAGACAGCTGAATGTCCATGAAAAAAAAAAATCTTAGTGTTTCAAATTCTTGTAATTCTATTAATTGTGACCCTCTTACCAGTGATCCAATTACAGGCACGTTACCAGGACCAGCTCCCCTTCTCTGGACTCTAAGGCAGCTGGGTTTTTTACAGCGTCTGCCACTAAAACCTGTTTCTCTCCTACTGTCACGTGGGCTTTTTCTTTTCCTCTGGAAAATCTTGCCCACCCACTCCCCAGCACACGAAAGGATGATAACATGTGTCCTATAGAATATCTGTGCATTTAGTCCTCTACTCTGAAAATTGTTTGCATTTCTGTCTCCTTAAGTAAAATTTGAGTCGACTGACTGCAACTTTGTTACTTGACTATCTTTATATTTGCTCAGGGTGATTTGAGGGCGGGGAGTTAGGTCCCGCAGTGTAAAGTCACTTCCTGAGGGGCTGGGACTCCATCAGTCCCAGGAGAAGGCAGCCAGGCTCTGGTGACGGAGCCCCTGTCAGAACTGCGTGGCCACCCGGGCCCACAGGCCCTTCTCTGGTCAGTGGTGATCGGTGTGGGCAGTCACACATCAGTGCCCGTCCTGTCCCCGTGTCCTGACTCCACAGGGACAGGACCGCTGGGGCGCACCTGCCCTGTGAGTCTCCTGAACGAGTGTCCTCTGTTAAGATAACCTGTAACTGTGATGATAAAGCTTTCAGTGAGTGAATTGAACCTGAGGGCGGTTTTGTGAACTCGCCAGACTTGAATGAGCCACGGTGGTCTCCTGTGGATGCTTCTCTGACTCTCCAGCGGGCTCACTCCTCAGTAGAGGACTGCACGTTTCACTCTGTCGTGGCACGCCTTCTCTCTCAGGGGATCAGCGGGTAGATTACTCTCCCCACTTACTGGTCGGTTGCCTGACCTGCCACACTTACTGATTGAGGGACCGACAGACGGGAAGTGTGTGGGGCTGTGCTGTCTGCTGAGGACAGAAGGTGGAACAGACAGACGAAAGAGGCTACTTAGTTGTTTTTCATAAACAGTTTAGAAAAAAATTCAGGGCGTATGTAATGCAGAGCCTCTGAAATTGCATGAGAATGCATGTTTTCTTCAGCACTGAACAGAAGAAATGATTTGGAATCAAGCCACTTCCCTTCTGTTTGGAAAGCATGAGTTAGAGACTTGTAGGGACGTGCCCCCCAGGAAGCGCTGGTCCACGGGGATTTAGACAAAGCACACAAATGATTCCATATTCCAGGTTCAGAACTATAAGCTCCTAGTTCATCAACCAATGAAGAGTGCATAAAAGGGAATAAAAATGCCCAATAAAGAGGATGTAAGAAATTTCCTTCGATATTTATGAAGAAAGGGATAACAAAGATAGAATTAGTACTGAAAAGTGGAGGGAAACCTCTCTGGGAAAAAAATCAGTAAAATAAACCTTTAAATCTAGAACAAAGAAACCCCCAAATAGTCTCCCTTATTCAGTTTACTCTGACGGATGCCTTTGCCAAGGACGTACGAGTATCTCCTGATCACTTAGATGTCTTGTCCTCATGTAGATACAGCGTCAGACTGTGTAAAACATCCTGGATGCTTCTGAGAGTTGTAAAGACGTAATCGGTTCCCAGTGAGACCCAATCTGCCCCTGTGTAGCCGACGTGGTCTAATTGTTGACAAGCCACCCTTTCAGGGGCAGCTCTTGTCCTGGGAGTGAGATGGAGAGCCGTGTCCTTCCCGACGTGCTGTGTACATTCTGTGCTGGAGGCGTGTTCCCCACTTTCCGCCGATTTTAACTAGACCCACACTCAGAGTCTGTAAGCTCTCTCCCTTTACTTCCTCCTAGCAAATATAAAATAAACCTGAAAAGAAATGAGCTCATTATGCAGGTCCCTCGGAAATGAAAAGAACAGCAATACTGCTCAGGCAGAAGCTGCTTTTATAGCTCACGGCATTTTTTTTTTTTACTGTTTCTCTCGATTTCCTCTGGAGTCCTCATGTATGAATTTGCCCAAATTCTCCAGTCGAAGTCAGCTCCCTGTTAAACTTGTAAAAGCTCTGATTGCACCTGTGAAAATTGCCCCCGGAAGCGAGGATTATATGCTTGGCGTTGACATCCTAACTACTTTCTGTTAGGAGACTTACCTTGAGTTTTTGCAACTCACCAGCTAAACACTAAGGGCTCCTACAGAAGCTGTTCTCCTGGAAAAACTAACAATAATTGTATCCTTGAAAAATGACTCTTTCCTGATTGTGTGTGTGTGTAGGTAGGAAAGGAAATGTGGAGTTCACGTTAGATTATATTTGCCTAAAAACTCATTGAGCCGTATCCTTATTGTGTTTAAGCAATTCCTAAAGTTAAAAGCAGGAACTTTTTTTTCAAATTAATTTATTTCTTTTTAGAGAAAGAGAGAGATAATGAGGGAGGGGCAGAGAGAGAGAGGGAGATAGAGAATCCCAAGCAGTAGGGCCCCAAGCAGGGCTCAAACTCACGGACCACGAGATCATGACCTCAGCTGAAATGAAAGGTTGGATGCTTAACCGACCAAGCCACCCAGGTGCCCCAAAAGCAGGAACTTTTGATAGAGTGTATTAATTGTTTATTTTCCCAGATTTATTGAGGTATAATTGACAGTTACAATTGGAAGATTTTTAAAGTGTATGCCATGATGATTTGATATGCATACACATTGTGGAAAGGCTCCCTACCATCAAGATAGTTCATTCTTTTGGGAAAATTACATTTTGAGGGTTTTAGGGACCAAAGTATGAGGATCAGTGTAGATGATAACGTTTTAAATAACATTAGGCCGTTTGATGATAAGGTTCAAGAAAGAGTAATCATTTTATTTTATTTTATTTTATTTTATTTTATTTTATTTTATTTTATTTTATTTTATTCATGTTGATTTATTTATTTTGAGAGAGATAGGTCAGGGGAGGGGCAGAGAAAGAGGAAGAGAGAGAATCCCACACAGTCTCCACTCTGTCAGGGCAGAGCCCGAGGAGGGGCTTGAACTCACGAACGGAGAGATCATGACATGAGCCAAAATCAAGAACTGGACGCTTAGCCGACTGAGCCACCCAGGCACCCCAAATAGTAATCATTATAAAACCCAGTGTACTAGAGGTATAGTTATATCAAACGGTATTAAAAACCATTCTGTAATCATTTTATTGTCATGACATAAAAGTCAACAGTCTTAGAGCTGATCTAGCATCAGAAAAGTAATATTCCTTGATAAATACAAATATCTACTGGTAGGAGTGATGAAGAAATTATAAATGATGTCAGATATTATCTCCACCCCCAAGGAAAATAAAACATTATTGAGGTTAGACCTAAAAACAGTACCTAAAGCCAAGTGGTCAATAGCGGTGATAAAAACGATAGTATGTTACCACAGCACTCACTGTGCATCAGAGTTGCATCATCTGGGATCTGAACTGTCATCCATAGTCTAGAGAAGAGTCACCTAAGGTAGAAAGAGTTAATGTTCTCAAGGGGTACAGCTGGTAGATGGCAGGCTGAGATTGAAACCAGCAGTCGGGCTCAAGACCCTGTTCGTTGTCTGAAATTACAAGACAGTGAAATCATTGGCGATGGAGAGCTAGAACAAAATAGGAGAAAGAATGTGACTGTAATGTCAAGCAAAGTTAATTCCGAGCCTCAGTGTCACTAATTTTACCTGTGTGCCTTAAACTCACTGCACCTTAGTTCCATCATTCATAAAATTTTAACAGCTAACATTTCCTCAGCACTTACTGGCACTGTTTTAAGCAATTTATATGCACTATCACATCGCATACTTTTAATGAGACCATGAGATAAAAGCGATTATTTCTTTCCCATTTTACAGGAAACGGAGGTCTTGAGAGATCTCATAATTTGCCTGAGGTCATATAACTGGTTGTCCCCTCACCCCAGGAGAGTGTGTGTCTATGTTATACTCTTCTAATTATACTCTTAAGCCCTGGTACAATATGGACGCTCAAAACAATAGTAGCATCTTTGTTGTTATCTTGTATTGCATCATACGTGATTATATGTTCATATACAGAAATTGGGATATCAGTGTAGAGGGGCCAACTTACATGAGAGAAACGAGACATGAGTCAGCCCTACATCAACCCACAATCCATTTCACTTTGTGACGCAGCCTTTGCCTAACCTCAAGACACTCACAGTTCCACATTCACCCTGGCTACACACTGTGGCCGCCACAGCCACCTGCTGCTCAGGGACCTCTGCAGTTAGAGAGGAAAGGGTATTGCCTGAGTTTTACTTACAAGGGATTGTGAGACAATCATGGTGTTACTGGGGTGTATTGGTGGCTTCATCATGGTCTCCTTGAGGCTTCTCAAGGGTAGGGTGATAAGGGATATCCAGCAAATGTTGGGGGTGGAAGGACTTGGGTGATGGGAAAATGAGAAAGATAATTTTCCTCAAAAAATTTGTTTCTTTCCTGTGTCTACTGCTGTGAAGAGAAAAATAGTTTACAGAGTCTTATCATTTAAATTATTAACTGTGCAGTGTGTGTACGTGTGTGTGTGTGTGTGTGTGTGTGTGTGTGTTGATTTAGATGTGTGTCTGATTTGTTATAGAGGAATATTTTGCCTTACTCGTGGAGACACAAACTTTCAGAGTCCCGTGTTACCCCTTTAAGAAGTGTGACTAACTGAGGTCATCATTCTTTGAGGAAGCCAGGTGACACAGAGAGGTCACAGTTACGTGCACTGGTTGACAGAAGACAAGCACCGTTAACCTCCAGACATGTGAATGAGGAAGCCTCCAGATCATAAGACTTCCTATCTAGCGAGGCACTCTGAGCAGAGCAGTCTTCTCTGCTGACATCCAAGCATCACAGGGCAAAGTGTGGGTCCTGTCTGCATCCCCGACCCGCAGGATCTGTCAGGCACTGACATGTGGGTTCATTCATCATGTTGCAGTAGTAGCCACAGTAGATAGTCAAGCAGGGCCAGAGATGACGAGTAACCATGACTGACCCACTTGGGGAGCTCCTTACACAGTCCCGAAGTAAAAATCTCCAAGACGCAGGTTGCTTGCTGGGTGTAAATATGGTATTTTGCAGAACGCAGCTAGTATTAATTAAATAAAAGAAAAAGAACATTCTTTGGCAATCTATAGTCCTTCTTAAATCTTTACCAGTTACAGACTACTCACATTACAACTACTCTTAGAGGAGATCAAGCAATTGAAACATTCTTTCAGTTAAAATGAAAATAAGGTGCCCATCTTTCCATATCCACTGCCTTCGAATTGTTAGGTATCGAGTTTTGAATTCAATGTGCCCGATGCATGGAACTCAGCTTCTGCTTATAAAATGCAATGAGGGGCCCCTGGGTGGCTCAGTCGGTGGGTTGAGTGGCCAACTTCAGCTTGGGTCATGGTCTCGGAGTTCATGAGTTTGAGCCCTGCATCGGGCTCTGTGCTAACAAATAGCTCAAAGCCTGGAGACTGCTTCAGATTCTGTATCTCTCCCCACCCCCCCCCCTCCGCCCACCTCCCCTGCTCATGCTCTGCCTCTGTCTCTCAAAAATAAATACATGTTAAAATTTTTTTTTAAATGAAATGCAGTGGGTCTCTTGAACTAAGATGTTTCTACTATCAATGACAGCTTAGCCGGGCTAACAGTGTCAAAATACTTGATTAAGCATTTATTTGACTCTTACCTTGTCTAACCCCAGTGTTAATGAAATAATATGCTTCCATCATTAGCTTTCGACAGATAACACACTTTCCTACTTGAAATGTGTAGCTAATTTCTGTTGTTTTCAAAATTCAGGGTTCAAAATTATGTGGTTTACTTTTGGAGAATTACCGAACCTTTGCAAAATCAAAACATGTTGGTACATTTCTCCCCAAATCAATGTTGGAAAATCCCAGTGCTATGCATATGGACAAATTTAAGAGCTGTCTGCAACTAAAAGTGAATAATTGTAACAGGAGATAAAGGTTGATTGATCCTTCTTGGTTACAATAAATCATAGTTAGTGTCCATTTAAGTTTGTTCCTAAACAGAAAGAACCATTTCACTGAGGAGCTACGTTCAGTTGTGAAATAGGGCAGATTATTTTATTTTCCATCACCTCTTTTGGGTGGTTGAGCTTTCATGTGAAGTCTTGTCAACTTAAAGTCGGTCGGTCTCAGTATGCCCCTGACAATGCTGAAAATCTCAGGAAAGATACACAAACTCTTTGAGCCTGAATTATCTCATCTGTGCATGAGGTTAAAACTGTCATCACTTCTCATGTAGTTTAAATAAGAATGTTTGACATTAATTACGTCACATCTGGCCTTTGGGGAAGAACTTAACAACAACAAAAAACCCCAAAACACTACAATTAATTTCTTACCATGACATGTAAATCTAACTGTAGATAGAAATTCTGGGGAAGTATCATCTGGGCTGGTGGATTCCACTGGGTTCAGTGGACTCATTGTACCATGGATCCCAGCTGGAGAGGATGTGGGTTTGAAATCGATCACACACACCCCTCCCGAGGCTCCTCTGACCAGAGTTGCTTCTGCCAGAGGCGTTCACACCTGCTAATTCCTAGATGAGCAGCATAAAGGCCAGCCATGACAGGAGTCCTGCGTTTTGCAAGCTAATATCCAAATCACGATTCACGGTGTTTCTCCCTGAAATATTTCATCAGCCTAAAATAATGTCCATCCAAAATAATTTGTTAAAAAATGTTTTAAAGTTTATTTTTGAGAGACAGAGAGAGACAGGTTGTGATCATGGGAGGGGTAGAGAGAGAGGGAGACACAGAATCTGAAGCAGGCTCCCAGCTCTGAGCTGTCAGCACAGAGCCTGACATGGGGCTCGAACCCACTAACTGTGAGATCATGACCTGAGCCGAAGTTGGACGCTTAACCACCTGAGCGACCCAGGTGCTCCCAGAATAATTCATTTTAAAAGAATTGAGCACATGCTCCTCAAAAGTAAGGTCAGAATCTACTTCACCACTGCCTTAAAATACCTAATTAGAAAAAATGATATACTACTTGATATATACATAATTTTAAAATATGAATGAATCTTAGAAATCATTTTCAGAACAGGAAATACTACTTCAAGAACTGCCACTCTAAATGCTAAACATTCTGATTGATATTAACTCAGATATTTATAAACTATCCTTTTTCCTTCCTAAACCCATTCTGATACCCCATATGTGGCCTCCTCAACAGTCAAGTGTCCTGGCCATGTTTGAGGGTGCACTTTGATATTTATAATAGTATTTTCCCTGGATTTGAACCTGTTTTGCCATTACGTTCCAACTCCATGTGTGACTTACATCTTCATACCTCTCGATTCATTTGTCTGTGTTCTGAGTGTATCTGAAGTGGTCATACTTTTTATCTACCTCTGAAACTGTTGCGTGCTGAGCTATGAGTTTCATGCCGTCATCAATGAATTGATTCCTAAATATTATTATACAGACTCCTTATGCTTGGAAGCAATAGGATTTTTATTTTCAGATAGATGGATAAAAATAGAATTAAATGAATTTGTTGTGCAGAACTGCAGGTTGACCCATGGAAACGTGATAACCACTTAAAAACGGATTAGTTAAACCCACACTTTGTGGCACTCTTTACCCACTTTACTTTCTTATTTTTAATCACATCTGGGGACCACCACGCCTTCATTTATGCCTCTGTTGGTACGACACAATTAATACATATGCAATCCAGGTTTGAGCTTAGGTTCCTTGATGGATGTTGAGAGACTCATCAAAGCTCTCTGAGACCTTGGAGCCAGCCTTATGGGGTCTTACATGGTAACAATGACAGTGGTTTCTATTCACGTGGTGGCATTTTGTGAAAAACAAAACCCCAAATGTTGCAAACATGTTTCCATGATGACTTTACCTGCTTGTGAAGTAAATTCCCAGTTTGGGCCAAGCAATATGTCATTTCTGATGCTGCATTCTCTAATCCTATGATTTGTCTCTTAGCATATGTTTAGACCGTCTTTAGGTGGGGTTTTGCACCTGTTCTCACTATCTTTGCCTTTTATGTGGAATATTAGAGGCATTTATGTTTAATACAGGTTTAATTCCATCATCTATTTCCTCATTATACCGTCATGTTACTGTTACCCTTTCCTCTTGCTTTTCCTATCTTTTTAGAATCAATTGAATATTTTAATATCCTATTTTAATTCCTCTGTTGGCTTATTGTACGTATTTTTATGGTGTCCTTATGATTTAAAATACACATCTTTAGGGGCACCTGGGTGGCTCAGTTGGTTAGGCATTCAACTGTTGATTTTGGCTCAGGTCATGACTTCACAGTCTGTGAGATTGAGCCTTGAGTCAGGCTCTGTGCTGAAAGCATGGAGCCTGCTAGGGATTCTCTGTCTCCCTCCCTCTCTGCCCCTGTCTCACGCACACTATCTCACTCTCTCTTTCACAGTAAATTAAATCAACCCATCCATCAATCAGTCAATAATGCACATCTTTATCTTATGGTAATCTTCATTTAAAAAAAAATTATAAGACCTCCCAAATCCTACAAAATAAAAAGGACTTCAAAAATAGTGTCTTTCTATTTTCCTTTCCTCATACTTTGAGTATTTTGTCATAGATCTGATTTACGCATATTACCAAACCCAAATTATCAAGTATATTTAAAAGAAATTAAAAACAATGTATTTTACACTTACACTTATATTTACTACATCTGATTCTATCTATTCTTCTTTATAGATCAGACTTTATGTCATTTTCTATAGTCTGTAAAACTTCTGTTCATATTCTTTGTAAGTGAAAACTGCTGCTGATACATTTTCTCAGCTTTTGATTGAAAACCGTGCTTATTTAGCCTTCGTTGTTGAAGATTTTAAAAACAGACACAACCTTCTAGGTTTCCATCCTTCCCTAGCTCTTTAAAGAAATCCTTCTAGTGCTTTCTGACTCTCACACTTTTTGATGGCACTCAGATCATTCTCATCTATATTCCTTTCTACATAAGACATGTTATGTCGTTTCTTCAGTCTGCTTTTACGTTTTTTTCCGTTGTTGTTGTTGTTGTTGTTGTTGTTGTTAATATTTTATTCTTAAGTAACCTCTACACCCAACATGGGGCTCAAACGACCCTGAGACCAAGAGTCACATGCTCGACTGGCTGAACCAGCCAGGTGCCACATTCATCCTCGGTTTCTAACAATTTAATTTTGAGTTACTTTGGCGTAGTTTTCTTTTTGTTTATCTTGCTTTAATTTCATTAAATTTCTTGTAAATTGGGGTTTTAGAGTTTTCCTCACATTTGGATTTTAGTCACTTTTTTCCTTCCGATGTTACTTCTCCTCCTTAATCTCTATCTTGTTCTTTTTCTGTCACTACATTTATATGCATGTGAAACCACTTGATATTATCTCATGGGTCACTTCCGATATTTGATCATATCCGAATTGATCTATCATTTTCTTTTTATGCTTCTCAGGATCTTTTCCGCTGTCCCCATTGTCTGCAATAGAAAAGCCTCAGCCAAGTGTAAGGTAATATTGTGAAGAGCTTGAACAGAACATTTACAAAATAGTGAATGTACTAGAAATGTAATGAACAAGAAATAGCATGAATTGAAAGTCAGGTGTAGGAATATCAATTCCTAGAAGGGAGAAAACGGGAAAAAGAGAAATGGAACGAGTCTGAGCCTCAGGAAAATAGAAACAAAAGTAATTCCTTAAGGCTGGATGAAAGATAGACGGTTATTCCTCTGAAGGTGTTCTCGGGTACAAAACATATCCTCTGTTCCTTTATGCCGTTTTATAGACAAGTTGCAAGCATCCAAACTATGTTGTTATTTATCATTCAAATTGTCAATATTTATAAAGTCCTTTGTTTTCCAAAATAAGCTGATGTGTCTTCAGTCTTCCTATGAAATGTCACACATTCTTTTACCTTTTCTAAAATTCATCCTTAAAGTACTGGTGAGGCTTCCTCAATACATTCAGCAAATGCCTAGCAGACCCTTCGTCTCTCTCTTCCCTGGAAAACACCTTGCTAGAGTTTTCTGTGGCGATCATTTGGAAACTCATGGTCTCCCGCACTCCACCGCTCTCTCAGCTGTTAGTATCCACCCTTCATAACCCCCCTCTGTCTTCACTTTTGTGTGGAAGCACTTGACATGACAGCAGCTTGTATTTCCTGTTCTTCTCTCTCAAATTCCGAGGCTTCTTACATTTGTCTTTGTCGTCAACTTTCTTTTTGTTCTGGGAATCTTCCATGTATGTCTACTTTGCAAACTATGTTTTAAAATAAAAAGTTTTCGGACACTTGGGTGGCTCAGTCGGTTAAGCATCCGGCTTCGGCTCAGGTCATGATCTCACGGTTCACGAGTTTGAGCCCTGGGTTGGGCTCTGTGCTGACAGCTGGGAGCCTAGAGCCTGCTTCGGATTTGGTGTCTCCCTGTCTCTCTTCCCTTCCTGCATTTACTCTCTGTCTGTCTCTCTCTCTCTCTCAAAACAAAAAAAGAATAAACATTAAAAAATTGTTAAAATAAAAAAGCATATATACATAAGGTGTACAACATGAAGATCTGACATATGTATACATAGTGAAAAGTATTACTACGACCAAGCTAATGAACATATTATCTCCTTGCATGGGTGCTGTGTGTGTGTGTGTGTGTGTGTGTGTGTGTGTGTGTGTGTGTGTGTAGAGTACCTGTAATCTACTCTTTTCGCAAATTTCCCCTGTTCAATGCAGTATTATTAACGGTAGTTACTAGGCTGTACGTTAGATATGTAAACTTATTCATCTTACCTCATTGTGCCATTGTGCCCTTGGACCAACACCTCCTTATCCCATCCCCAGCCCTGGACCCCTCTGCTCTCCCCAGCCCCTGGACTCCTCTACTCTCTGATAAAACAACAGAGTATGACTTTCAGATTCGACGAGATCCTGTAGTATTTTTCTTTCCCTCTCTGACTTATTTCACTTAGTATAATGTTCTCCAGGTTCATACCTTGCAATGGCATGTTTCCTTTTTTCAGGGTTGAATAATGTTCCATTATACGTATAGACTACATACCACATTTTGTTTATCCATTCCTACATCGACAGACACTTAAGTTGTTTCCATTTTTGACTGTTGTGAATAATGCTGCAATGAACATGGGAATGTAGAGATCTCTTCAAGGTACTGATTTCATTGCCTTTGGGTATATACCCTGAAGAAGGATTGCTGGATCATATAGTAGTTCTATTTTTAGTTTTTTGAGGGAACTTTATACTGTTTTTCATAGTGGCTGTACCAGTTTACATTCCCACCAAAAGTGGGCAAAAATTCCCTTTCCTCCACATCCCTGCCAACATTCACGATCTCTTAACATCTTGCTGATAGCCCTGCTAACAAGTGTGAGATGCTCCTTCATTGTGGTTTCGATTTGCATTTCCCTGATGATTAATGACAGTGAGCAGTTTTCTCTACCCCTCTTGGACACTCATATGTTGTCTTTGGAAAAGTGTTCATTCAAGTCATTTGCTCACTCTGTGATCAGGTTGGTTGTTTTTTTGTTGTTGAACTGTATGGGTTCCTTATATATTTTTTCCCAGTCTGTGGTTTGCCCTTTTATTTTGTTTGTTGTTTCCTTTGCTGTGAAAATGATTTTCACTTTGATGTTGTCCTACTTGTTTGTTTGCTTGTTTGCCAGAGTTCTTGGTGTCCTCTATTCACACCAAAAACAAAACCAAGGAAATCTCCAAGGCAACATCCGGGAGCTTTTCCCCTATGTTTTCCTCTAGGAGTTCTGGTTTCAGGGCTTAAATTTAAGGCTTTAATTCATTTCCAGTTGATTTTTCTGCATGTTGTTAGGTAAGGGTCCAGTTTCACTCTTTTGCATGTGGCTATTTTGCCGACTGGACCGGGAAGACCCCGGGCCCTGGGATGTCCTCCAGCCTGTCCCAAAGATGTCACTGAAGGCTCTTGGTGTTGTCATGAGAAAGAGTTCAAGGACAGACACAATACAGCAAGCAAATGACAGAAGCAGGAAAGTTTATAAAAGTGAAAGTACACTCTTGAGGTGTGAGAGCAAGAGACAGATAAGAGAGGGAGATGCACACCCTGGGGTTAGGGTTTCTGTCTTGTATGGGCTGTTGTTAACTAGGGGGCAGATTATTCATTACTTGAGGCATGATTTCTTGGAAGCAGGGTTTCCTGCTTTTTTTTTATTCCTTGTTTGGATCCAGGTTCCTGTCATGGCACCTGCCATCTTGGGTATGTCTGGTTTGATCCTGCTTCGTGTGGCTTTTTTGGGGAACGCTGCCAGCTCAGGCCTCTGACCTTCCCGATAGCTGCCCGTGACTTCCTCTTTGCTGGCCTCCAGGTATCCTGTTAGAGCCTAGCTAGCTGCTTCTCACAGATACCCAGGGATGAATATAATTCCAAATCAGGAAATATGATGCCTCCAACTCCATTCTTGTTTCTCAACATTACTTTGGCCATGTGGAGTCTTGTGTGGGTCCATAAAAATTTCAGTATTAATTTTTCTATTTCTGTGAAAAATGCCATTGGATTTTTTTTTCAACGTTTTTTTATTTATTTTGGGGATAGAGAGAGACAGAGCATGAACGGGGGAGGGGCAGAGAGAGAGGGAGACACAGAATCGGAAACAGGCTCCAGGCTCTGAGCCATCAGCCCAGAGCCTGACGCGGGACTCGAACTCACGGACCGCGAGATCGTGACCTGGCTGAAGTCGGACGCTTAACCGACTGCGCCACCCAGGCGCCCCCCATTGGATTTATGATAGGGATTGTATCGCATCAGTCTGTGTACTGCTTTAGGTGTTATGAATATTTTAACAATATTAATTCTTCCAGTCCATGAACAGGGGATAGTTTTTCATTTATTTGTATCTTCTTTCATTTTTATTATCAACTTTCAACTTTCAACCTTCTCCTTTTCATTTTGTAGCCACTGTCCTTATTCAGTTCTCTTTTATGAAGAGAAGTTATCCCAAAGTTGTATTTAACGCTGTGGTATGAATGCAAACTAAATACCCTCAGCCAAGAAGAGGGTAGAAAAGGAAGATCGAAGAAATAAAACAGTTTGTCACTTACACATAACACTCTACCAAGTGGATATTTTCATGGAATGTGAAGTAATTCTCGTAACTCTTTCTTTTGCACAATTCTTTTCTATTCGTGTTTCTCTCTCATTCTAAGTACTTCACCATACCGAGTTATAATCTACTTCTAACTCTGACATAGCAACTGAACATCATTTAACAACTTTATTTGCTGTTCAGTTGAAAAAAGTTTCATTGGACCAGTGCTGGAAGGAGATGGGGGGTGGGAAATACTGGCTCTGAATGATGAAGAATGTTGCCTCGCAAATGAGTAATTCTAAGGGGTTAAAAAAAAATAAATTTGGCATACACAGTTCTGTCGATTATTGCCTTTACAAAATAAATTTAGAACATGCTTCCCAACTATATAAAGCAGGTTCTCTTATAGTTTTCTCACAAGATCAATCACTACATCAGACTCTTTGCAACAACTGCATTTATTCTCCCCTTCCCCCTCACTTTTACACAAAAATAAGTGTTTCCTGCAGATACCCACGTGATTCCACAGGGATGCCGTGGTCTGCCTGTCTGGGCTTGTTGTCCAGGATCTGGAGCATACCCTTTCAAAAGGGGCTCTTATTTGTAGGCGTGTTATAAGCTTTGGAAAACTTAAGCCAGTAATTTGCATTTCTTTTGGAAATTATTCATAGAATCAATTGATATTCTTAAATGTTCATTTATGTTGAGGGGGGAGGGCAGAAAGAGAGGGAGAGAGAGAGAATCTCAAGCAGGCCCCACGTTCAGCAGGGAGCCTGACAGGAAGGTCTGTCTCAAGACCATGAGATCATGACCTGAACCAAAATCAAGAGTGTGAGGCTTAACCAACTGAACCACCCAGGCACCCCTGAATCAGTTGGTATTTTTCATCAGGAGCTATCATCTGTTGGGCCTTTCTTTTGTGCTTAAGACATTATATAGTTCAATAGATGATATTATATAGTTCAATAAATGCTTATTGAATGAATCACCTATTAATTACTTCATCCCTACACTGAAAACCAATTATGGTATGCAATACCATATGGATAGTTTATTTGAAAGAGAAAGAACATGTTAATAAACACCCTTTGTTTCTTGAAGGGCCAGAGAGAGATTGTGTATAGTTAGTATATTGGGTCCTGGTCGGAGTCAGTAACTATTTTCTGAGATCATCCACAGTTACCTACCTCTAGAACATACCTGCAAACTTTCTGAATGAAATCAAGCTCCCAGTGATAAGGTAGAAAATAAACATTAAAATGCAATAAAATATTTATATCACTATTTTAATCAGTTACAGGATGGCCAAAATTTAATTGTTCTTGAAACATTGCCTTTTTAAAAATTTGGGACATCAGGTAGCTCCATCAGAATATTTAAAATAAGTTGTAAAGACCAAAACAAAGAATATTTGACGCCAAGAATAGGGGACCCTTTATAGTACTTTAGTATAATTTACAATTCCTGTACCACAGCTATTTTTTTTAATTGATACATGATTTCCAGGCAAATATTTAATTAGAGTAGAAATAGAACTATTTAAAAACTCAGGAATTATTTGAGTGAGTCATATAGCCCTCAGGCAGTTGATAACACATAGCCAACTAGTGGGGAAAAATGTTTTTCCAGGACAACACTTTTAGATCGAACTCCAATAATGAAGTTGCTCTCTCCCACAGGTGCCTATGTCTGTGGTGCGTTTAGGGCAGTCAGACATCCTCTCTCCAGAAGTAATTTAAACTAAAAGTCTGCCATGAGGCAGCCAACCTTCCTAATCTAACAGACCGAAACATGTGTTGAGGCTATGCAAAAACTGGAGTCGGCCATATCAGATTCAGTGGCTGGTGTCGGGTGCAACATTGTTACTTAAATCACAAAATAGACCTTATCTCCTCTACGGGTACTCAGCTTCGTTCTGAAATATACAAATTCCCTTTTCCTATAAGGGAATTTAAGGGGCAGCGAGAATTTTACCTGTACTGAGCTCTTTCTCCATAACTGAAGGGAGACTGTGATTTTCAGATACTCTAACGGAAGCTTAGGTTAAAGGTGAGACACCCGGTTAGCTAAATTTGATTGAGGTGATCTTAGACTTTGATTCTCTATCACAAGAATAGGATCATGTTTTGTATGCTTTGAAAGATACAAGCTAAAATAAATAAGTCAAAACAAAAATCCCTCTGTGACATCCAATGGCACACAAAAAAGCACGGAGTGTTTCTGTTCCTATTGCCTGAAGATGTACTGAAGCTGAGTTAACTTTTCCAGGACACAGACTGGGCCATTGTCCTGATTACAAATACTGGTACAGTGCAGTGTGCTGAGCTACCAGACCTCATCCTTTCAATATGTACATCGTCCCAGATTGGATGACATTTTTTAATGCTATTTTTAAATCCGTTTTTTAATGCTTTTGAAATTCAAGTCAGAAATTGGGGGTGGAAGGCAGTGCTGTTATCCTGTTAGATTCTGCAGAATTGGAATGGCTTGGGATGAATTCCTGGTCTCGTCCAATGCCAACTTTAACTCTGTTCTCCAAACTCATTACACTAAAATCCTACAACTTGTATGAATATGTCTTTTACCTATCTGATTTTTCATCATTTCTCTATAAAAATATATGGGGTATTGAGTAAGTAGAAATTAATGTTGAAGGCCATTATGATGATATAGGAGATAGTAGAGATACAACTAGTTGTGGTTGTTGTATTTGTTGTTGTTGTTGTTGTTGTTTTCCAATTTGGTTTAGATTACTAATTCTGGAAATACTCTGTTTACCAGTTCACCTTAAAAATTAAAGAAAATAAGCTGAAATACATTTTTTAAATTCAGTATTAGCAAATAATTTAAATTCCTCCTCTTGCTAAGGGTCAATTTCCAAGCATATAATCTCACTTGTGGCTCTTCTAACATTTCCTGCCCAGTGGACGGTGCCCGAGGAGAATGCTGGTTCCACTTACCAGCTTCCAGGCGCAGCCCAGAGTCAAATCTGTCATTTCAGATTATTTACAAACAGAGGCACCTGGGCCCGACTGTAACATAATTCAAGTTTTCCTTCCAGCCCCATCCAGCTTCTCACTTAGCATCCGTGTCCCAACTTCTGGCCCATTACGCTGTCCCTCTAGGCACACGGGGCCATGAGGCCCACCATTCCCAGCCTCTCCAGACAGGTAGCCATCGCCTGGGAAACATATCTTCCTGCACTCTTTTCCAAGGAATAACTAATTACCTTAAGACAAATTTTCAGGAACACATTTTCTAAGATAAATTTTTCTTTTACCTTTCTTTAACAAGGGATTCATCAATCAGCTATGCCTTCGATGAAAGGAAATATCATCGACACGTGCGTGGGCTTGTGGTATCACAAACAGAGTGACATATGAGTGTTCCCGCAAATCACATACCTCTGACAGCAACAGATTCTACCTACACTGGAGGTAGAGTGGTACTCTGAAAGTTGTTTGAAGCCAAATCAAGCTCTGCGATTCTACTAAATGCCATTCTAGCTCATAGGAAGTCAAGTTCATGGCATACTAGTTTGTCTAATATATAGTTGATTTGTTTCTACCAAACATTGTGCTTTTCTAGGATGAAACTTTGCAGTGAAAACCGAGCAGATATGATGCAACTTCCTAGCTTCACGGGCTAAGTTTATTTCACTTCCAGAGAAAGGACTTTTTCCTCGAAGGGGCTAATAGTGAAAAATAAATGGTCATGACGAGACCAAGCATAGAGGTCATTCTCAGGCATTTTAAAAAAACCAAAAGAAGACAGTCAGGAAAGGAGTGTTTGATCCACTTCCCAAAGCACCAGGGCTTGTTCCAAATATTCAGAAACACAGATAACACTCAGGTGCGCGTGCGGTTCAGAACAGTGTGATGTCCAAATGTAACTGGATATTAAAGGGCATAATCTTGAGCAACTCCACACGAATGAGATTTGTATGTTGAGTACACCGACGTTCACACCGGAAAAATGTGAGGCTCGTAATCCAACACTTGGCGCAGGTATGGGACTTGTACGGGCGTCTGGGGCAGGACAGGAGCCAGGCAGTGGTCACTCCACAGCCACGCTACTAGCTCGACCCGTCGTCTACTGATGGAGAACGTGTGTGTACCAGCCGTACCGTGTTGCATTTCCAACTCCGTTTCATTTATCTGTAATAACATTGTTCACCAGCATCAGGAGAATCTTGAGTTTGTGACAGCCATTGTGCTAACTAATTTGCATTTATCAACGATTCTCAAGTAGCCCCCTGGATACTTCCATGAATGTCACTGTGGCTCTTGATAAAAATTCATTTTCTTGGAGACATCCCAAATATTTTGCGTGAGAATATATGGGCTAAATACCAGTTCTGCATTTAACACGTGTATCAGCTGATTCTTATGCATACTATACTTTGAGAACCTTGGGTACATTCCTTCATTAAATCACTACATCAACAAAATGACATGGGTTGTATTATCCCTCAGTAAGGAAACCTATGAAGAAGTAACGTAACTAAAATCAAACAATGAGCACAAATATATTTAGTGATTTGAATACAACAATAAAAACCATAAGTTAGGAAAGCTAGTATTCAAATCCTTAAGTTGTGTTTTCGTTTTTGTTTGTTTGATTTTGTGTGTGTGCTGCTCTATACTGTGGGTTAAATCCTAGTCCTTTTATTGCACTACTAATACGTGATATGATATTATAGAAAGGATATTGGATTGGAGATACACGAGAGGCGCTGCGCTTTTCCGCCTGATTGGGGCACGCGCTTCTTACCTCACTGAGGCGGAGCAAGGGCTGGTCCCCGTATGCGAATACACCACCGGCCTAGAAACTAGCAGGTTGGGAAGGAAGTCCCGTCATGGGAATAGGAAGGCCTGGCACTAGGTTGTGGACCCGGAGCCCAGACACAGGAGACAAAACAGTGTTGGAGGCAACAGCTAGTTCTTTGACTCAACGTGGTAGAATACCCAGGATTTGGGCAGCTAGAGTGGCCGTTGCGTTTGTTGGCTGGAAAACAAAAAGACCCTCGTCTGTAGCCGTCGACACTGGGCAAGTGGCCGTGTTAGAGATGTGTCTTTCTGGGCAATTCGAATGATGAAGGGTCAAGAGAGACACCAGCTCTAAACACAGAGAGGATTTACTAAAGTCTACAAAAGCACCGGCTTGATGGGCACTTTGGAGCCACTGTGCTGGGCGGTCTGGAACAAAGAATTTGTCAACAGTAGCCCTTTCCTGGCAAAGGCTTCAGACCAGACACTGGATTCTTTCACTCATGGCACTATGACCAGTTCACAGGCAAAGAGTAATGACAGAAGACTGTGGTTATCAGGGTCTGCTGGCTGCTGACACTGACTGAGCCTGAACAGAATAGCGAATACAGTCGTATTTGACAACGTCGGCTTCATGGCTTCCACCTCTGCTGCCTGCTTTGTTCCCAGTTGTAGGTTGGATGCTGCCAGTCCCTTAGGATCTGGAAGGTGAACAGCTTCTGCTAACACGCAATATCGTCTTTTTTGCTAGAAAGAGATAGAATTAAATAGCGGGAAACAAATTCCGTAGTCAAACCGAGTAACGTTTTGACCGTGGCATAAATTCAAATTAGATCTGGCAAAAGGTAGAAGCAGGCTTTCGCTGTTGGTGTGCCTCTCACATGAAGGTTTTGTTCGTCTGGATGTAAGTGATAGGGATTCTCTTCAGACTGAGGCAGTTCAAGCTTTGGAAACGTGGCGATGTCCCCTTTTGTAATAATTGCATATTTTAGAACAGAAATGTGAAATACGGAAGAGATGATACCTGATCTGTGTTTCATTAAACACATTTATCAAAAACTGTGTACCTTGATTTGGTGAATTAGTGTTAATGTTTAAAGAATTACCTACTGCCTTTGCCCAAATGCATAGCAGTGATAGAAAATATACAAGCAGAGAAAATGTAAAATACAGGGGGTGGGAGGGAGGAGAAGGTGGGTGATGGGTATTGAGGAGGGCACCTTTTGGGATGAGCACTGGGTGTTGTATGGAAACCAATTTGTCAATAAATTTCATATATAAAAAAAATAATAAATAAATAAATAAATAAATAAATAAAATGTAAAATACAGACGTGAACAGCAACAACAAAAAGAATATCTCGCATCAAGAGTGAGAATCTGCAATGGCTTTTTTGTACTTTAAGCCCAGTTTGCCAAATGTTAAAACTTACTAGAAGCTTGTAATATCAAAACTTGTCAGAAATGAACCAGTGTGCTGTTGGAAAGGTATAGACATGTAAAATAAAAAATCCAGACTCAAACATAGGGGAGGCTTTGCATATCATACAAGAGACATGCTACTGTCTCTAATCTTCACCAGTATCCAATTCTCTTTCTGTTATAGTCACAGCAAATTCTGTTATTTCTCTGCACTTTTGATGTTGGGTAGCACATGCCAATGGGTTACAGCCAAGGAAATATGAAGTGAAAAGTCCATGGAAAGTTCTCCAGTTCCTCTCTTCCACAGCTGCAGGAATCATGGATGGACCTCTCTGTCAATTTTTTGAGGAACATCTACCTTGGAGAGCTGTGCAAAATCACAGAAGCCTTTATGTGAATGGGAAATGCCATTTTCATTGTGTGAAAGCACAAAGATTGAGGAATTATTTGGTACCACAACGTGTCAGAGCCCATCAGATGCATATTATTCAAATAATCAATTTTATTTAAGGTTAATCAAATGAGATTGATTAATAAGTACATACACGCACAAATTTATAGAGCTTTAGAGGGGGTGGGGTTGATATAGGGAAGACAAAGGCTCAACAGAACCCTGTGATGATTGTCTGGTTAAAGCTTTTAAGATTAAAAGGTGATGCCTACTGTTCTGAATGGTTTGCATTAGAAAACATCTCCTTTTGTTCCCCAGGACATCCATAAAATCTCCCGTTTACAAGTGATTTGGCATGAAAACAGAGCTAACCCTCCTATGGGTGCCAAAATAATAAATATAGAAACCATGTGTGTTGAAGCAGGAGTCTATTGTTTGAAGCAGTTAAGAGGATTGAAATCCACTGGGCATTTGCAAAAGACATAGATCCTTGGATTTCCTCAGGCCCCGGTAATAAGAGTTGAGGGAGAAGTTTGGAACAGTTTTTATAGATCTCGAGGGACAGTTGAATTGTAGCTGGCATTGAAGTTACTGAAATAAGATGACTGAGAGGGAGAAGATTGGTTGTGTCCTTAAATGATTGATTCTGTAGCAACATGACGACCTGGCCAGAGACCTTGTGGTTCTGCTGGCCGGGACAGAATAAGGGCAGGAGCAAATGGAGCCACAGCATAATTTGTTTTCTCTTGCTGGATAAGCTGCCCTCTGTGTCATCCCCGGCAGCCATCCTAAACTCACCATCTGTTCAAAGCGAATATTACAGTAGGGGAGTCAGGAGTTCCTGGTAGGATATTGCTTTACCTGTTTATCTGGAAGATAATGGTATCTTAATTGTTACTGATAACCTGTGTGTCTGTCCTCTTCTTTAGATATGTGTCTCTGGGTTATTTACATTCATATTGGTGTTTCCCAATCTGACTCTTTAATACCTGGATGGGGCATGAGAAGGCATCAGACTGATTTTTCAGGAAATAAGCTACATAACATGTCATTTCTAGTAAGTTTTTGATGGTTTTAGCTGGAAATGATCCTGAATCCAAAGAACTGCTGAAATATAAAAAAAAAAAAAATCAAGAAAGAAACTGGCAATTTTGCTTTGGGTTGAATTCCTTTAGAAAAATGAATTAATCCGTCTTAAAAGTACGATTTGTTGTGATTAAGGAAAACCACTTAGGTTATCTGGTTCTTGTCTTAATTTCAATTTGTTAAAGAAAGAAAAAGAAAGAAAGAAAGAAAAGAAAGAAAAGAAAGAAAGAAAGAACGAAAGAACGAAAGAAAGAAAGAAAGACAGGAGGGAGGGAAAGGAAAGAGAGAGGGAAAGAAAGAAAAGAAAAAAGAAGGAAGGAAGGAAGGAAGGAAGGAAAGAAGGAAGGAAGGAAGGAAGGAAGGACACATACTTAATTATGTTAATTTATTTTTCACCTAGTCATGTGATATTTAAAGGAAACTCCCATAGGCATAAAAAGCTTTAGTCTCTATACAGCGAGCCATCAGTGTGAAATATCACTTCCTCTTTACCTGCTTTCACTAGTGGAAAACTTACATTGTTCAATGCCTATCAATTTGGGGGGCACATGGGCGGTTCAAGTCGATTAAGCCTACAACTCTTGATTTAGACTCCGGTCGTGTTCTCACAGTTCTTGAATTCAAGCCCCGTGTCAGACTCTGCGAGACAGTGCAGAGCCTGCTTTGGATTCTGTGTCTCCTTCTCTCTCTGCCCCTTCCCTGCTCGTGCGTGTGCTCTCTCTCTCTCTCTCAAAATAAATAAACTTTAACAACCACAAAAAAACGCTATCAGTTTTCTTTGACTTGGAGTGTACTCTTTGCACAGATAAACAAAACATTGATGTGTCTCCCCTGTGTGTGTATAGGGCTATTTTTCCCTTTCTGTTCTGCCATGATCCGGTTTTTAAATGTGACTTGTTTCATAGAGGCATGTCATGGATTTTCCAACATCATTCAGAAGTATCTATAATTTCAGAGAAACTCTATCTGGACACACTGGAAATCGTAATAATCATTCAAGTCTAGTGTTTATCTGTGACAGAAAAAAAACACCATATTTTGCAAGTTGACTTATTCCTCTAATCTTTTTGACACCACGGAAGACGGAAGAATCCTGGTAAAGTTAGAATGGGTTTTGTGAGAGATAAATTAGCAAGTATTTTTGTAAGGTCAGTAATGTATTTAGAAATCCATTTCCATCCCATTAAAAAAAAGTGACCCGTAACATTCCTACCACCAATTGAAACAAATATCCATTTACTTTAAGAATCAAACTTGAGGATCACCCCTTTTGGGGTCACATGTAATGCCCCATCTTATCGTCCCTGACCCACGCCTCTAGATGGTATTGAACCAAAAGCTTTGAACTAAGTTTACTTTAGTTTGTTTCGAATATTAACTATGGTCTATGATTTTAATTTATGAGATTTCCACATTCCCCAAATTCCAAACTTATGTGCTTTTTTTTTTTTTACAACCTGCCAATATTCACTCTAATGATTATAAGATTGCCAATCAGCTGTCATTTTGTGACTTCAGTACTCATCATTTTTACATTTATCTCTGGATTCAGAAAGATCATTAAAGTTAACTTAATACAAATGCAGTTGGAAAGCATCTTGGCCGGGATACCTATGCATCCGTTTGATTAATCCACAACCCCGTCTTTCTTGTTTAGACGAGCAATGTGTCTTAGGTTGATATTCTAAGAAATCATTTTGATAGGCATTCGGATCACGTACATATAATTGCTAAAAAATCAAATGTCTTGCCTTCTGTCGCTGTGACACTTCTCAGGTGAGTCAGCTGTAGCATAATGATAGTGTGGACTCAGGGGCCCGACTGCTGATGTTTGAGGTGACCTACCACCTATTATTAGGTCTGTGTCCTGAGCTGAGGTACCCCGTTTGTCTGTGCTCCACTGTCTTCCTTTGTAATTACTAGTAGACAGACTATTTGTCTTCTTTAGTGAATTAAGAAATAAGAAGCCCCCCCCAAAGAGTTTTAATAGTATTTTATGCAGTGACAATAAAATTTAGCAGTGAGGCACTTCAAAGTGACCATTCCAGATGTGAAGATTTAGATAATCCTTTCCCTAGGTGGTTCAGCCATTTTCAAGTATTGTATCAATGGGAAATAGAAAAAAAAATGTGAGGATTCACATTTGTAGCTTAATTTTTATTTTTTTTAAAGTTTAAATTATTTATTTTGAGAGAGAGAGAGAGAGAGACAGTGTGTGCTCATGAAGAGGGGAGGGGCAGAGAGAGAGGGAGAGCCAGAATCCCAAGCAGAGTCCGTGCTGTCAGCACAGGGCCCAACACGGGGCTCAATCCCATGAACTGTGAGATCATGACCTGAGCTAAAACCAAGAGCCAGTCGCTTAACCAACTGAGCCACCCGGGCGCCCCATAAATGTATAGATTAAACGCATGGACTATACATCTCCAAATGTTCAGGTCTTCAATACAATTATTTCATTATGGAGCCCTAACCTAACTTTTAAAGCTAAATATTCATAAGAATGTCTCCGTTTTCAAACTCTACTAAATTAGGCTTCATACAAATTTGCCAGCAAGTACAGTTGGAAGACCAGTAGGTGGAAACCTCTTTGTAGAAACAAAAAGGAAATGAAGAACCACAAGATGCGACGGATCTTCAAATGGCATTCAAAGTACATGAGAGATAAGGTGTATTAAAACACATTGTCATAAAAAGTAGCAAGTATTTACCAAACTAAGGATTAAAAAAAGAGGGGTGCCTGGGTGGCGCAGTCGGTTAAGCGTCCGACTTCAGCCAGGTCACAATCTCGCAGTCTGTGAGTTCGAGCCCCGCGTCAGGCTCTGGGCTGATGGCTCAGAGCCTGGAGCCTGTTTCCGATTCTGTGTCTCCCTCTCTCTCTGCCCCTCCCCCGTTCATGCTCTGTCTCTCTCTGTCCCAAAAATAAATAAACGTTGAAAAAAAAAATTAAAAAAAAAAAAAAAAAAAAGAAACCTAGCCATAATGTTCTTACACTTCAAACATGGATTTTTATTTTATTTACATATTACTTTATATTTTTTATGTATTCATATAATTTTATGTATTTATAAATATATATTTATACATCACTTTACATTATATATGTGAATACTTTATATTTTATTGTGTAATAAGCTTATTATTATAATTATATTTTTATTATAATTATATATCATGTATGGTATATAATTATGATAATTATATAATGGCTAATAGTGTACTTTTATTATAACAAGTATATTACTTTGGAAGTATATACGTAATTATATGATTTTATATTATATTACTTTCCATATTTATATATATTTATAAATATGTTTTTATATATTTTTATATTATATATGTGCCTATTTTTCTTATAAATTCACTGATTGATTCTCAAAAGATTCATTGAAACTCAAGAGATTCATTGTGTTGTCTTCAAAGGACCTAAAGTTAGATCTGGATTTGAATTCTAGCTCTGCTGCTTGTAACTCTACCTTACGGGGAAAGTGCCTGCAGGTCACTTGACCTCAGTTTCCTCCTCTGGAAGGGGATGATGATTATATTAAAAGCTGGGAGCTGATCACATACCTGAAATGGGACACTGCTTCGCCCATCACAGAAGTTAGGCTGATCCCCCCACGGTGTTGCAGGTGCCGTGCTGGCCCTTGGCCGTTTCAGGATAAATGACCCATTGGGAACATACAGCAAGGTATATTTAAGCATTAGTGAAATCAGGCCGACTTCGCCTGTGTTGCTCAGTAGAATTTTTAACTTTTGTGAGCTATGGAAACACTGCCGCACTTTCCTCGGAGCACCACGCAGCGCTGTCCACGAGTGGAGATGCCTTGCCACAAATCCGCACCTGTCAGTTCTCCTGGTGAGTTGACAGCCCTTTGAAGTCCCTCCAGCGCGTCTCAGAGCTGATTCAGGTGCCTGTGCGCGCGCGCGTGCATCACACCGTCTGTTCCGAATTTGGAGAAAATGCCTTCAGTTGTCTTTGAAAGATGTTGTAGCAGACAGACTGAAACTCATCTGTTTATAGCAGTAATGAACTTACTTGGAACCTGTCCTTGGAAATTTGGCACTCATGGTTTCTATACTATCCAGGGGGAGAATCTTGAATGGGATCTGGAATGAGGAAGTAGGAATTTAGACTGCCAGTGAGAAAGCGTGGAAATACGGAGTTGGTAGAAATCTGTCTTCACTTCAGATTAAAACTACATGTCGAATGATCCCTGAATGTCAAGTACCGGAGATGTAGCAGTAAAAAACAAAACAAAACAAAAACACACACAAAAAACACCTTGCACCTTAAGGTCATTTATTATGGTGTAAATGAGAGATAAATCAGTGATTGCAATATCCAGGAAGCAGTATGTTTATGGATCCACAGCAAAAAGGGTGTGTTTTGCGTGGTGCTGTGAGGTCAGGCACGAGCTTTTCACCTCATGTCGGGCTCACAGGGGACTTCCAGGGGAAACTAGTGTGAGGAGATGTATATATGTGTAAGGACAGGACAACCGGGAAATGAACCACATTTTCAGTAGGGCCAACCAAGTGTCTCTCTGGGCACACTGGAATAAGTGATGAGCCCATAATTTCATCCTTCTACTGTATTGACTCTTCCCCCACCCTCACTTTTATAATTTGCAATAATGTTGTTCAATGACTTTCTTACTTGTGAAAGTTACTGCTGTAATTACCGCTGCACCCTCATGAAATAATAGAAAAAAATATATATCTCTATCCCGGTTCCTAGCACACAGCTTATAAGATGTTTGTAATTTCCTAAGTGATTGGGGTGTTTCCTAAACCAGTCGGTATTTTCTGAGTGATGGGGACATCTTTTGTTCTAATGAGGAGTCTTTGGGTGGGCTTCTGCACAGGGACTGATCACCAGAAAGGCCAAGCCATGACTAGAAGCTTGGAGGTTTCAGCCCCACCACCCATCCTCCAGAGAGGAGAGAGGGCTGGACCTCGAGTCAATGATCCATCATGCATTCATGGAAGCTTCCCTACTCCAAAAATATGGAAGAGCTTCTGGGTTGGTGAACACACCCACATGCCTGGAGGGTGGGGCTGCCCAGCCCAATGGGGACTAGAGGCTCCTGAGCTCAGGACGCTCCCATATGTGTCTTTTCATCTGGCCAATCATCTGTATCCTTTAGTATATTGTTTATAATAGGCTGGTAAATGTAAGCAAGTGCTTCCCTGAGTTCTGTGAGCCATTCTCACAAATTATTGGACCCAAGGAGGGAGTCTTGGGAAGCAGAATTTATAGCTGGTCCGTCAGAAGTACAGGTGACAACTGGGGTTTGGAGTCCCCCTGAAATGGGGGAGTCCTGTCGGACAGAGCCTTTAACATGTGGAACCTGGCGCTCATCCCAGGTAGATGGTGTCAGAACTGAACCGTATTGTGGGATGCCCAGCTGGTGTCACAGAACCGCTTGGCAGGCGCGACACCACACATCTGGTGTTAGAAGTGAAGTGTCGTCATCGTGTGAGGGCAGAGGAGAAACGGAGTTTTCCCATACGCCCCCCAACCTCACCCCCCCGGGGGCAGCCTTCTTGCATGCTCTACTAGCTGGCCTGGCTGAACGCACGAGGCCACCATATAATTATTGTCTCCATTCTATCCAGGCCTTTTATTAGAGTTCTATTTTTAAACATCATTTCATTCTCTTTTATAGCTTTCCTTAATGCATCGAACAAGCAACCTTTGATTTACCACTGCCCTGTGCCTATGTGAATGTTCTGAAACACAGGTCAGATGTGGAGCATTATTTAAAAGTGTTCTCTCGTGCACTAATGTGCCGGCATTAAGCATGAGGTAGCAGCAGAGACGCTACTCAGCGAAGAGAAATTGCTTTTACGTGAATCAGAGCAGTAAATTCCTAAAATCCTCTACCCCTAAAATGATTAAATAAATGAATTTTTCAAACGTTGAATAAAACATCTTAACTCAGACTATTGCCGCAAACTCAAAACAAAATAAATTACTGTGCAAATCCAAAGTTAGTGAAGGAAATGCAAATGTTCAACCAAATGGCCTGAAGCATAACTATTATTTTTGTTTTACTTAAATGTTCCTCATACTTTAAGAAGCTATTATATTACCAATACACATGTTCCAGTAATATCAGAGGTGTTTTATGAAGCATGGGATACTTGGCATCACTACTTAAATTTCCACTCGGTTGAACATTAGTCTCTCAGTTACACTCGGGGTGGCCTCCTGCCTGATGTGACATCTTCCTACCCTCTGGCATCCCAGCAGCCCCGGAATCCTGTCCGTGCTGTCTCCCAAATAATTCTGGGATCATCACCACCTCCATGCCCTGGGCCATACTACACTTGTATCTCACGTGGATTATGGGACTAATTTCTGGATTGATGGCCTTCAGAGCACAGGGAAGAGCTGTTACTCTGCTGGCCAAATTTGTCTTTCATTTGTTTTAGGAATGCTTACTTTCCAGGTGAAGAATACCTATGAGATGTTTCACGGGAAACTAAATTTTTCCCACCGTTTATGTGGTTTCAGTAGGATTCATTTCACTATGGAGTATGAAAGGGTGAAAGGGAGGTGATCAAAGTATGTGCAAAACTTGATATGTAATATGTGATGTGTATTTATATGTAATATGTATATATGTAATAGGTAAAGACTGAAAGGCTTTACATTTTCATCTGTTCCAGGGGGGTTGCCCACACTGTCTTGTTTAATCTATACCACAGATGTCTCAGATGAGCACCCATGACTCACCCTGGTATGAGAACATGAATGTTCTAGGTCACATAGTTAAGTGGTGGAACCCTTTCCCACTTTGTTTTCCAGATAGACGCTCTCACATGAGCATGAGACTTAGAGTCTTGAAGACCTGTGTTAAGTCCTGCTCCAGCATTTAGCACAGACTGCCACTAATTCAAATATTCAGTGAAAGTCCAAGAAACAAATAAGCAAACACACAAAACAAAAAAGGAGGGTGTCAGTATTACTCTTCCAGGAAAAAGCAGATCTTAATCAACTCTGGAATCATTTCAGGAAAAGGGAGGCAGGCCAGTAGAAAGATGAAGGACGGATACAGGGACGCGTGGCAGATAGATGAATAAATGGATGTCTTAATAAACATTGATCTTTGACCTGTTTCTCTTCAATGTAACACATGTAAACCACATGGGTACTTCTTAGAAACGACTCCAGAGAGGCACAAAGCCATTGCAGGTGACATATAACCATGACCATTTAATCCCTATTATCAGAAATCAGTTAGTGATTTTACCTATTTAAGTACAAAGCTGAGTCCAAATTGATATTCCTTCCTCTTTTTTGTTTTTAATGATTTTTTTTCAACATGTATTTATTTTTGAGAGACAGAGACAGAGCGTGAGCAGGGGAGGGGCAGAGAGAGGGAGACACGGAATCCAAAGCAGGCTCCAGGCTCTGAGCTGTCGGCACAAAGCCTGACACTGACACAAGGCTCAAACCCACAAGCCATGAGATTATGACCTGGGCCAAAGTCGGACACTCAACTGACTGAGCCACCCAGGCACCCCACAAATTGATAGTCCTTCCCCTTTATTGCACTCTCCCCATTCCTACCCACCCTAGTAGAGAACTTATTTTACTTTCACTAATACACATTTTCATCCAATACTATTTTAACATGCTTTTTGTATTTTACTTTAAAAAAATTCTCAAAAAATTAAAAATAGAACTACCCTATGACCCAGCAGTTGCACGACTAGGAATTTATCCAATGGATACAAAAACGCTGATTCGAAGGGGGACATGCACCCCGATGTTTATAGCAGTATTATCAACAATATCCAAATTATGAAAAAAGCTCGAATGTTCGTCAACAGATGAATGGATAAAGAAGATGTGTGTATGTGTGTGTGTATACACACACACACACACACACACACACACACAATGGAATACTACTTGGCAATCAAAAAGAATGAGATCTTGCCATTTGCAACAATGTGGATGGAACTGGAGGGTATTATACTAAGGAACATAAATCAGAGAAAGACATATGATTTCACTCATATATGGAATTTGAGAAACACAACAGATGAACATAGGGCAAGGGAAGAAAAAATAAGATAAAAGCAGAGAGGGAGGCAAACCATAAGAGACCCGTAAATACAGAGAACAAACTGAGGGTTGATAGAAGCAGGTGGGTGGGGGATGGGCTGAATGGGTCACGGGCACTTGTTGGGATGAGCACTAGGTCCTGTATGTCGTGATGAAATCACTTCAGGTTCTACTCCTGAAGCCAAGACTACACTGTATGTTAACTAACTTGAATTTGAATAGTAATAAAATCCTTCAAGTTTCTGTCTTACTCCAACAATGTATGGGTTGAATTACCTTTGTATGTTTAAATTAGATAAATCTCAATGCGTGGAATTGCAATGTTGCTTGCGACCCTACGGACTGAGAGCAAGCGAAGGCCTGAGATGCCTTTGGCATCTTGTGTGCGTCTGTGCCTGTGCCCACAGGGGCTGGACCGTAGAGATGTTATCAGTCTGCTTGGTGTGGGGTAGATGGGAACCATTGACTACAAAATGTAAGCTTATCTATGTGCAAGTCAGGAAAAATACAAAGTTGAGATTATGTACATTTCTTATGATTACATTTTCAGGTTGCAAACATTTGGTATTTTATAAAATCAAGTCTAGAGCTGGGCATTGAGTTCACCCATTGGAAAGATTACATTTTCTCCAAAAGCGTAGATTCCATTTTCCTTTATTATCACAACAGTTTGTAAGAATTTTGATGGCAGATTTTTGTATATATTCTTAATGTATTTTTTAAATTTCAGATAACATTTTTTAGTTTGAAATAAATCAGTTAATTTTGAATTTCTGAACTGACTTTGCCGGTAGGGTTTGTTTTTGAAATTATTTTTCAATACTTTGGAAGTCTGCTTGGTGCTTGACTTTTAAATACGAGAAATATTGAAATCAGAATTTCAAAAAAATCATGAGAAATGTGAATACCTAAACAAAAAACTATAAGGTCGTAGACTATAGCTACCTCTCACTGATAAGGATTTTAAAAAGTGACTTTACTCCAAGATTGGGGTGCTTGGGTGGCTCAGTCAGTTAAGTGTCTGATTCCTGACTTCGGCTCAGGTCATGATCCCAGGGTTTGTGAGTTCGAGCCCTGCACCTGGATCCATGCTGACAGTGTGTAGACTGCTTGGGATTCTGTCTCCCCCTCTCTCTCTCTGCCCCTCCCCTGCTTTCTCTCTCTCTCTCTCTCTCTCTCTCTCTCTCTCTCTCTCTCTCTCTCAAAATAAGTAAAAAATAAACTTTTAAAAAAAGTGACTTTACTTCAAGGTGATAAATTGATGTTCACAGTTAATAGTCTCAAAATGTTGTATTGACAATAATACGACTGAAGAAGCCTGGGAAGCACCATTAACTTTAACTCTATAGACACATTATTAGGGAGCCTGCATTGATGAGTACCCAAGGGACCTTCTCTGAGATTGTAGTATATGAAATTTATCTGGTTTATAACATGCCCACTTTCAAAGTAATTCTTTTAAATTAATGACTTTTCTAGGGAAGGCCCCCTCCGTGGGAGGCAATTTATTCATATTCCTTAGGAGATTTAATATAAATTGTACTCCATTAATTTAATAAACCTCCCAGTTTTTACAAAGGTGCCTTTTGGGAGCAAGAGAACATAGATCTTGGTTTGGAGAGGAAGAGTACAAATAGGAAATATCACTATCCGAATTACAATCAGGACGGGCAGAAGTATGGTGGGGCAAGCCCTGAATATCAGAGAGATAGTTTCATGATGTCTAATGATGTGACACAGTTGGGGAATGGGAGGAGATGGCAAGTAGGAAAATAACTACATTTTCCATTTGGGAGTCGCAGAAGACAGTCTTTTACTGTTACATAGGTAACTGTGCGTGTGTGTGCATGTGTGTGTGATAAACAGGCCATATGGTATTTTTCACATTAAACCAGTGGTTCATTTAATTCCTATTAAATCCTAGTGCCTCTGGGTTGTACTGAACATGAAGAGACTGTCATCTGGAGAAGTTTAAGAAGGAGCCAGTAGCTTTTACACTTGCTGTGATTCTCTGCTATAAGTCCTAGTTGGCTCTGTTTCTTTAAGAGTTGAACCCAGGGGGCCATCTGGTTGGCTCAGTCATTTAAGCATCCAACTCTCGATTTCAGCTCAGGTCATAATCTCATGGTTTCTTGGGATCGAGCCCCGTGTTGGGCTCTGCATTGACAGCACAGAGCCTGCTTGGGATTCTGTCTCTCTCTCTTCTCGCTTTCTCTCAAAATAAATAAGCAAGCTTAAAAAAAAGAGTTGAATCCATGGCCAAAGGAATACACCGCGCTATTCATAAACACATAAAAAGCACACTCAAATAGGCAATTATGTGCAACAGCCGTGGAATGAAACCATAAAATGTCACATCTGACCTGTTTGAACCTTTTTGCGTCTCGACTTACTTGCCTGATTCCACAGTTCTTACTGTGAGTTGATTTACTGCAGTGCTATTTGTATTATTTTTAAGGCTTCTATGATAAAGTACCACAGAGTAAGTAGGTGGCTTAGACAATAAAGATTTATTCTTCCACAGTTTTGAGGGCAGGAGCCCAAACTCAGGGTGGTGACATGGCTGGTTTCATTCTGAAGCTTCTCTGCTGCCGTGAGGACAGCCATCTTCTCATCGTACTGTCATGTGATCGCTTCTCCGTGCATGTGCCCTGTCCGTTCTGATCTCTGCCTGTAAGGACACCCTCATGTTGGATCACAGTCATGCATATGACTTCATTTTACTTTCATTGCTTCTTCAAAGGCCTTATCTCCACACGCAGTCACATTCTGAAACACGGGGTCTCAGACCCACAACGTAAATTTGGAGGAGGGCAGCAAAATTCAGCCCATAACATTATTTTTCCAGTTTTCACTCATGGGAATCAATTACTTACCCTCCCACGATCGAACTCTTTCAAGTGGTGCCAACGAATGTGGTACAAGTTCAAGATATTCTAATGGGAAGACATTGCTCTAGGAGGCACAGACCCTGTTATAAAACATGTGCTCACAGTGTCCTCCTTTTCCATTACATCCTGACTCCCTCCTTGTGGAATTAAGGCAGAAACTATTTGTTCAGGAAGATTTTAGGCAATTTGAATAGCTTCTTAGTGTTACTCATGCTATGGATATTAAGCAGTATCTAGACCAGATCTCTTGGATTTTTCATTCTGTGCAAAGATAGTCACCATGTGAGGAAAACACTCACGCACCCAGAGCAGGGTTTGCGTGGAGGGGACTGAGGGGCTCCTCAGTCAGCATCAGCTGCTCAACTTGTGAGTAAACCTCCTTGCTCATGGATACTCCTGCCCCAGTCAAGCCTTTGAAGGACCGTAGCCCCATCTGACAGCTTCACAGTAGGCACATAAGAGACCTCATGCTAGAAAGATCCAGTTAAGACATTTCTGATTTCTCTTTTTGGCAAGAACTGCCATCTTCCAGTAATTCACCAAAATGACCCGCACAAAGCGAAAGAGGAGAGGCACCCGCTGTATGTTCCCTAGGCCCTTTAGAAAACATGGAGTTGTTCCTTTGGTCACATACATGCAAATCAAAAGAAAGGTGATATTGGGCACATCAAGGGAATGGGCAGTGTTCATAAAGGAGAGCCCCCCCAGACGTCCCCATGGCAAAACTGGAAGGGCCTGCCGTGTTACCCAGCATGCTGTTGGCATTTGTGTAATCGGCCAAGCACGTTGAGGGTAAGATTCTTGCTGAGAGAATTAATGTATATACTGAGCATATTAAGCCCTCAAAGAGCCTTCCTGAAGCATGTGAAGGAAAATGATCAGAGGAAGAAGGAAGCCAAAGAGAAAGGTACTTGGGTTCAGCTGAAGCGCCAGCCTGCCCCACCCAGAGAAGTGCACCTTGTGAGAATACCCAGAGAGGAGCCTGAGCTGCGGGAACCCAGTCCCTATGAGTTCACGGCACGGTAAGTGTAAGAAAAGATAGGCCTTGGGGACTGTTAAAAGAAAAAAGAAAAAAGAAAAAAGAAGAGGGAGGAGGAGGAGGAGGAAGAGGAGGAGGAGGAGGAGGAGGAGGAGAAAAAGAAGAAGAAGAAGAAGAAGAAGAAGAAGAAGGAGGAGGAGGAGGAGGAGGAGGAGGAGGAGGAGGAGGAGAAAAAGAAGAAGAAGAAGAAGGAGGAGGAGGAGGAGGAGGAGGAGAAAAAGAAGAAGAAGAAGAAGGAGGAGGAGGAGGAGGAGGAGGAAGAGGAGGGGGAGGAGGGGGAGGAGGGGGAGGAGGGGGAGGAAGGGAGGGGAAGAAGATATTTCTGGTTTCTGGACCCAGGACACTTTGAGAGAATTGTTTCATATTGTATTTTTACATGTGTTTTTGTGTTTTGTGTGCGTGTTGTCCCTTATTGACGCCTGAACCGGTTTTGAATAACTAAAATTTCATAGAAAGAATTTTTTACCTAATAAGTTTGAAACAATAAAACATTTTTCCAGCTATGAATTTCAAGTCATTACTGCTTATTCTTGTTTTGCATCTCCACTGAATGCATCCATTATGATTTTTAAAAATCTTATCAATTTTGTTACTGGTTTATTTGTCCATGAGAAAGTTCTGAGCAAATCAGAGGGTAGGATCAAGATGGAAGTGATAACATGAAATATGGAATGGAGAAGTAGGAGGTGGGGCATCAGGAGAGGAAAGGCTGGAAAAACGAGATGGGGACAAAGATATTTGTTCTTGAAAAGTGAAGAAGAGGGGACACCTGGGGGGCTCAGTCAGTGGAGCGTCCGACTTGGCTCAGGTCATGATCTCAGTTTGTGAGTTTGAGCCCCACATCGGGCTCTGTGCCGACAGCTCAGAGCCTGGCACCTGCTTCAGATTCTGTGTCTCCCTCTCTCTCTGCCCCTCCCCTGCTCTCTCTCTCTCTGTCCCTCTCTCTCTGTCTCTCTTTCTCAAAAATGAATAAACATTAACAAAATTTAAAGAAAAAGAAAAATGGAAAAGAGGAAGCAGGAGGGAGAAGAGGCAAACATTCTCAAATTCAGGAAAACTGATTTAACATCCTGTCTTGGTCTATGTTTAAATAACCTAAAATGACCCATTATAAAAATTTATATGGATTTTTTAAAAGTTACTACTTCCCAGGGGTGCTGTGTATAGTCTGGATCTCATCTGTAATTTTACAAGGGATGCAAGGAAGCAGTTATTAATTTTAATTTTAATTCTTTTTTTTTCTATTTTTAAGAAAGAGAGATTGATTGAGAGAGAGACAGAGAAAGAAAGGAATTCTGATAAACTATTGATTTGTTCCCTGCCTGAGACTGGAAGAGTATTACAGGTGGCGGTTCCCTCGAGGCTCACAGGATGAAAATCTTGACCACGGTGCGGTCATTATCCCCTCATAGTTAAAGGAAAGGCTGTCTACATCATTAAACACCCTGCTTGCTGACCGAATCAATAATAAATGTGCACAGAACTCATACATAGTAAATGTTAAATAAATGCTGGTTTCTGTTCTTACTAACAGATACATTTCTCTATCTAAGCTACCAGTAGCGAAATTCATGGGCAGAATATATTATAGAATGTGTGGTTTAAATGGGATTGGAAGGAAGGGGCGCCTGGGTGGTTCAGTCGGTTGGGCGTCTGACTTCGCCTCAGGTCATGATCTCATGGCTTGAGTTCGAGCCCCGCGTCAGGCTCTGTGCTGACAGTTTGGAGGCTGGAGCCTGCTTCGGATTCTGTGTCTTTCTCTCTCTCTCTCTGCCCCTCCCCCGCTCACACACTCTCTCTCTCTCTCTCAAAAATAAATAAACATTAAAAATAAAATTTAAGTGGGGTTGGAAGGAATCTCAATACATGTAAAGTAAGCCCATAGAGGGAAATTGTACCATAAAATGTATCTCCAAGATCAACAAATGCTGATCATTTTAGTTAAGTAACCTGTGGAATAAAGTAATAGGTAACATAACCGTGACATTCAAAAAACAATTGTCTTCCTCTGCTCACTGATTTCCCAGCAATAGAACCTAGGAATGTGCCTGAAATATGTAAGGTGTTCACCAAATGTTTTCTGAATGAAGAATTACATGGGTGTGCACACCCGCATGCTTAAACGCACGTGCACGTGTAACTGCCCAGGAGGACTAAGTGTCTCAGTTGGAGCAAAGGTGTTAAAAGAAATAAGGGCCTCGGGTGGCAACCACTTCGCTAGAGGAAGTAAGATCTCTATTCGTGACAGGTGTCTCCATGGCCACTTCCCATCCGTCCCCTTTCTGTCCCATCTGTCCCCTTTCTGTCCCTGCCCCCACCATTGTCCTCAATCACACTATGTAGGCCAATGGGAATTTGAGGAGGCAGGTAATTTCTGTAATTCTCTTACAATTTGAACGGTCTGGGACAAATAGCAGCAGGAACACTGAGGTGTTCACATCACCCAGCCAGCTGACTCCCGGTTGAGTCTCGTCATACAAGGTACCCCTGCCACTTGGTACCCAGATGTGTGCACCTCTCAGGCAGTGCTGTTACTAATTTCCTGCTGGGGCTCGTGCCATGGTCATCACTGGTGGCGGACTGCACACCGCGGAGCTCTTCGCGTGCTGCTTAGGCTCAGAGGGGTTCCATGCAGGACTCTGTGTCTCCTGTTGAGTGTTTGGGCAGGATCAAAGGCTGGAGAGGAGAGAGGGTCCTGAGAAGGAGTCCATATTCTCCTATGGCGGAGTTATTTTCATATTGTTGCTTATTTTCCATTCATTCACATTTACCCGATATGAAATAGATCCAGGGCTAGACAGAGCCACCACAAGGCTAACAGTAATTAAGATGGCATAAATATTTTACTTGCACTGGTTTCCACCTGCGTTGTGTCAAAAGAACCCTGTGGAAAGAGCCACAGTAACAGCCTGCCTTCTTGGGGAAATGCTTTTCTCAGAAGAATCACATTTGGCTGACTCTTGTGCTCTTAAGTGTGAGACATCCACCTGTATTATTTATAACTAAGAACAATTATCAGCCTGAGAGGACTGCCCACACAGAGAAAGGTCTTCTTTGACTCGTAGCTTGTGAGGTACCTTATAAAAACGTAATTTGGTTTTTGTAGAAACTATTAATTGTGATAAAATTGTATTTCCGCTTCTCAGTCTTCCGGCTATTAGTACAAAAATTTGAAAATCTCTGCTTCCTTTGCTCTGTATTCGTTTGATTTGCATGATGTCGTGTGAATTAAGAAATCTCCTTCCAACACAGGGCAATTTCTTGTGAAGGTCGCACACCGATATGCCATTTTCTCCTTTGAGAACGTTTTCTTGTACCTCATCTTTTTTCTATAAAATGGAAATGCTTTTACATACAACTTGCCATTTCATACTGGTATTGAATGAATAACTAAGACATGTCTCAATGTTTTTTTTCTTCTTCACAAGGGAAAGACATACTGCAAAGGCTGCATTCTGTTGTAGATTTTCTGTTTTACAGTGATTGTGCATTCTTTAAGGTTATTGTCATTTAGATCTGTATTTTGATTTTTTTCTTCATTTGGCTGGATATTCTAAGCTCTCCTAGTTGAATAATAAAGGTCCTACTTGGCTTTTGTCTTCCTGCCATTATAAGATCCTTATGGGTACATATTACGCATCTTTTAAACAGAGGAAAGCCTGTCTATCATTCACACCGTCAGGATGGGAGGGAAATTTTTATATTGCTGGCCAGACTATTTCACTGAGTCCAATTTCACAAGCCATTAACACTCTGAAAGGGGGAATTAATTTGAATGTCTATCATAGTCTAGAAAGGGGGTCAAAATATTGGGAAATATTATTCGGTTGACCTCTTAGAAAGGACAGATGGATGGCAAAGATGAATTCATATGTTTAGTAAATAAGATGGGGGGAATTTTCTCACTTAAGTATTCATTAAGAATTTCTAAAGCGTCCTCGTTGTCCTTGGTGCAGTTCTAGAACAGATCCAGAAAGCGAGAAGTCTACATGGAGAGCTCTGAAGTGAGCTCAGAGACAAATACACACACGGCATTCAGGTAACTAGAAAGAAACACAGACGTGTGGGGTTGTGAAATCGGTGTCAAGCATCACAAACAGAAGTGATTGCCTTTACGGACATTATAACGGCCACCAATTCAGTGTATTAAGAAGCAAATAGAAAGGGCAACTGGGCAGGAATAGAGTAGCCGCTCCTCCCAGCAGCTGTTATTCAATGGATGTGCAAGTCGAATGGAAATGGTCAGCTTTTCCTCCCCTAACTCCCCCTCCTCCTTCTCCTCCTCCTCCTCCTTCTCTCTCTTCCCCCTTCTCCTTCCCATCTTCTTTCACATTCATCTCTTCAAAGTGGGGAAGGACCTTACGGTGAGAAAAACAGAACCCAGGATTCTCGGGTCAGAAGCAACGGGCGTAGGGCCCAGTCAGAGACGAGCGGCGAGGTCTCAAGGTGAAGCCGGCATCCGCGGGGATGTTCTGATTGGCGGTAATAACAACACTGCTGCTCTCCCTCTACTGTCACCAGCACTACTGGTATCTACAGTACCTGCTCATCGAGTACGTTGGCAGAGAGAGATTAAGTGGATTTCATGAGTTCTCCCTACAGGGAGTGTCAGAACAAGAAGGTGAAAGCAAAGCTGTCTGACTCCGGAGCCCGAACGCTTAATCACCACAAGATACCCCATTACAAGGAGTTTCAAAGAGTTAGTATTGTTTCCAGGGGACAGTGGTATTGTTACTTCTTCAGGAAGAAGTCCAGAAATAGTTTGCCTTTTTTTAAATTAAAAATAGGCATTTAATATATATATTAAAAAAATATATATATATACATATATATATATTTGTTTTTGAGAGAGAGAGAGAGAGAGAGCGAGCGAGCTACCTGGGGGGGGGCCAGAGAGAGAGGGAGACACAGAATTGGAAACAGGCTCCAGGCTCTGAGCTGTCAGCACAGAGCCCGACGCGGGGCTCGAACTCACGGACTGCGAGATCATGACCTGAGACGAAGCTGGATGTGTAAGCAACTGAGCCGCCACCCAGGCGCCCCATGTTTTGCCTTTCAATCTAGATTTCAAGACTTTGTTGAAGATCCTGAAACAAGAGGTATTTCAGGGAACATTATGGTTCAAGATTTGAAACCTTGTGTCTGAGACCATTTCTTGCCCTTAAGTGTGGAAGCAGTGTCAAGGCTTGGAGAAGGCTCTGTGCTGTGCATGAACTCTGCATTCTCCTCTGCATTTTCCACTTTTAATTGCCTGCTTATCCCTTCAGGAGGGGGCGGGTTTAGGCCGTCTTGTCACCAGTCACGGGCACGAGCAGATGGGGAACACTCTCCCAGGGCCCACTCTGGGGCCCGCACCTGGGATAAAGTTCTCTCCCCTTATTGATGACTTACGTGGCGAACCGATGGCCGAGAACTGCAGGATTAGATAGAAGAGTGGTTAATACATCAGATAGCCAAATATCTTAACAGGGTTGATTTATGGGCAGAGTATTCCAAGATTGAATATAGAATCATATAACCAAAGTGAATGGAAACGTCTTCATTTGCATCTAGGTAAGTAACCACAAAACCACAAAATATTGTGGTGAGGCTTCGCAGGCGCTTGTGTGAAAACTGAGAGGTTTTATAGGATATAACACTCAAGGTGCATCAGCACTGTAAGAGCACAAACCTCCGAGTCAGCAAAGATTCCTTCAGACCAGGAGGCCTGACCCACTACACACCATCTTTCTGAAATCACATTTCCTTATTTGCATGATAGTTAATCCTATAGAGGGGAGCCTGGGTGGCTCAGTCGTTTAAGCGTCAGACTCTTGATTTCGGCTCAGGTCATGATCTCAGAGTTCATGAGTTCGAATCCCACGTTGGGCTCTACGCTGACAGTGCGGAGCCTGCTTGGGATTCTCTCTCTCTCTTCCTCTCTCTGCCCCTTCCCCACTTGCTCTCTCTGTCAGTCTCTCTCTCTCTCTCTCTCTCTCTCTCTCTCTCTCTCTCTCAAAATAAATAAACTGAAAAAAAATTAAAACGATAGAAATTTCACCAGAAGAGATCATTTATTATAAATGCAGCTCCTGGCATAAAGCCGCCATTCAAAAAAGAAAAAAATCTGACGTTTTGACTCTTTATCAGATCAATAACTCTTATGCAAAGTGAGCCTGCATTTAAAGTACTTAAATGCTAAGTACAGGGGCAGTCACAATCCTGCTTTATTGAGAGGAGGTTGGAGCAAGCGGGAATGACTTCAGAAGGGGGCTAATCTAGTTGATAAGACTCTCAAAATCATGGCACACAGGAAGCAGGGGAAAATGAGAATGTTAAAAAGATGGAAATTATGTACATTGAGTAGAGTCAATCCAGACCTCTTGATGTACAGGACATGCAATGCAGCACTGAGCTTTTCTGCATCAGGAGAGAAAATGTTCCCTTGGCCCTACTTATATGCGAGCTGGGAACTCGTTTTGAAGGCTTAGGTTGTATTTCAGAAGTACGGGTCAGAGGATGGTTGGGGGTAGTTGGATTGGCCTGGTGAGATGCCACGACCCGTCACCATCAGGTGATGGAGAGGGAGGAGCCAGAATACACGCCCATCCGCGAGGACCGACCGCTGGCTTTTGTCTCGTCACGCATGAGGTGCAAGTCCACCCCCCACCACTCTGGTTCTCTCTCTCCTGGTGGACTACAGACTCTTACCTTTAAAGCCTTTCAGGTCGGCAACATAGAGCAGCAGAAGTGCCGAAACGTTGACGTAGAGCCTGCACTGAGGACAGAAGGGATCCCGCAGGTGTACCGCTGGAGGAGATGCTCCCGTGTTTTACTGACCAGTCTCAGGCCTGTAGACGAGGCCCAGCTCGGAGGCCGGACGGAGGGCGTGACACAAAAGAGCCTGCAGGGCAAAACGGATACACCACCACTACCTGATCAAAGCCCGCACTTACCTACCGAAAATTTCTCTACCAAAAACGCTTGCATTTGTGCATTTCCCGGTAACCCTAGCCTTCAATACACAAGATAACCGGAAGGGGGTTGCCATGGCAAGAACAAAAACGAAGACACGAAAATGAATGAAGTATTTGGTGTGTTATTAGCAAACATGCCTTGGTTCAAAAACAAGCGTACTTCTAATGAAAATAAACATCTTAGTACAAGCGGCTGACCCATCTGACAGGCAGCTTGGCTCATTTTAATTAGGAGAGGTGTCCTCCTTTTAACCGCAATTGGGGCATGAACTGAACCCCAGCGGCTGTGTTCCTCTGAAACAAAGAGTGCTCTTAAATACGATAGGTCAGCTCTGAATGTGTGATACAGAAAAGAGGGCCTAAGTCACTTTATTTTCTCCAGACAATTCAATGTGTATAAAATATTTTAATGGCCACAAAGGTATGATGCTCCCTGAGAACAAACAGTTAGCATCTACTTTAATTTAGATCCTCTTAATATTTTCTCTTTCCTCTATTTATATTTCTTCCATCCTGTTGGATACATTATTGTAGCTCAATGTGTCGATCTGGTCTTTCCTTCTAATGCTTCCTTCCCATGGATTGTAACTCGGCAAATTCCATCTTCATTAATCAGAAGTCATAATTCACAACCGGTTATCATAAGGATAATATTGAAGGTGATATTTTCTTTCTTTTTTTTCTTCGTAGGACCAGTATCTCCAGTGTGATATAAACTGCAGGATTTTGAGGGGATGCTTGTTGTAAAATATTGTAATCAGTGAAATATCGTTCATACTTTCTGGGAAATTGTCTATTTGCCATTGCATGCAAATGAAATCTATTTACATCCTTCGGTTTTCTTTTTGTGGAATTTTATTGCTCTATTACTAACAATCAAAATGAAATGTTTATATTAACATTAATAGCTTGGATGATAGTTAGTACAACATATAATAATTTTTCTAGGTAAATTGCTTTTTTCCCCCAATTCCCTCAAAAAATCTGTGCCTGGGAGGGAAATTTGTTCCTGCAAGATAAGTTTTGGAATCAGAAAATGTTTTCTTGCTAGCTTTTCAGAGTCAGCGGCATTGTATTATCTTTTAAAAATTGGATATTTTTATTCTTTTTTTTTAATGTCAAGGAAAGTCTACCTGAGGACAGTTTCTGATACAAGTTTTGCTTATACAAGAGAAATGTAGACGTGCACAGACAGGCAGAGGGACAGATACAGGTGGAACATAAATATTTGCCCCTCTCTAAGACCCAGAAACGTCTGGGCAGATCTCATGTGTGTTCGGGGTGGGCTGTCTGTAGCTTTCTATGAACTGAAGTGATTTTCTTGGACGGACAGTGCCTGCTGGACACGTAGTCCCTGCAGGCTGATAGGAGCAGCGTGGTCTCTGTGGCCTTGGGAACCCATGTCCGAATGTGAGGAGGAATGCAGGGATGAATGCCGCCTGAAGGGCTGGATTTTACAGCACTTCTTCCAAGATATATTGCGTGTCTTTATGTAGCTTTGCTACAGAGTCTAATACCCAGGAAACATCCAGGAAGCATTTGTTAAATCGGTAAATTATGGAATGAGAGTCAATTAAATACACTGGGTGCATCCACAGAGACTGCCTTCAAACTTTAAATGTTTCAAATGCTGGCTCAGGGTGGTGGGAGTATCGTCCAAGGAACAGAGCATAGGCCCGATTTAATAGTAAGTAATTTGCAGTCTTCAAATGCTGCCCCAGGAAGAACATTATGGCCCCTCCAGTAACACTGACGTGTCATCTAAGGGTCTAAGTCTAGTGAACTTGCCTTAGGCATTCTATGCCCCACACTTTCGGGGGTCTCCCTGAGCATCAGCACTTGCAGATACTGTGAGACTCAATGTCTTCTGTCCTTGCTGGAAGCTAAAAATCAACAGAAGCCTCACCACCATGAAGTTCAACCTACTGAGGCTTGCAGTGGTCTAGAAAGGGCAACATGTACTTGAGGGCAGCTCAGACAGCATGATGCTCGAGGCCCAAAACACAGGAAGTCAGTGGGCTAGTCGGCCTTCGAGATGGATGCAAAGGGATCCCAGGGGCCAAGAAAATCTACTCAATTTTCCTCAAAGAATATAAGAGAAATGGTAATTTACTTTATCTGTATGTAAATCAAGCTGTGGGCTAGGAATCAGGGTCACCTGTCCAATTAGCTTTTCTTTCCTGTCTCTGAGAGAGAGCTGTGTGCTTTTGCTACATGATCAAGGAAGTACTACTGTTGAGTCCCAAGAAGGCTGCTCTGGAGTGCTTTCCTGTTGTGCCGTGTGCGGAATGTGTTCAAATAGTTGACTCAGCAATTCCTTTAGACACCTGCCTCTTCCCACCTTCAAAGAGTATCCCTTTGCAGAGAAGCTACTGTAAATTGGAAAAACTGACTTTATTGTTATAGTCCAATGATCGTGAGACTATAATTCAAACCCGGTTTAGATCTTCTGGGAATAAGAAAAATATAAGCAGCAAATCTTTAACAAGGTCCTTGGTGTGGTTCGTGTAACAGTTTTTCTCTCAGTCGGGTCAAAAATGCTGAGACTTGCTCCCCTTTTATACTTGGCTCCTGCAATCAATTTTAATTTTTTACTGTCAGAGTAGTAGATTGGAATAGTAGATTGGAAATAAATAAAATGTGAAATTTGAAGCATAGCAAATATGAAAAGTAGCTGTCAATTACTGTCCCGTGGGCAATAAAACCAAAAAAGGTAAGTATATTAACAAGAATAAACAAACATCATTGCAGAGGATGATGTATAACTAATCATATTGTGGTATATCGAGTGCCCTCGTGAAGGCAGGTTGAAAGAAACCATTTATTGTAGGGTTTTCATCAGACAGAAATTATAGGCAAGAGTTTCTGGGCTGAATACTTGATGGATTAAAAAAGAAAGAGAGAGAGAGGAAGGAAGGAAGGAAGGAAGGAAGGAAGGAAGGAAGGAAGGAAGGAAGGAAGGAAGGAAGGAAAAGAAAGCAAGAAAGCAAGAAAGCAAGAAAAGAAAGGGAAAGAAAGGGAAAGAAAGGGAAAGGAAAGGAAAGGAAAGGAAAGGAAAGGAAAGGAAAGGAAAGGAAAGGAAAGGAAAGGAAAGAAGGAAGGAAGGAAGGAAGGAAGGAAGGAAGGAAGGAAGGAAGGAAGGAAGAATGAATCAGGTATTATCCAGTGTTGGCTAGCTTTGAAAGGCTTTATTATCAAGCCCTGTTGTCTTCAATTACGGGAGCCGTGACCCACTCTGGCATTTCCTCGGCAATGCTCATTTGTCAGGCCACACTTAGCTCAGGCTGTAGTGTTCTAAACAACAGAAATGCACCTGCTTTAACGTGTCCACCAAGCCATCACCAGGCTACAGAATGCTTTCTAAGGCCGTGTCCAAATGCTGCCGGGACAACCAGTCTCAGGATGTGGTCCAGGATCACCGTAGACCACACTGGGGCACCAAACACATCTGTTAGGATGGCACCCCCTCGCTTCCAGCCAAGTCTGTTGGGGGGTTCCTCTTGTATGATACCAGATAGACATGTACACTTACGTGATACCGTATGTGTTTGCAAACACGTGAGCTCTCGCCTTGGAAAACTGTATGGCCAACACACACGAGTGCTGTTCCTCCTGGGATTGGAGGTCTAGTTAACATCCAAGGAAAATTGCCTTTTTGAGGTATACGGTTCTGAGTGTTGACAAACATTTAGAGCTGTAACCACCACTACAATCAAACCCAGCATTTCCGATAGACCAGAGAGTTGCTTAATGCCCTTTTGGACCCTCCGCCTCTGACCACTTCTTGTTCCATCTCCCGAGTGTTGCCTCTTTCCTCAGAACATCACATAAATGGAACCACATCATACAAATCCTCTGTCTTTGGCTTCTTTAACCCAGCATAATGCTTTGAAGATATACCCATTTTGTCGATTAGATGAGTTGTATTTATTTATTTGTTTATTTGCTTATTTATTTATCAAGTGGTATTCCGTTTAGGAATATACCGTATTTGTTTACCCATCCACAAGTTGATGGATGTTTTGTTTTTTCGTACAATGCAAGTCTTTATGTAGTATGCTGTCACTTTTCTTGAGTAAGTAGGGGACAGTAGGATTTGTGTTGTATGGTAAGTATCTTAATTAAAAAAAAAAAAAAGTTGTCCAGCTGTTTTCCAAAATGGCTTTAGCATTTTGCATTATCACTAGCAATATGCAAGTGTCAGGCGCTCTGTATGTGCTCCAGTTCTTAGTATTATGAGCTAGGGTTTTGTTGTTTGTTGTTTTGGTTTGGTTTGCTCTGGTTTTATTGATTTATTTAGTTTGGCCCTTCCAGTAAGTATGATTGGTATCTAATAGTGATTTCAGTTTGCATTTCCTTCATCATTAATTATTCTCAATATATTTTCATATCACTGTCTGTTATTTGTTTCTTTTTGGTAAGGTGTCTCATCACGTAATTTTCATATAACTATATATGTATATGTGTGTGTGTGTTTGTGCATGTATGGGTGTGACTATATATCATGTTAGCACATGTGTTGTATACATGTTAAATCCTTTACCAGGTAGGTATTTTGAATATATCCTATCTCAGTTTTCATGTTTTTCTGTCCTTCACTGTATCTTTTGAAGAGGAAATTTTAACAATTTAAATGAATATCAGCTCATCAAAATATGTGATTTTTTTGGTGGTTCATGCTTTTTGTTTGAACGAAGGTTACAAATATTATTTTCCAGGTTTCCCTGTAGACGTTACAGGTTTTACATTCACTATTTGCTCTCTTTATTTTTACACGTCATAATGCATAACTACCTCATACCTTTTCAAAATTTGATCCATTTCATATTATTTTTACATGTTATCATGTATATTTTTATTTACTAAATGTATTGTCTTTTAATTTGAAACATTATAAATGGATAAGAAGCTGTGACTGTTTTGTATAGGTAGGTTCCTTATACCGTGACCTTCAGTTTCCCCACCAGTAAAATCTTCCATTACTGTAGTATATTAAACACAGGAGACAGACATCAAGTTTATTCCTATTTCGCCAACCTTACGGACATTCACATGTGCATGGTGTGTGTGCTCACATGACATGTGGCTGCATGTGTACAGTCATGTAATTCTCTCTCACTAGCACCAAAATACAGAATGGACCCAGCACCTCACAGCTCCCTACACTATGCCTTTATTGCCCTCCACCACCCAATTCCTTCCCTGAGCCTGGCAATCTCTAATCTGTCCTCCAACTCTGTAATTTGTTATTTCAAGAATTTTGTATAAGGAGAAGTCCACAGTATGTAACCTTTTAATATTTGCTTTAAAAAAAAAATTAAGCATGGGACACCTGGGTGGCTTAGTCGGTTGGGTGTCCAACTTTGGCTCAGGTCATGATTTTGCTGCTCGTGGGTTCAAGCCCCACGTCGGGCTCAGTGCTGACAGCTCAGAGCCTGGAGCCTGCTTTGGATTCTGTGTCTCCCCCTCTCTCTGTCCCTCCCATGCTCGTGTCCTGTCTCTCTCTGTCTCTCAATAATGAGTAAATGTTAAAAATTTTTTTAAAAATTAAGCATAATAGCCTTGCAGTGCATCCAAGTCATATCACATATCTATATTCTGTTCCTTCGTATTACTGAGTAGTATTTCACGGTTAGGATGTATCCTGGTTGAACTGATCACTCACTGAAGGACACCTGAGTTGTTTCCAGTTTGGGGATATCACAAAGGAAGCTGATGTTAACATTCCTGTACATATTATGTGAGAGGAATTTCCGTTTCTCTCAGATAAACATTTCAGTGGCACAATTGCTGAGTCATACGGGTGGTCGCATGTTCAGATTTTCTAAGACAGTGACAAAATCTTCCCTTCCCACTAGCAGCATGTTCTGTTCCCATTTCCCCACATCCTCACCAGCAAGTGGTAGGCTTTTCATGACCTTTCGTTTAGCCGTTCCGATAGGAGTGTGGCTGTTTCTAGTCTCAGTCTTAATTCCCATCTCCTTAGTGGGATTGGTCCGTTTTCTATGCTTGTCTGCCACTGGATAAAATATCTGTTCATGTCTGTTATACATTTTCTAATTAAATATTTCTCCTGTTACGTTGTGGGAAATCTGTATATAATCTGGACACGAGTCCTATATTGAATAAGTGGTTTGGAAATACTATCTCCCAGTCTGTACCTTGTCATTTCATCTTATTTTCTTTTTTTTAAGTTTATTTATTTATTTATTTATTTATTTATTTATTTATTTGTTTTCAGAGAGACAGAGACAGCATGAGTGGGGGAGGGGCAGAAAGGGAGGGAGAGAGAGAATCCCAAGCAGGCTCCATGCTTCCAGCACAGAACCTGATGTGGGGCTTGAACCCACAAAACCAAGAGATAGTAACCTGAACTGAAACCAAGAGTCAGATGCTTAACCGACTGAGCCACCCAGGTCCCCCATCATTTCATCTTCTTAATGTTTTTCACACAGACCAACTAATAGTAATAACAATAATAATGTCTACAAACAATTCACCTGGCCCTAAATTTGAAGAATTTCCCCTGTTTTTTACTCAATTTTCTTTTTTTTTTTTAGTTTTACATCTTAAATGTAAATCTGAGATCAACTGAGTTAACTTTTCTATAATGTGGGGATTAGGTAGAGTTTCTTTCTTTCCTCTCCCCTCCCCTCCCCTCCTCTCCTCCCCTCCCCTCCCCTCACTTCCCCCCCCTCCCCTCCCCTCCCCTCCCCTTCTCTCCTTTCCTCTCCTCTCCTCTCCTTTCGTTCCTTTTTTTCTTCTTTTCTTCCTTTCTTTCTTCCCTATGGATGTCCAATTGCTTCCTTACTGTTTGTTGAAAAGACTCTTTCCTCTACTGAAGACCTGCCTCACACTAATGAAAAATCAGTTGGGCAGACTTGTATGAGTCTCCTTCTGGGTTCTTTGTTCCATGCCATTGACCCATGTGCCTGAACTGCCTCTGTACCACACTCTACTGATTATTGTGGTTAAATAAATAGCTTAACGTTGGGAATTTTTTGTTGTCAAATTTATGAGCATAAGCTTATTCATATCATTTTACATTTATTCTTTTAATGACTGACATCTGTGGAAATATCTTCTGTCTGAGTCCTTCTATTGGTGATTTATTTTTTTCTCTCTTTTCCTATTTGTCAATTTGCTAGAGTTTTATCAAGTAATAATTTTTTGAAGAACCAATCTTTTAACTGATTTTCTCTATTTTTTTCAATGTTATACATTTCTGCTCTGCTTGTTATATGCGTATTTTGCTCTTCATTTTCTGTTTTCTTTAGGTAGGAACTTAAGTTATTGATTTGAGACCTTTCCTCTTTTCTAAAATAAACAGTTGATGCTATAAAATTTTTGCTTAGTGTCACCTTAACTGCAACCCATAAATTCTGATGTATTGCATTTCTAGTTATCATCAGTCTGTGTATTTTTAATGTCCTACAAGGCTTTGTGTTTTCCTCAAGGATTATTTAGGCATGTGTTGTTTAGTCTCCAAATGTTTGCACATTTTCTTGTTCACTTTCCAGTTTCGACTTCTGGTTGTATTCTATTGTGGTCAGAGAATGTGCTCCGTATAATTTCAAATGTGTAAAATTTGTGGAAATGTGTCTTATGCCCGAGGATAATGTCTGTTTTGGTGAATTTTCCATGGATGCTTGAAAAAATGTGTTTTCTGCTTTTGTTGGGTATAGAGTTCCGTATGTCACTTACATCTTGTTTGTTGCTAGTGTTTTGAATTCTTCTATGACCTTGCTGCCATTCTGTCTGGTGGTTCTGTTCTTCACTGAAAGTGGGCATTGAAGTTTCCAACTGTCATTGTAGATTTGTCTATTCCTGCTTTAAATTTTTTTTTTTTGGTTTCAAATCTTTGAAGTTGTGTTGATAGATTTTATATCACTATTTCTTCTTTTTTTGATGTAAATTCTACTTAGTTAACATACAGTGCAATATTGGTTTCAGGAGCAGAACCCAGTAATTCATCACTTATATATAACACCGAGTGCTCATACCAACAGCTGCCCTCCTTAGTACCCATCACCCAGCCACCTCCCTCCATCAACCCTCAGTTTGGTCTCTATTGTTAAGAGTCTCTTGTGATTTGTTTCCCTCTCTCCTCTTTCCCCACCCCACCTCCATATGTTCATCTGTTTTCTTTCTTAAATTCCACATATGAGTGAAATCATATAGTATTTGTCTTTCTCTGACAGACTTATTTCACTTAGCATAATACATTCTAGGTCCATCCACGTGATTGAAAATGGCAAGATTTTATTCTTTTTGACAGCTGAGTAATATCCCATTGTATGTGGGTGTATGGTATGTCTATATATCACATCTTCTTTAACCATTCATCAGCTGATGGACAATAAGGCTCTCTCCACAGTTTGGCTATTATTGATAATGCTATGAACTTCATGGTGCATGTACCCATTCAAATCTGTACTTTTGTATCCTTTGATATACCACTATTTCTTCTTGGTGGGTCGATCCTTTTTTATTATATTATGTTGCTCGTTGTCCCTCATATTTTTATTTTGAAGTCTACTATATTGATATTCAAAGAGCCACTCTTATTTATTTTTCATGTCAATTTTAACATGGTATATCTTTTTCTATTCTTCTGCTTCCAACCTACCTATACCATTATGTTTGAACTGAGTGTATTATATGTAATTTTACACATTCCATTGTTTTTCATTCCTATTGGAAATTCCAGTCCTTCTTCATTTACCATTTCTTCTCCATTTTGAGAATTCCCTTTAGCTTTTCTTTAGCGACGTGTCTCCTAGTTGATAATCATCTTAGCTTTCTATTATCCAAGGATGTCTTTATTTCCCTATTCATTCCTTAAGAATATTTATGTTAGATAAAGAATATTCAGGAAACATTCTGGGTTTTTTTTTTCCAGTACTTGAAAAATGTTGTCTCTTCTGGATCCCTGGTTTTAGATTAGCAATCTATTGATACTAAAATTTGTATTTCCCTATAAGTAATATATTGCTTTTCTCTGGCTCCTTTCAAGATTTTTATTTTGCCATTAGTTTTCACAAGTTTTAGCTATTACATTTTTTTCAGTTTATTTATTTATGTAGAGAGAGAGAGTGAGCAGGGGAGCAGAAGAGAAAGAGAGAATCCCAAGCAGGCTCCATGCTGTCAGTGCAGAGCCCAATGCAGGGCTGGATCCCATGAACTGTGAGCTTCTGACTTGAGCCAAAATCAGGAGTTAGATGCTTTAGTGAATGAGCCACCCAAGCGCCCTAGCTCCTATATTTCTTATTGTGACTTTCTTAGGTTTACATTGTTTGGGTTCTGTCATTTAATGTGTATGTTTTCGTCTTTTGGCAAACTTTGAAAAAGCTCAATCCATATATCTTGGAACACTTTTGCAGACCCCTCCCTCCCCTTTCCTTCTGGGATGCTGATGATACAGTGTTGGATGTTTGGTTATGGCCCCAAAGATCCTTGACCCTCTGTTCATTTCTTCTCTCGTGTTGGCTCCTGTCTGTTTTTCAGACTGGACAATGTCCCTTGTTCTAGGTTCCTGTTCACCAGTTCATTCCCAACATATTTATTCTGTCATCAGCCTCATTCAGGGAGATTTTTAGTTGTGTTATTTTGTTTTCAGTTTCCTAATTTCCATTTGGTTCTCCTATATATCTTCTATTTCTTTGATGAGGTTATCAGTTTGTTGATTTCTTTCAAGGACAGTTGTCATTGATCAGTGATACTTTTTTTTTTTTATGGCTGTGTTTTAAGATCCTTCAAGATAATTCCCCCATGTGATTCATGTCAGTGTGATTTCCTGTTGGTTGATTTTTCTAATTCATGTGATTGTTTTCCTATTTTCAGTGTGACAAATGATTTTTGATTGTATCCTGGGTATTTTTGATATTAGGTTAGGATACCCTGGATCCTACTATCTCCCCATTTCAGGAGGTAGTCATTCTGACTGGATCGGCACGCAGGCCCTGGCCTGATTTGGGCGCTACCGGTCCAGCGAAAATTCAGGTTTCAGGAGCTTGCAGAGCTGCTATTGTCTCTGTTATGCTCTGGCTGCGACTAGGGATCCCACATGTTCCCCCCTGGCTCCACCTGCAGCAGCAGAATAAACTTCCCGAGCCTGGCACCCTCAGGTGAGAGTGAGGGGAGAGAAGCCAGGCCCCTGGGCCCTGAAATTCCATCCACAGGCCCCCTGGGCCAGTGAGCCCTCGCTGTCTCCACTGGAGCCACCTGAAGGGGCAGGAGGTCCTGGGCTGTCCAGGGCTGGTAGTTGGGGGTTGAAAGGCGCCACTCCTAGTACAGAGAGCTTTCCTCCCAGCCTCCTCTGCACAGCATCCACTACCAGAGGGACTCTTGTTCAATCCACGCTGGTGCTGTTCACAGCTGCAGAGTATTTATAATGATCATCAAAACAAGAGTAGCGTCATCATTAAAACCCAGAGAAGTAAAAAAATAATTCTCTATAGTCTCAGTTTTAATCGAGACAAAACCTTAAGTCTCTTTAACTTCAGTAATATAGTTTCTTACTAAACCCTATGGTCTCCCTGGTACAGACAGTGCGGTACTAGAACTCATCAACTCTCAGCAGCGAGTTTCCGACGTTCTAGGTACATTTCCATAGAATTTCATCTCAGGTACGGATGAAAAATAATTATGAATGACTGAGAGAGTGTGTAAAGAAGTACTAATAATTACAGTGACTTTTTTAAAGTTTATTTTATTTATTTTTGAGAGCGAGAGAGAGAGAGCGTGCATGCACTTGAGCAGAGAGCAGCAGAGAGGCAGAGAGAGAGTTCCAAGCAGGCTCTGTTGTCAGCACTGAGCCCGCTTGGGGGCTTGGACCCATGAGCCACGAGATCGAGAGTCAGATGCTCAACTGACTGAGCCACCCAGGTGCCCCAAATTTAAGTGACTTTTAAAACATCTTCTCAAGATTTTGGTTCCTTGATATCTATAATGAACTCGAAAAGGAATTGGAAGCTTACCATGAGCTTATCAACAGAATGTGCAAAATGTTCCTTTAAATTTATTTTTTTATTTTTATTTTTTTTACATTACTTTATTTTTTATAAGGTATGTTTGTAAACATACATTTTTATTTTTATCTTTGAAGACAAGATAATCACGTACCTGACCCCACAATACTTCTTTTGCCAAAACCTTTTAAATTTTTTAACACTTTTAAAATCAAGCAAATCATTCATAGTAGTGAACTGAAAATTATGACATAACGAAGGGCACATGGATCAAAAAATTACTAGAAACTGGGGCTCCTGGGTGGCTCAGTCTGTTAAGCATCCAACTTCAGCTCAGGTCATGATCTCACAGTTGGTGGGTTTGAGCGCCGCATGGGGCTCTGTGCTGACAACTCAGAGCCTGGGCCCTGCTTCAGATTCTGTGACTCTGTCTCTCTCTAACCCTCCTCCACCCATGCTCTGTCTGTGTCTGTCTCTCTCTCTTTCTCAAAAACAAATAGTAAACATAAAAAAATTTTCTTGTATGAGTAGGAACAAAATAATCGTAACATATGAAAAAAGGAATTTTTCTATAACATAGACTGATGCTAGAATCAACACCATAACCCTTTTCATTGCCTTAAATTTAGTGCATTTGTATTTACTCATCAGCACCTGGGAGCGAGGTACTTGACAGTGAATCTTGTCTTCGTAGATTTCTCGTGTTTTATGGAAACTGCCTTGACGTTAGTGAAATGCCTGATCATAACAAGTCTGTATTATATTAGGAAAGGAAAGTGTGCACCTGAAATAATTTATCGGTAGTTATGAAAGGGTAAAATAACAAACAAATACAGCCTCAAGAATTGGACTCAGGAAAGAGCAGACCCAGTTGAGTGCTTGTTGGTAAGGGTCATAAAATAAAAATGCCAAGGAAAATGTGTATATATATAATTACAAGTGATGGTAAATTCTGTGAAATAAACTGATACATTTCTGCCTTTGTTATTAACCAGGGGGACCCGGTCAGAAAAAGCTTCTTGGAAAAAGGTGGTACCTAATCTGTGACCTACAGGAGAGGGATGCCTCAGTGTGGACAGTCCAGGAAGAACAATCCTGGTTAGGGACTGTGAATATAAGAAGGTCTTTAAGCAGGGCTCCCCTTGATATTTGAGAAGAACTCACAAAAGATAAAGTAGCTGGTACTTTACCAATGGATGAACAGGGGAGGGGGGTTGACCAAAATTAGGATGGAGATTAAACCAGAGTGAGATCACACAGTAAGTACTCTCTTAGCTCAGTGTATTACTATTACTATTATTATTATTATTATTATTATTATTATTATTATTACTAGTATAGCTGAAAGCCTTTCAAATTACTTGTGCTTGTACATGACATGACCCAAATTATATTTTAAAAATGTTGTATGTTTGTTTATTTTTGAGAGAGACAGAGACAGAGTGTGAGTGGGGGAAGGGGCCGAGAGAGAGGGAGACACAGAATCCAAAGCAGGCTCCAGGATCTGAGCTGTCAGCACAGAGCCCGACGCAGGGCTAGAACTCGTAACTGTGGGATCATGACCTGATCTGAAGTTGGATGCTTAACAACAGAGCCACCCAGGCACCCCCCAAATTATATTTTTTAAAGATTATTCTATGGTTGTGGGAGAATGGATTTATACATGAAAGTCTGAAAAGAGTTACATATAATTATATACATATATATATGCACACATGTATATATATACACATATACACATATATATACACATATATACATACACATATATAATATATATATTATCTATATTACATATAAATATATAATATATATTGTCTATAATATAGATATAAATAATATATAATAGTATAATATATAATACATACAATTGTGTGTGTGTATATACATACATATATATACACAAAGACACACATATATATAACGTGTATATATATAAGATATATATTATGTGTTGGTGGGTAATATATGTACTCAGGGGGCCGTGATAATTCTCCATTGGAGGAGTCATGGTGCCTTGAGTGGTAACAGTTGAGATGAAGAGAACAGAGTGAACTCATGGTATGTTTTGAGGGTGGATCTCAGGTATGCAGATCAAAGAGATTATAATAACAAATGAAATATTTTTTTTGTCTAGAGTCCCAGTAAACTTGAAATTCATTAAATGCCTGTATAAAAATATAAAACCAAATAAAATATGCAAAATTATCTGAAATTGTAGCAATGGCTTCATGTTTAAGCAGTCAAGGATAGATTTTTACCTGCTGGAAAGTTTAGGTAAAAAGATCGAATGCAGGACTCTTCTTTTGTATTGTTGGGCAACACACCGGCTTCTAATGCTCTGAAGATTCGACTACTTTCAGTTTTATCATTTCAGATACAACTATTTTTGTAATAAATACAAGCTTCATCCTTGAACCTCTTTTATTTTCCCTCATTTCCTTTCAGTGTGCTACTTCTTTGTACTTTTAGTAACTAACTCAGGAACATTTTCTATTTTACTTATTTTATTTTATTTCATTTTATTTTATTTTATTTTATTTTATTTTATTTTATTTTATTTTATTTTATTTTATTTTATTTTATTTTATAAGTTTATTTATTTTGGGAGAGAGAGCATGTGCATGAGCAGGCGAGGGGCAGAGAGAGGGAAGGAGAGAATCCCAAGCAGACTCCACACCATCAGCACAGAGCCTGACATGGGGCTCGAACCCACGAGCCATGAGATCAGATCCTGAGCCGAAGTCAGACGCTTGACTGACTGAGCCCCCCGGGAGCTCCAGGAACATTTCCTAGTTTAGATTGTCTACTAGACACTCTATGGTGTAGTACTGTATTATTTGAAAGAGCAATGCTTCGTGCTGGCCTGTTGAGCCTAATGTTCTGCAAAAGGCACAGAGGAAATGGGAGCTGATGCTGCGTTCACCTGAGACACCAAGTTGGCCTTCCTTCAGACTTCGCCTGTACTCCTTACCTGCTCTTCCCCTAGTTGCGTCTTCTTCTGAGTAATCCACAGCGGGAAGAAGGATAACTGCGGACTCAGAATGTAATTTTGATTTAAAAAAAAAGGCATCCAGCAGCCCTACGTCAAGTTATTGATATATATATATTTTTTCTCTCTAAAGTAGATACCAAAGCAAAGAAAGTCCGCTGCTTTTCGTTACCTCACTGTATGGGTGACAAAGTATCTTCTCAGGGGTTTATTTGGAACCCAAGGTAACCATTTATGGAAATGCTAAGAAATTACACTGATGTGAGAAAATTGATGTCTTTTCCACCGAAATCCCAATGCTGGAAGGAATTATCTTATTTTCTCTTATTATTAAAATTGGCATAAATGGTCTGGCTCATTAAGACCATGTCATTGCAAAGCAGGACTGCTCTGAAATGAACACTATATTAAGCTTCCAAACAAATACGTGAAAACATACGCTATCATAATTAGCCACTTGGTCAACCTCTATGTCTGGCAGTGGTGTTTTGCATAATGGTTGAATTATATCCATTGAAGTTGTCTGATTACCTTCTTTTCTTCCCAAACCTTAAAAAAAAAAAGCAAGTAAATAGACAAAAAGAAAAGGAAAGAAAAATAATGCTCAGCCAACAGAAAGAAATTATTTTAAGTGATTCTCATGCAGAGTGGAAACAGAATGTTCTGGCAATGCAATGTCAAAACGAATTTTGTTACTGCGCTATCGCCATCTAGACCGAATGCTTCCTGACCTTGATGTTGTCAGAGATATGAATGGGAAGGAAGTGCTTTGTCCCTCAGGACCCTCTGTTCACTAAATCTGATTGAAAAGTAAAATTCAAAAAAATATACTCTACTGAATTGGACATAGAGATTATGGCTAACTTTAGGGATATTTTCAATCATGGAGTATTCTGTGAATGTAAAAATAGTTTAAAGCAGAAAATATATATTAACTATGGTATTCTGCTTATCCTAGAGGATAATAAAAACACCATCTGCATATACACATTGCTCCTTTCTACTCTACCTATCACCACACAAAAGTTACTATGGATCTTGTGCCATATGTAGTTCATTTTATAAAACACAGCCTTGTCCTATACCTAAATTGTTCTTAAAGATTCTAGTCAGATTTTTGTTGTGATTTAAACTCTCCAAATGTATGTTTTTCTCATGAGAGACTTCACTCTTTGCAACTTAAAACAAATTTTCCTTTTAAAAAGTTAGAATGGCATTGTTAATGATTTATGAAGGAAAGAGGTAATATATTCTACAGTACAATTTTGAATTATCTTGCTTTCAAGTACTATACAGAAATACAAAGGAAAGCGAAAGAAAAAGATTAAGTCTCATGTCTCTTTGAAATTCAGAAAGTTTTATTCCATTCAGATATATATTAATGTTTTCTTTTAGAAAGAATGAGCCCTTCCCCCACCTTTATCCCCAAGTAAGAAGTTAGTTGATCCCGGGACATAAGACCTTCGGGGACACTCACTTGTAAAAGCGTGTAGATCACCTCTCGAAGGCTTCTTCATGCCACATGAGCAGTAGAATAGACAAAGGATGGGAGTTTGCCTGCTGAAAGTGACCCTTTCACCAGACCAGAGTCTTGCACACTGGGACAGTGACGGAAAAGGTCAACATAACTCTGGCTCACAGCTGCAAAGGAGAGAATACCTTCAGAGCAGGGAATTTCATCTTTAGCCCTTTCTATGGGAGGAGATTCTAGAATCCACAATTACAGATTTTATATCTGAACAATGGAGTATGTACAACGGATGTCCAGATTTTGCTGAGATGAATCATTAGGACCATTTCAAACTGCCTAATTCTGATTTCATGTTTACCAACCCAGCTTCTAAGTTCAACTTGAATTCTGAATGAAATTTGACTACCAGTATTGAAATGTACATTAATATTTATCAATTTGGAATGAATTGGAATAGGAAGTTTTTAATACAGATTAGTATATATTAATCTATTGGTATTTGGAGTGTTTGGGTTCCAATGTCTTTGTGTTTGTAGATGCATCCTGTATGGGTGTCTGCCAATATGCATAATAATGGAAACAAAAGCAATTTAAAGTGACAGAGGTTTCCTTTCCTTTCATTGGTAGAGAGAGAAGATATTACTTATATTTTCTTGCAACTTTTGTGGCTGATTTGGTAACCCCGCCATGGGCAGAACAGTGAATGTTGTATCAGTTCTTGGTGCCTTATGCAAAACTGAATGTTCTACTGAGAGTTTTCGTTTCCCACACCCTCTCTGGCATTTGGTGTGAAAGTGTCTTACGTGTGTTTTACATGTTTTACATGTTACTTTTACTAGTTGGTGTTTAGTGGTATCTCCTTGTTGTTTACATTTACAATTCCCTAGTGGTAACTTTGAGCATCTTTTCATATGCTCCTTTGCCACCTGGTGAGGTCAATGTTTAGATCCTTGGCTTGTTTTTTAATTGTTTATTTCTTGTTTCTTTTATTTTAAGAGTTCTTTGCATATTTTAGGTATTATCCTTTATCATATGTGCATTGCAAATATTTTCTCCTACACTTTAGCTTATCATTTCATCCTGTCTTCCAGTGGGTTTTTAGTTTTCTTAATGTTTATGTAATTTTGAAAGAGAGAGAGAAACACACAGAGTGTGAGCGGGGGAGGGGCAGAGAGAGAGGGAGACAAAGAATTCAAAGCAGATTTCAGGGCTCTGAGCTGTCAGCACAGAGCCCAACGCGGGGCTCAAACTCATGAACCCGTGAGATGGTGACCTGAACCAAAGTCGGATGCCCAACCGACTGAGCCACCCAGGTGCCCCCAGAGAGTTTTTAATTTTAATGCAATCCAACTCATTGACTTGTTTCCCCCAGATCTTGCTTGTGGTGTTGTGTCTAAAAGGTCATCCCCAAACCCAAGACCACCTAGATTTTCTGTTGTGTTTTCTTTTAAGAGTTTTATAGTTTTGCATTTTACATTTAGATCTATAATCCAGTTTGTGTTGATTTTTGTTAAATGTATGAGATCTGTGTTTAGATTCTTTTTTTTACATATAGATGGCCAATATTTACAGTACTGTTTGTTGAAAAGATGAGTCTTTATCTATTGAATTGCCTCTACTTTTTTGTTTAAGATCAGTTGACTATAAGTATTTGGGTCTATTTTTGCCTTCTTGTGTTCCTTTGATCTATTTGTCTATTCGTTCATCAATGCCATGATGGTTTGATTACTTTGTACAGCAAATCTTGAAGTTGAATAGTGTCTGTTTGCTAACTTTGTACTTCTCCTTCCACATCCTGCTGACTAATCTGGGCCTTTGTGTCTCCATAGAACTTTTAAATCAGTTTGTTGATATCCATGATATAATTTACGGGAATTTTGATTGGTATTGCATTGAATCTATAGATCAAGTTGGGAAGAATTCACATCTTGACAATACTGAATCTTTTAATATCCCTAAATTTGGAATATTTCTCCAGTAATTCAGCTATTTATTTCTTTTTATCATAGTATTGTAATTTTCCTCCTATTGCATATTTACATCTCAGTATTTATTTTTTACTGTTGTTGGTGCTTGTGTATTTAGTATTGTGTTTTTAATTTCAAATTGCAATTGTTCATTTTTCTGTAAGAGAACAGTTGATATTTATATGTTAATTGCTATGTTAACTAATCCTGTGACCCTGCTATAATCAATATTTCAAGATTATATATTTTTTAAAAATAAATCACTGTCTTGATGTTGTGTTCAATCAATCTTGCCCAGTCCAAGGTCACAAAGATTCTTTCTGTGTGCATTTACTTGCCTTTTCATCTTTGTCTTCCAGGTGAATGGACACTCTTATCACTATGTAATGTTTCTATATCCTCTATTAATATTTCTTACTCTGAACTAAACTTGACTAATATTAACAGAGCTATCCCATCTTTTGATTAGTATTTGCATGCTAGGTCTTTTTCTTTTAATCTGTATATTTCCTTATGTTAAATGAGAGTTTCTCAAACCACTTAGTGGTAACAAGACAAATGCTCCAGAAAGATAACTAAAATATTGCAATACACCTCACAAATGAAGATGTCTAAATGGTCAAAAAACACATTAAACATTGATGCTTCACTGGTTGTAAGGAAAATGCAATTAAAATCACTATGAGGTACCAGTACACAGCCACTCAGAGCGTTAAATTTTAACAGTACCAAATGTTGCAAAGGATGCGGAACATCTCCCTCTAACACATTGTTGTCAGAAGGGTAAAATGTTAAACCTTTCGGGAAAAAAATCAGTAATTTCTCATAAATCTAACCATAAACCTCTATTTATATCCACTTATTCGTTTTATAACCATTTAAAAGAAATTTACAGAATGTTTGTAAAGCACTTATCCATAAAACAATAAATAAATAAATAAATAAATAAATAAATAAATAAATAAATAAAATAAAACAGCCCAGATATCCTTCAGTAGAATGGTTACATGAACTGTAGTGTTTTTATTTAATGGAATACTAGTCAATAAAAATGAAAAAAAAAATGATATGCCCAGCAATGTGAATTCATCTCAAAAATAGTATGCCAGGTGAATAAGCTGTGTAAATAACATACAGTTTGCATAAAGTTCTAAAATGGGCAAAATAAATTTATGTTGAAAATCATCAAAATGGTGCCAGTTCTTGAGAGTGAGGAGGATTACCTGAAAAAAAAGCATCTGTTAAATTTCTTACATCAAAACGCACACTCTATTTACTTCGGAAGCTGGTGATAGAAATAGGGACAGTGGTTTGAGTCCATTTCAGAGTCCTGTTTTAAGTGTATGGAAATCCCAGTGGCACGGTGACAATGTGTAAAAGGACCTAGAAGACTGTTGAGATAATTAGCTCCTTAAGAGAATTCTATAATTTTGAACAATGGAACTGTTTCAGTCCTGGGTGTGGTGGGCTCAGTCATGGCTCCCCAATCTTGTCCATGTCCCAACCTCTGGAGTCTGTGACTCTGTCCCATTACATAGGAAAAGGAACTTTACAGATGTGCTTAAATTAAGGATCTTGAAGTAGGGAGAATGACCTGGATTACCCAGGTGGGATCAATGTAATGATAAGGATCCTATTATCAGGAGATAGGAAGGTCAGAACTTGAATAGTAGGAGAAATGGCAAGAGGCTGGAGTCATAGGAGAAAGTTGCTGTGAACCGTGAATGCAGGTGGCCCCTAAAGTTGAAAGCAACAAAATGGATTGTCCCCTTAGCCCCCCAAAAGGAACCAGTGCAGCGGGCACCTCAACTTCAGCCTAGAAGGTCTAACTCGAATGTCCAATGTCCTGAACTATGCAATCATAAACTTGTGTTGGATTAAGCCACCTAAATTTGTCTTCATTTGTTACAAAACCACAAGAAACTTAACATCTGCTATATTTGTGAGTTTCTGTGATTAAACTCTAGCTCTAAGGATGATACGGGTATGGAGGCTAGAAGAAAAAACACCGATGTACTGAACATCCCGATTCTCTTACTTTCTGTGATGCAAATAGATGTCTTGGTCCAGTCAATAGCTACCTTAGAATAATTAAAGCATAGGATTTTAGAGTGGAAGAAACATGCACACTACTTAATTCAAATTTTTCGTTTTGTCACTGAGGAAGCTGAAGTGCAGCCTTGTCACTTTTCAAAAACCATAGAGGATCCCCATAATTCAACAGTGTTCTGAATGTTCAAGAATGCCTGCCGTTGGCATCATCTAAGGGAAGAAAAAGGCTTATGGGCAACTCAGTTATGCTCTACTTGAAATTTTACTGTTTTCCTAATTTAGACTGATGAATAATAGCTGAAAACTATGAAGATGGAATCACACGAGGGTTTTGAACGGAAGTATTATATAAATTATAAATTGTAAAAACAGGTGTCAGATTCAGTGTTTTGATTTTCAAATGAAAAGAATTTTCCTTTGGAAACCCACTGCCATGTAAAATTAGATCAATTTTCCATGAGAATAGTTTGAACTTTATTGACCTGATCATTACATTCCCGTTAGTAGAGCTGATACATTCTAGACTCTGAGGTCCCTCCTCATTCCACTATAAAATAAATGCCATCTATTTCTTTACATATGATGCTAATTTTCAGTATTAAAGATGTGAAAAGGAGCGCCTGGGTGGCTCAGTCAGTTGAGCGTCAGACTTTTGATTTCAGCTCAGGTCAGGAGCTCACAGTTCCTGGGATTGAGCCCTGCATGGGTTCTGTGCTGACAGCACAGAGCCTGCTTGGGATTCTCCCTCTCTCTCTCTCTCTCTCTCTCTCTCTCTCTCTCTCTCTCTCTCAAAATAAATAAATAAATAAACATCTTTAAAACAAGGATGTGGAAAGATTAAGGGATATCTGTCACATGTATACTTTTTTTTTTCTATTGGTACCTTTATGTTAGTAAAAGATGGCTACCATTTTCTGGCCATGTATTTTCATGCAAATACAAATGTAAAAAGCCATAACTTAGTTGACACACTGGCTTAATATATTGATTGTGAATGACCGTTTCTTTAATTTGCTAAAAAATGCTATGAAAAGCCCCTACATTTGTCTTGCCCTGGCACATTTGGGTAAATTGAAGGGACAGAGCCTAAAGGAAATGTCAACTTTAGATCAAACAGAAAAAGATATTCCAGCCTACTGTTGACAGACTGTCTCTAAACCCATTGAAGAGAAACTGTATCAGCTCTCTGCAAATGGCAAGCCTAATACTGATATTTCCTGCAAATGAAGAGAAGGGCTCAAAAAATTGGAAACAAAAATTCTGTTTTTTCCCTGAGTCCTCACCCTTCTCCTTTCAAAGGCTTTGTCTTTTTTTGCATCCCTGTAAACTATCAGAAATGTGTGTGCACGTGTGTGTGTGTGTGTGATAATAATACTTACCTTTGTGATTCCAGCAATTACAGGGTGTGTGGTCTGTGCATCTATTCATATTGTAGGAGTCACAACTAAATGCCTATGAAGTCCAAGCACTCTCATAATAATGAGAGAAATGGCTAGAATATATACATGTTTGTTTTTTAAAAAAATGTTTAATGTTTATTTATTTTTAGAGAGAAAGAGAGAGACAGACATAGAGAGACAGAGCATGAGCAGGGAAGGAACAGAGAGAGAGGGAGACACAGAATCTGAACCAGGCTCCAGGCTCTGAGCTTACAGCACAGAGCCTGATGCGGGGCTCAAACCTACGAGCTGTGAGATCATGACCTGAGCTGAAGTCAGATGGTTAACTGACTGAGCCACCCACGCACCCCTATACATGGTTGTTTATGTGCTTTAGGAGTAAAGGAAATATGGTAAAATTTTTCAAAAAATATCAATGCCTTTGCCATTTAAATTTGAATGAAGAAGACATTCCCCAGTTACTTCCTTATTGGATTGTAGGTAATGTATTGCCACATATGATATTGATCAAGAGATACTGAAAATTAGTGTTTTTGTGTAAAATCTGGTTTTTAAATGCTGACCTGATTTTTTTACAAGATACTATTCTGGGCACATAAAATGTTTCTGACCATAAAATTATGCCCGAAGCCAGCCAACTTGACACCTGTAAAAATAAAATAAAATCATATTCTTACCAAATTAGCTTTATAAATTTAGTGTTATATGGCCAAGGCATAAAGTACTCTCTTATTACCCTTTAATAGAGCTAGCTAAACTATCTAATTTTTCAGGACCTAAAGGAATTAGTAATGGTGAAATTGAGTAGCTATTTGTACAGGAAAATTTTCAACAGATCATTCAACAAGAATAACTAACTTTCATACTATTTTTAGGCTGGTACACAGCCTCTAAACATGACAATCCACTATATACTAATCTACTAAAAGAAACTCATCTTCTTGCCTTGGGCTGACATGTTTAATGGTATACTAGAATGCCTAATGAACATAGAAAACTTTAAGTCTATTTATTTGTTCCCTGAACATAATAAACTCACACAAACTAGACTATAGAGAGAGAGATTGATGATTGATTAATATAAGGAAATAACTGCTTATTGAAAGCTTGATAAGATTATTTCAGGCTCATCACTTTTTGTCATGTGTCCATAATTTGCAGCAGTGAAGGAAGAGTCAGTGCAACTTGACAAGATTAGGAACTTTAGTCATTTAGTCACTATGACATGGATGTTGGAATTCTCATCATTTCCAATTAGCAAATTAGACTTTTTGACAATGGCACCTAATAGTTTTCAAAATTCTCAGACAAATCATGATGCTTTCATAAATGTTATCAGTACATACATTGAGTCCCATCATTAGCAGAACAAGTTACTACCCAACACTGTTACTTAAATATTTTTGTTTGAATAAGTCATTTGCCAACAGTGATTTTCCTAAATGCTAAAATTCTAAATTGAATTTTCTCTCTCCGTGAGTTTTTTATTCTCTGTGGTAAACAGCTTTGTAAAACTTACTCTTATAAATATATTTCATAGATTTTGAGAGTATACTTCCCAAAGGCTCAAATTAAGTCTTTCTTGGTCACAGTTTCTTTTAGAAAACTGCATTTGTCCTGGAAAAGTATTTATTTTTATTAATCAGTAGTAAAATTCAGTATTATTTAGTTGTTAGTAGAGTAAGAATAGACGTGTAGTGCAAGATAAAATAATCAATTCTCAGAGACATGCAGTCATTCAAATAGAGGACAAAAATCAACATAATTAGTATATGGGAAGGTAGGAGAGCACATCATTATAGAGAATGTAGGTGGAAAAAGGATATTAATTTTTTCCACTTATAACTAAAACCTGTTTTTTTCTTATTTGTAATTTATTCCCTCTTTCACAAATCTCTTCCCAAAATGTGTAGTTCAAGTAATTTAGTGGCTTTGCCTACCTCGTGACTGTACCGAATAGTACAAAGTATTGAAACAGTTTGGCTGAAATGCCCAGTCAGTTCAAGCTCCAAGAATCCAACCTTTACATAAGTTAATGCTTCCAGGAATTTGTCAGGATCATAGGCATAAAAGGTGCAATGCATCTTTTTTTTTTTCTTTACTTAGCAAATGGCATTTTAGAACTCTGAGACAATTCAACTGGAACTTTGAATCTGACTGAACATTTTTATATCAGTTACTTCAAACTACCAATGATGCTCTCCTTTCAGAATGCACAGATATTATTAAAACACACCTTCCTCCGTCAGCGCGGTACCAATGGTTAGCACATTTCAGCCGCAGAGTTACTGGGTCTGTGCCAGAGAGATCAAGGCCACTGCCTAGAATGCTCTTGCCAGGAATTTCACATGGCCTCTGCCCCCTCCTCCCAATTCCTTCCCCTTCTGTTTCCAAATGTGGCCAGTCTCCACCGTTTACCTTGGGACTGTCCCTTTGGATGTTGAGACCAAGGTGGTCAGCAGTCCCTCTGAGTTTCTGTCTCCGAGGAGCAACCTGCTCCCTCCACACCTGTGTGCAGAAGATGTGCGGCTGGCCTAGCACACCCTTCGCCGTCTTCACTGCACCGGAAGCAACGACACGTACTGCAAGGACCATGTCGAATTTAATCACATCGCTCAGCTGGGATGCACAACAGATTTCTTAACCAGCTACTTGTCACCAAAGGCAACTGGTTGGGACTGGATCTGGGGCCGCCTCAGTGGCTGGAAGAGATCAAAATCTAAGATGAAATGAAATCCACTCACAGGACATCTGATCCAGGCGCAGTCTGAATTTAAACAGAGGAGTTGGTTCTTCTGAGCCATCTTCGTCTGCGTGAGCTCCCATAATAGAATAATAGACACTGGGTGGGTGAACAAGAGACATTATTTTCCGTCGTTCCGAAGTCTGGGACATCTGAGGTCAAGGTACCAGCTGACTCAGTCACTGTCCAGGGCTTTCCTTCTGGCCCAGAGACGATGGCTTCCTATTCCCTGAGTCTTCACCAGACGATGAAGAGAGAGAAGCCTGGACTGTCCTGTGGCTCTTCAGAAGCAGTAATCTAATCATGAGGGGCCCACTCTCCTGACCTAACCACCTCCCAAAGACCCGGCTTCCCGATATCATCACTTTGGGGGATAGGGATTCAAGATACGCATTTTGGAAAAACACAGTTCAGTCCATAGCACCGTCTTTAAACACTCAAAATACGCTAAGAAACAAGTTGTGCATAAATGTAGGTGCATTTGGCTTTGTATTTTTTCTTCACTTTAAACTTCTTCTTTCTCTGGCCTTTTCTGTCTTCTGAATTCCTAGCTATGGGCATGAAGCTTAATGTAAAAGGTTAAGAGTTTTCTACTGTCAGTACGTTTTCTAAATGTGCACTCTTTTTTAGCTTATATGCAGTATTTTGGCTGTTTTCTTTGTTTCACACCATTTAGTTCTTATGTCTGAGTCATGTTTGTGTGTGTGTGTGTGTACGTATTTGTGTATATTTGTGTGCATGTGTTTGTGGGGAGGAGGGGTTTCTTTCTAATAGACATAAATAACTGAAGTTAAGTTTGTAAAGCTCAGATGAGTCCATTTTTATCTATGCATTTCAGGGAGATTTACTTGAAAACATCTACTTTTACTACGTATAAAAGATTCATTAGATAATCCACTAATCCATTTATGTGCAAAGCACTACCGTTTTCTCTCAGTAGGAACCATATAAAATTGGTTCCTCCATTTGAAAGTGTTCTGAGCTTATTTTTAAGTTAACATTTCAAAAAAGTAATACATTATTAAACTTCTGTTTGAATGTAATATTTCCAAATATTGCTATCTGTAGTGCTGCATTCTTCTTTTAAATTGAGTGACAAATTTCCCAACATGAAGACATTTTAAATAAATAGTGCAGCATTTCAAGTCAGGAAAGAGGCATTTATTTCCCAAACTAAATTATGACAATGACTATAAAAAATACCTATGTAGCCTTAAATTGAGAGAATCACATCTCTGGAATAAAGCTGTAATGAAATTTGCTATCTGACTTCTTTTTGATCCTATTTTATCCATACAAGTAATTCTTTAGAATATTTCCTTGGAAAAGATTTAACTTTTGGATCTCAGTTTTGCATTGTTGGCTTAAACCTAATTAAATTAACTAAATGGTTCCCAACAATATAGTCACACTTATTAGTACACAGATGCCTTAGTGTAAAGGATATTCTGAATCCGAGAGCAGAGTATATAGTAGCTTAAAAGCGATTTTTTGCATGTTCTTTACCTGTGGCTTGTCATTAAGATTTTAGCAATTTCAAACACCCCAACTCTCAAATTAATCAACTGAAAGATAATATCCAATTCTAAAGTTGAACCTGTGTTATACTGTTGGATTATCAGCTTGGTTAAACTGGGAATTGTTTTCTAGAATCTTTTTCTTGTATGTTTCTGGCTGACTGAAAACAGGAACTTGTGCTAGATTTGAGACTTGGCAAGAAAGAAAGAAGTGCAGTCTTTATGCACAGCGGGCCTTCGCGGTCAGATGCAAGGATAGATGGCTGCAGGAGTGACTGTCCTTATTCAGCCTCTCGTCTTGACGTTTGGCTTTGCTGAACAGCAGCAGCCCCAGGCACCATGGTCTAGTAAAAGCAGGTTGGAGAAAGATGAAAGCACTTGCCTTATCTTTCAAAACCAACTTTCACTTTGGACAATTCAACAGTTTCCCTGAGACTATCGATTTCCTTACCTATAAAATAAGGATAGTATAAGTACCTTAAAATTACTTGGGGATTAAACGTGAGCCATTTGAGAAAGCCGTTTATACACAACATCACAATGGAATGCGTGTAATTTAAATCCTCCAATGTAATATACTCCTAACCATAGTAATAGCTTGCCTAAGTTGAGACCTTTTTTAAGCTCTCTGATTTGTATTATTTGTGTTAGGTTCTATTCATTATTGAAGTTTATTCTCTGACTTGAGACATGTCGTTTGACTGACAACATAAACTTCATGTCTGACAAATTTCCTACTATGCCAGTCTCCATAAGGTGAAAGTAGAAAGCAGCATTATAAACTAAAGGCAAGGTTTTTTTTTTTTGGGGGGGGGGGGGTGTTGACAAAGCCCACCAATCAGTGATAGTTATTCTTATGACATGATAATATAATTCGGTAGGTTTAGGCCAGTGTTGTGTCCCCTATGAAGATACTTTGAATTCCCCCCGCCCCCTGCTAGCTGTGTATGTGACCTTATTTGGAATTGGGTCATTGGAGATGTAATCGGGTTAGAATGGAGTCATGCTGCCTTAGGGTGAACCCGGATCCAGTGACCAGTGTCTTCGTATTAGAAAGATGAAGGATATTGACACACAGAGACACAGACACACAAGGATGAAGGAGGCTGAGACTGTGCTTATGTTGTCACAAGTGGGAGAACTTACTGCCAGGGATGAGGCCACCAGCAGGAACTAGGAAGAGGCAAGGAGGCACTCTTCCCTGGAGCCCTCAGAGAGAGCATCACCCTACCCACACGTTGATCTCAGGCTTCTGGCTTCCAGGGCTATTAGAGAATACATTTTTGCTGTTTTAAGGCACCAGATTTCTGGTAATTTTATACCACAGCCTTAGGAAACGAATACAGCCAATTTTTGCAGAATGCTCATTAAAACACTATCAGCAGCATTTTAATATATTATTTCAGGGGGAAAAAAAAGACCTTGTAGTCAAACAAATTTGCAATAACCTGAGTGTTATTTATAAAATTGAATGGATTCAATTTTGCAATACAATACACGTATACATAAATTATTAAATTTATGTAGCATTTTCAAAGCCATTTGGAAAAGGAAGATGATTTTTACATAGTATTTCATGTAATTAGGTATCTTTGAAATGATACACTTTCGAACACCTTGCTAGAAGCCAACCTGAATTCTGAAAGCAGAATTTATATCAAAAAAGATCTCATCATAATTGACTAAGATGTATTCCAGAATGGCAAAAATCTGCGACAGTGTTAGGTGATATGTTACTGATATAAATTAAATACTTGAGTAAAATAAGAATTGATGTCATAATCATAAATATAGTAAAGAAATTTTTCAAAATACAACACAGGTTGCTGGCCATAAATTCAGGAATAAAAAAAATACTAATGGTGAAATCTAAGAACCATTTCAGTATCAGGAATAAAGCAAATTTCCTATCAATAATGTTGCATATTGTTAAATATTGATTCCAAAACTCTAGTCAATGCAATTACCAAAAACGTATTAAAGAGTTACAATTTTTCAAAATTGAGGAGGTGAAGTCACATCATCTGCAGAAAGTGCTGTTTCATATACCTTAGAGAACAGGTTGAAAAATAATGAAATGGAATGTATTCATTAAAATATTTGATAAATATTAGTGATATATGAAATTTTTCTTTATATAGTAAATGAAAAAGGATATAAACTCTTTCAGTATGTAAGCAAATATGTAACATGGTATATGAAATGAAGGTTTTGTATTAACAAGTATATTAGGTAAAAATATAGAAGGAAAAAACCCAATTTTTTTAATGTTTATTTATTTTTGAGACAGAGAAAAACAGAGCATGAGCGGGGGAGGGTCATAGAGAGAGGAAGACACAGAATCTGAAGCAGGGCTCCAGGCTCTGAGCTGTCAGCACAGAGCCCGACAAGGGGCTCGAACTCACAGACCATGAGATCATGACCCAAGCCGAAGGCGGAAGCTCAACTGACTGAGCCACCCAGGTGCTCCTAAAAAAAAAAAAAACAAAAACAAAAACAAAAAAACAAAACAAAAAAAAAACAAATTTTTAAAATTGATTTTGTTGTTGTTGTTGAGTTAGTGGTGATTTTAATTTTATTCATGATATATTTTGGTATTTTTCAAATTCTTCACTTGGAACACGTACTCATTCTATGTATATGATTTATAAGAAATGAAAAAAAATCCCAAAGTATAAAAGTTATGTTATTTTTCCATTTAAATGACACATATAAATGGAATTTCTTTTCATCATTCAAAATGAAGAATAATAGTTTTGTCTCATTGGAGCCATAGAACTCTTCTTTCTTCCTTCCTGTTCCCACTCATCCTCCTGCTTTGTCTTCTTCCTTAAGAAATATTAATATGGAGACATGTTGATATTTGACTATTCTTTGAGTAATGTCAGTTACTCACACTGTCATTCAAATGTAGATTTTTAGAATTTGTTAAATTTATCCTCCGGTGCATTATAGAGAAATATTGCTGATTCGTATGCCGTTCAAGGGGCAAGAGAGGGCTTTGCAGAAGTCTTATGGGAGCCGCTCTTTCCACCTTACTTCAACTTTCCCCTCTTTTTTCGGCTATTTTCAGTGTCAGCAAGAGAAGGCTAAAATTGCAGTGCATGTTCAGGCTTAGGAGCAAATCTGGGCTCAGCTGCTCCCTCCAAAATGACTGAGCTCGCCGGCAGTGACACCTAAAGCAGTGGCTGAGGAGAGATGTCCTTAGCACTCAGGTGGCAAGGATTGGGGACACAGGGATTTGTCGGACCCAAAACGATTACAAACACGAGTGGTCATCCTATGAGTAAGTTTCATTTTATTAACTTAAGACCTACACAACTAAGAAAAAGAAGCATAAAGACAAAAGGCAGAATAAAACAAAAGAAAGCAGAAGTCAGAAGTTAATAAAGATAAAAGCAGACATTGATGCTACATAAAAGAAAAAAATAGTAGATATATTATATAAATCCAGAAGTTAGTTTTTAGAAATAAAACAATAGAACAGTGCAAGTATAGTTAGCTTTCTCAAATACATAAATTAGAAAGTAAAAGATGCTCCACATGACTCATCATCAGGGAAATACGAATCAAAACCACAATGAGATAACACCTCACACCTGTCAGAATGGCTAACAGTAACAACTCAGGCAATGACAGATGTTAGCTAGGATGCAGAGAGAGGATCTCTTTTGCATTGTCGGTGGGAATGCAAGCTGGTGCAGCCACTCTGGAAACCAGTATGGAGGGTCCTCAAAAAACTAAAAATAGAACTACCCTACGACCCAGCAATAGCACTACTAGGCATTTATCCACGGGATACAGGTGTTCTGTTTTGAAGGGACACATGCACCCCCATGTTTATAGCAGCACTATCAACAATAGCCAAAGTATGGAAAGAGCCCAAATGTCCGTCGATGGATGAATGGATACAGAAGATGTGGCGTGTATATGTATACACACACACACACATATATACATATATACATATATATATACATATATATATGTATATATATATATACATATATACAATGGAATACTACTCAGTGATCAAAAAAGAATGAAATCTTGCCTTTTGCAACAATGTGGATAGAACTGGACAGTATTATGCTGAGAGAAGTAAGTCAGTCAAAGACAAATATCACATGATTGCACTCATATTTGGGATTTAAGAAACACAACAGATGAACATAGGGGAATGCAAGGAAAAATAAATAAGATAAAAACAGAGAGGGAGGCACACCATAAAAGCCTCTTAAGTAGAGAACAAACAGGATTGCTGGAAGGGTGGGGGAGGGATGGGCTGAATGGGTGATGGGCATTAAGGAGGGTGCTTGTTGAGATGAGCACTGGGTGTTACATGTAAGTGATGAATTAAATCATGTAAGTTAAATCATTATTACAGTATACATTAACTAACTTGAATTAAAAAAATAAGTAAAAAATAGATAAAAGAAAAAGAAAGTGAAAAGGGGTGATAATAATTACAGAACAATTTTTAAATTGTGAGAGACCCGTTTGTACAACTTTATGTACATATGAAATTCTAGATCAAAGGAAACTTTTTCTAGAAAAAAAAAATGAAGCTTCCCCAAATTGAATATTGAAAATAAGGAAATAAAATAATTATGATAAAAGAAATAGACAAAATTGTTAAAAGCCAAATAACTCTTCACCAAGAAAGGACTAGGCTCAGATTATTTTTTTTTTAAAGATGAGATAATACCCGTGCTACTTAACTATTCCAAACATAAATGACAATTTCCATTTTGAAAGATTGGTGGTGTTCTCTGAAATTGATAGAGATTACACAGAAATAAAAAACTACTGCCAAATTTCACTCATGAATATTGATGTAAATTAACAACTATGATACTAGCAATCAAAAATCAAACCAACAGCGCATTAAAAAACAATAAGCTGTGAAAAAGTTGCATTTATTTCATGAATGCCAAGGTGGTTCAGTATTAAAAAATACATTCAAATCATCCACTGATCAGAAGAACTAAGAAGAAAAATCTTGTAATTATCTCCTTGGATGACAAAATGTATTTGTGAGAATTTAACATGCACTCATGTTACACATACTTGGTGAAACAGAAATTGATAAGTTGCATCTGTAATGTGATTTATTTTCCTCGGCCAAAAAAATCAAAGTCATGAGGACTGAGACAGGAAGGACCACTGTCTCTACTACTGTTTAACTTTGTGCTGGATATATTAGCGAATTCAATTATACAAGATAAAGCAATTAGCTATATGAAAAGGGAAAAAAAAGTGCAACTGTATCTTTTGGCAGATCATGTAATTTTGTGTTTAGAAAGCTGAAAGTAATCTATGGAAACACTACTGCACACAAGATAATTTAACAATGTGGAAGCTTAGGAAATAAACATTTAAAGACCAGACCCCCAATGTGTAAAAACAAAAACTACTCAGGAAGAAGCAGTAGGAATAATGTCAAGGAAGAACCCCGCCCCAACCCCCACCGCTTAACAAACACATTAAAAAGCATTAAAATAACAAACACATTAAAAAACAAAAACAAAAATTAACAAGACAAGAAAAAGGCAACTGTTTTGAAGCACAGAAAGTCGATTTAAACAATGGAAGCCCATATTATGATGTTGCATAGGAAGGATCACATCATAAAGATGTCATTGTTTTCCTAAAATAATTTCATTTAATGCAGTCCCAAAACAGGATAGGCACTTTCTAGATAAGAGAATTAACACGTTGATTTGGAAGAAAAACACAAGCAGGGCTGCAAAAAAAAAAAAAAAAAAGGCTAACCCTAGCAGTAATAAAACTAAACGTAAATGTTTTATAATTAAAACCAACTTTGTTGCTTGAATAGATAAACCAATTAGAATAAAATGTTCTAAAATGGAGGAAGAACACATTGGGAATTCAGTTCATGATGACAACGTGTTTCCAAAGCGGTGGGGAAAAGACGAGTTTTTGAATAAATGGTGTAGAAAGAACTGAACAGCTAGGCACAAAAAGACAGAATCTTTTCTGCTTTAATTGGTGCACCTCCTTAGTCTTGGAGCATTTGGTCCTTTTGGCTCTTGTTTTGATCTCTTCTTTCTATACGAACTCAGTAGCCCGCTCTGCTACAAAATTCCAGTTTTATTAAATCGCTTGTCTGAGTACATCGCCGCTCTCAGTTGGGGATGTTACTGTGTGAGAAAGTATGCCAGAGTCCACTTTGTCTCGCTCAGACATCTTATGTTTGCATACCCTAGAATCACGTGGTTTATTAACAAGTAACTTCCGGCTGAGATGAAAGGTGTCATTTCCCGGATACTGTCTTCCTGTGCCACGCTCTTTAACTTTCCATTACGTTTTATTAAAAAAGACCTGGTTGTCTTTGGTTGAGGAAACAGGAATAGTGGGACTTGTAAAATGATGAAAATAATTACACAATTTTTAACATTTTAGATATTTTCTCCTACTGCTTGGGGCCCCAGGAAGCACAGGCTCCTTTATTCTTTAGCAGATCTTACCCATCTTTTGGATTATTTCACTTGAAAAGAAGCCTCCTCTCTCAAGGCTTGCATTTACCAATGTTCGCTTTCCTCCGTTCTGCATGCTGGATTCCATTTGCTCGGCAGGCAGTTATCTGTATGGTTCCCAGACCAGCGGGAAGCATCATTATGCTGCATCGAGTGAGACCTTAGCTATGTGCAAGAAAGTAATCGAACCCAGTGTTACTAAAATAAAGTACAAAAGGGACTTTAAAATTCGTCTCCAGAACTCAATATAACCAACTTAATAGGTGAGACAAAAAGTACTTGTAATGCATGAGCCCAGAGGGTCTTGTACAGTGTAGTTAAATTTCATGAACAGACTATTACCTCATAAATTATAATACCACACCAGCATCAAGTATTTTGCTTTGTTCTAACTTTGTGTCTTTTTGTTTAAAAAGATTACAAAAACATAAATACTTTCAGCACTTCCATGAAAACCGAGTAATGTTGCAGAAACTAAAATATACTAACCCTTGAATATAATGCATTTTCTTAAATAACAGTAACACACAGCTTTAAAAAATACTCACATGGAACCTTGTTATCGCCACCTTTGAAACAAGAAAGAGGGGCGCCTGGGTGACTCAGTCAGTGGAGCGACAGACTTTGGCTCAGGTCATGATCTCTCATGAGTTAGAGCCCTGCCTGGGGCTCTGCGCTGAGATATGGAGCCTGCTTGGGATTCTCTCCTTCCTCTCTCTGTCCCTCCCCCATTCACACTCTTTCTTTTGTCTCAAAATAAACAAACAAACAAACAAACAAAAGCAAAAGGTTAAAAGAAAAGAAACAAGAAAGAATGTATAGTAATAAAATAACTAATCAATTATAAAGAGGAAATGAATTTTAGATAGTAATGTGTGACTCTGGTAAGTTTATTTTTAAAAAATAGAATGTGGCATTAACTAACTTTGTAGATGTCAACTGATATGTGATTCAAAACCAACACTGCCAAGTAACAAAAATCCAACTACATAACCGGCCAGTTAAGATTATATTCCTGGGGAAGGTGGAAACGGCAATTAGAACAGGTTTGGCCAGTGACATGGGCTTAGCAAGAGTGACTCTATTTTGGGCAGGTTGTTTCTTTTGAATAACATGCCTATGTTAATTTAAAATTGTTTATTTATTTATTTTGAGAGAGAGAGAGAGCTCAAACAGCAGAGGGACAGAGAGAGAGAAAGAGAGAAAGAATCCCAAGCAAGCTTCACACTGTCAGCACAGAGCCTGATGTGGGGCTTGATCCCAGGATCGTGAGATCGTGACCGGAACAGAGATTGAGAGTAGGATGCTTAAGGGACAGAGCCATCCGGGGGCCCCTCATATGCTAATTTTGACCTATACATAAACTGTGTCATTTTAACAATTTATAAGCCACACTCCAAAATGTATTTACTATTAATCTTGTTTCATTGGATCACACATAAAATTTTAACAACTTGAATGTAGAAATCTTCTGGGGTTTTTGTTGTTTGTTTGTTTGTTTTTAGCATCATGTATCAATTCTAAACTTTGGTGAATGACTAAATACACCACCCATCAGAAAACTGTTTTCACCACACCACCACCAGGACCCCCAGAATCTCACTGTTGGGTGTTATCTTTTGTAATCCCAAATGAAAGCTCGTGGCATTTTTCATTTTTTATATATATATATATATTTTTGTCATTCTGATCTCCCATGTGTGGTTCAGTACTTCTCTCTCAGTACTTGATACAACAATTAGAGATACAGGAAGAGTGACACAGCTCTGTCAAACAACTTAACCTAATTGACCCAACAACAAAATACAAAATAGATTTAAAAATGTAACACAAGAGGCGCCTGGGTGGCTCAGTCGGTTGAGCATCAGACTTCGTCGTAGGTCATGATCTTGCGGTTTGTGGGTTCAAGCCCCGCGTAGGGCTCTGTGCTGACAGCTCAGAGCCTGGAGCCTGTTTCGGATTCTGTGTCTCCCTCTCTCTCTCTCTGCCCCTCCTGCACTCGTGCTCTGTCTCTCTTGGTCTCAAAAATAAATATAACTTAAAAAAAAATTAAAAATGTCAGGGTGCCTGGGTGGCTCAGCGTCAACTTGGACTCAGGCCATGATCTCGCAGTTTGTGAGTTCCAGCCCCGCGTCGGGCTCTGTGCTGACAGCTCAGAGACAGGAGCCTGCTTTAGATTTTGTGTGTGTCTCTCTCTGCCCTCCCCCACTCACGCTCTGTCTGTCTCTGTCTCTCTCTGTCTCTCTCTCAAAAATAAATAAACATTAAAAAAATGTTTTAAAGAAAAAATAAATTTAAAAATATTGGACAGAGAAGTTAGCCGAGTAAGACCATGCATATTCTCTAAGTACATGAAGTTGCTACAATTAATTAGTCAAGGAGAGAGAGGTGCAAATCAAAGATGCAGGGAGATGCTAGTTCACACCTGTTAGAATCACTCTCATTAAACAGCCTGAAAACCCCAAATTGGGATTAGAATAGGAATTCATTTGCACTCTCATGGCTTCGTGCTGAGCGTGTAAAGTGGTAACAATACTTGGGAAATGGTTGGGCATTTATTATAAATAGGCACCTCCCTTGTGACCCAGCAATGCTACTCCTACAGATTTGCCTCCCAGAAATGTTTACATGGGTCCATGAAAGAGCTTGTAAAAGAATATTTGCAGGAGCTTTGTTCATAATAGTAAAAAAAAAAAAAAAAAAAAAAAAAAAAAAAAAAAAAAAAAAAAAAAAAAAAAAAAAACTTGAAGTAAAATATCAATAGAATTAATACATGTTTTAGCATAGTCACACATGAACCCCACTCAACAGCAGTACTCAATACTGATATATACAATCAGAATAAATCTCAAAAACATTATGCTGAACCATTGAAGACAGATGTGAAGGAATGCACAAGGCATAATTCTGTGTATGTGGAATCTATGTTTAAAGAAATAGGAATCTTGTTTACTTCATGGAGATCATGAATTGACCGGAAAGGGACAAGGAAGAATTTGCTCACTTGATAAAAATATTTTATCTTGAAAAAGATTTGGGTACAGGGAAGTGTGCATTTGTCCATAACTGCAACATTGTACATTGAAGGTTTCTTTGTCTCCGTGTAAAATTTTCCTTAATTTTTAAAGCACCACTGATGATGTGGCATCCACCCAATGTGGTGGGGTTGGGGGACAAGATAAGCACACTCCTGCAGAGAATTATAAATTCAGTAATACATGAAAAATGCCATTGTTTTACTTTCTCTTTTCACTTAATTTTTTTAGATGTTTATTTACTTAGAGAGAGAGAGAGAGAGAGAGAGAGAGAGAGCCAGTGGGAGTGAGACAAAAAGAAAGGGAGACAGAGAATCCCAAGCAGGCTCCATGCTGTCAGCACAGAGGCTGACATGGGGCTCAAACTCATAAATTATGAGATCATGACCTGACCTGAAACCAGGAGTCAGATGCTTAACCAACTGAGCCACCCAGGTTCTCATCTTTTCACTTAATTTTTATGAAAATTGGTCCCATGTAGTAAAATTGTAAAATATAAGGTTTACTTTCCTTTTTCTCAAATTCCAGTACAAATGTGTTTGTATTCCAAAATTGTCAAAGAATAAGCAACAGGTTTAGAAGAAGAGAAGAATGAATCTCAATAATCAATATAGCAAATATCTGACTGCTATCGCTGGTAATGAAGCCAACATTTTTTCACATTAAGATTCATATCTTTCCCATATTCATGAAGCATCTGGTCTAAAAGTTTTATGACCTATGTGTTGCTTACAATTAGATTTTCTTTAGTAACTTTTTTGCAATAAAATTAATTTTAAAATCTTAATTCATCCCCAGTCAATAACTTTGTAACTATTACTGATGTGTTTCCGACCTGTAACATGGTTTGAATCCCTATATGACAAATGAAGTCCCATTGTATCTTTTTTTCCCATTCCCACTTTAGATACATATGTGATGAAAGCAGGTGGTACAATCTACTTATCAGCATTGGGCACACCAGGTAAGGAATGAGAACTCATGAGGACCTTTGAACAGCATGGGGCAATTTGCATTCTGGCACTAGGGAATTTGCCATGTGACTCCCATTAATTTTAACGGGAAGAGTGTGGATAATCCATAAACCATTCATGTATCTTGGAAATGTTCACAATGGATCAGCACAAAGTTGCACAGCACAGGTGTTTAATTAGTGATGGATAGAATATCAGAGCTAAATTCGTTAAGACCAAAGAATAAAAAATCAATTACTTGCAAAGATAGTAAGGTCTGGAAAATAAAATGGCTGTGTTAAATGTGGCACAGATTTGAAGTCTGTTACAACCGAACCAGAGGTGACTGTCAGGTGAAACTAATCTGCATATCATTTGGTGGATTTGGGTCTAGATACCTCTCTTTTCTGCTTAGCAGTGACTCCAGGAAACACTTTTTAAAAATCTCTTGTCAGTATTTTGCCATATGTGTGATTCAATTTACATAATAATTAATTTTCACTTCAATAAATCTTATAGAGCCACAAAAAAAAAAAAAAGCAAACAAGCAAGAAAGAAAAAGGTGTGTGTGTGTGGGGGGGGGGCTTTCAAATCTAAATTTCAGATATTTGGCCAAAAACTTGCATCATTATTATGTCAACAATAAAATATTCCCAGTATGTGTAGGAACATTCTTCAGGACTAGTGAATGAAGTTACTTTCTACGCTGTTCAATGAGATGGCGAAGCCATTATCTTGATACATTGGACTCAGAAACCAGATCTGCTGGACATATTTAGGTGGTGTTTCTTAGTCACATTTGTCCAATGGTCTTTCTCTCTTTTCTAGCCAAAGGAATTACTCAGATATCAACAAGATATGCGAAAATACATCCCACCTACTCCAGACAGAAATGTTTAGTTGTGATTTTACAACAGTGATAAGGTGTAACATAGTGAATTTACTAGCTCTGAATTTATTGCCTGTGGTGTCATATGATGCACAGGGCAGAAACTTTTCAACTGAAGTATATTTGACACACAATGTACTTTTAGGTATACAACATCATGATTCATCAAGACTATCTGTTATGCAATGGTCCACTCAAATGTGACTAAACTCTGCCACCTTACAACACTATCACAAGAACATTGACTGTATTCCCTTTGTGACACGTTTTATCCTTGTGACTTACTCATTCCGTAGCTGGCAGCCCATGTCTGGCACTCCCCATCATCCATTTCCCCACTTCACCACATGCTCCCCATTGGCAGCCATCAGTTTCCTCCCTTTATTTATAGATTTATTTTTGCCTTTTTCCCTTTGTTTTGTTCTTTAGACCCCACACGTACGTAAAATCGTATGGTATTTGTCTTTCTCTGCCTGACGCATTTCACTTAGCACAATACCCTCTAGGTCCATCCATTTTGTCACAAATGGCAAGATCTCATTTTTTTTTGTGGATCTCATATAACATATTTATCCATCTATCTATTGATGGACACTTAGGTTGCTTCCATATCTTAGCTATTGTAAATAGTGCTCCCATAGACATAGGAGTGCATATACTGCTTTCATTTTCTTTGGGTAAATATATCACATATCCTTGCCAACACTTGTTGTTTATTGTCTTTGATTCTAGCCATCCTGACAGGGGTGAGGTGCTATCTCATTATGGTTTTATTTGCATTTTCCTGTTGATGAGTGACATTGAACATCTTTTCATGTGTCTGTTAGCCATCTGTATGTCTTCATTGGAAAAAAAATGTCTATTCAGGTCCTCAACCAATTTTTAAACAAATTTTTTTTTTGATGTTGAGTTGTAGAAGTTCTTTATACATTTTGGATATTAACCTTTTATTCGATATATAATTTTCAAATATCTTCTCCCATTTAGTAGGTTTCATTTTTGTTTTGTTGATGAACAAAGTGGGTTTAGAGAGAACATAATAAAGTCCAAATATGAAAAACCCACAATTAACATCATACTCAGTGGTGAAAAAATTAGACCTTTTCCCCGAAGATGAGGAAGAAGACAAGGATGTGAACTCTCATCACTTTTATTCAACATAGTACTAAAAACCCTGGCCACAGCAATAAGACAAGAAAAGGAAACAAAAGGCATCCAGATTGATAAGGAAGAAGTAAAACCGTCACTATTTGTAGATGATATGATAGTATACATAGAAAACCCTAAAGACTCTACCAAAAAAAACTATAAGAATAAATGAATTGAGTGAAGTTGCAGAATACAAAATTAATATACAGAAATCGGTACAATTTCTATACACTAATAACAAAGTAGTAGAATGAAAAAAATTTTTAAAAAGTTTCATTTACAATAGTACTCTTAATAATAAAACACCTAAGAATAAACTTAACCATGTAAGTGAAAGACTCATACTCATAAAACTATAAAACACTGATGAAGGAAATTGAAGATGGCACAAATATATGGAAAGATATTCCATGCTTATGGATTAAAATAATTAATATTGTTAAAACATCCATACTACCCAAAGCACTCTACAGATTCAGTGCAATCCCTAACAAAATACCAACATCAGTTTTCACAGAATTAGAAAACAATAATCTTAGCAATTGTGTGGAACCGCAAGAGACCCTGAATGGCCGAAGCAATCTTGAGAAAGAACAAAGGTGGAAGTATCATAATCCCTGATTTCAAGAATTACTCCAGACCTACAGTAATTAAAATAGTACGGTACTGACACAAAAATGGACACATAGTCAAATGGAACAGAACAGAGAGCCCAGAAATAAACCCACACACATACAGTCAACTAATCTCCAACAAAGGAGGCAAGAATATACAATGGTGAGAAGACAGTTTTTTCAGTAAACGGTGCTGGAAAAACTGGACAGCAACATGCAAAAGAATGAAATGGAACCACTTTCTTACAGCATACACAAACGTAAACTCAAAACAGAGTAAGGGCTTAAAGGTGAGATCTGAGAGCATAAAAATCCTGGAAGAGTGGACAGGCAATAAGGTCTCTGACATCAGCTGTAGCAACATTTTTCTAGACATGTCTTCTGAGACAGGGAAGCAAGAGCAAAAACGAACTATTGGGACACTATCAAATAAGTTTTTGCACAACAAAGAAAAATTATCTTCAGAATTTAAGTGTTACCACATTTTTTATTTTCCTCATTTGTCTAGGTAATTATATTCACATGTGATTTAATAACAAGAAAACAATCATGAATATAATTATTTAAAAAACATTGGATAGGGGTACTCGCACGGCGCAGTCAGTTAAACGTCCAACTTCAGGTCATGATCGGACGGTTTGTGAGTTCGAGCGCCGCGTGGGGCTCTTTGCTGACAGCTCAGAGCCTGGAGCCTGCTTCAGATTCTGTGTCTCCCTCTCTCTCTGCCCCTCGCCCCACCAAAAGTAAAATAAAACATTACAAAATAAAAATAAAAATAATTTGGGTGTACTCAATATGCTTCAGGAATGTGGGATTCTAATTTGTGGAGCAAAGCTAATCTGATCATTCATTCAAATATCTGTTTTTCCAGTTTGAAATTTTTTATGGCTGTACCTTGTGTTGTTAAATAATCTCTGTAGCAATGCAAACGTGATTTTAAAATCCTTACATCTTATTAAATGTCATGCAGTATGAGAAAATATCTATTCCATCAAAGCTTATTTTTAATATCAAAGATGGTGATAATAATATGTGCATTTTAAACATGAGAGATCAGAGATAAACAGTATTTGGCATGTGCATACCTAGTAACCACTGGGTCCTCTTCTGTTTGTGGCACTTTCTCAAGTATGACAATCACCTGTGAAAACTCTGCACATATACATTGTAGTGTCCTGACTCCAGAGATTCTGACTGAGCAGGTTTGGAGTGGGAGCTGGGAAGCTACAAGTTTAATATGTATCTCCCAGTGTTATTCTGATGCATGTGGTGTGGTGTCTGGATCACAGTTTGAAAAATGTTACCCTGGGACTGAGATACTGCTTTTATTTGGAGGCAAAATACAAATCTATTTAATATAGATTTTAAGAAATTTGAGGGAAAAACTCCAGTAGTTTGGGAGGCAGAAAGAAAAATAGATCTTTTGAAAGGGCTATTTAAAATCTATTTTTGTAGCTAAAACCGTGCTCATTTTTCATTAATACAAACATTTTGCTTCCTTCTTATGTTCACCAATTCTGCAATTCATTAATGAAACGATCACTTTATATCAGTATGAGAATCTATTGTCTTTGTTTATTTTTTAGTATTGTATCATGAGTATAAAGACATAGTTGTTTTCTAATTAAATGAAAACAAATTTATGTTTTGTGATTTTGTGACATATAGTGAGTATCACTAATTTTGTTTCTAAATATATACTTAACTGAAACTGTGATACCCTTGCTCCTACCAATACCTTTTCGAGAAAAAAAAATTGTGTCACAAAGATTACTAATAAATTTTTACACATCAAATACAAGTAAATCACATACAAATAAAACAAATATAAATAAACTGTGTGCAACTGTTGTGTGTTCACACACACAAGCACATACACACACAAAAAATACAAACATACAATGAAGGAGAATTTAAACATTATCCAAAATATATCTCATGAAAAATTTCCCTAAATTATTAGAATTTATAAAAGTATAAATTCTCATTTTTCCTTTTTTCACTATTATAAGTCTCTTTTTGAATGAACAAATAAAACCTCTGCGTGTCTTTGGTTGCATCATAATTAGCATTTCCAAGATAAGAATTTCTCTATAGAGTATATGGTCTCTCAATAGAAAGGCAGACAGACATCCATATTAAATACTATTTGATTATTTTTGATATAGTGAACAATCTTAATATTAAAAATTTGTTAGTTTCACTATTTTAGGATATTTTAATGCTGCTAGAAGTTCACTTGTGAGCTCTTAACACTCAAGCTGTGCTTTGTTTTCAAGAGGAATTTTGTAAATAACAAATGTTTGCCTGGACTGGAATAGTATTAAAAGTACTTACACTCAGTAAGAATGAGGAGGTTTCAATTATCTTGCTACTTTGACAAATTAGGAAGTTTTGTGTTTATCAAGAAAAAGAAAACCCAGGTTCTTTTTAAAAAATAAAACGAAAAACACTTTGTCTCTTTTTGTTGAACAAAATGTTGGACTTTTTTTTACTATTATTTATGTTATCTCTATATATTTGAATTTTAATATTTTCATATGGTACTAAGCGATATTTATTTCTGCAGGGCACTTGGATTTATTCTCTGTCCATTCCTGCTTTCTGTACACATCCCCTATATATGACTGGCCTTAGTGTGGGACTTCCAAAATGGCTATTCAAGGATCTTGGCAAGTCTTTTCACCAAAGCATCAATAAAAATGTAAAAAAATGCTCAAAACAACCATTTAAGGTTTCTGAAAATTTATCACAGAGGGCATGTATTAAATAGAGAAGAAGTTATTTACAGATATCTATTCAGAATTGATGAGGACAATGGGAGTCCATGATTTTAAACCACGTGCTTCCATACATCTATGTTGCAAAAGTTCTACACCAGGCACCAAGTGTTCTCATGACAGCCTCCAAGCTCCCCCTGGCTCCAGTGCCCTATCGTAGAGTTCTGCCCGGCACGGATGTGACCCACCACAAACATTGGTGGTCTGCCATCTTGCCGAGGGAGCTGACCTTATAGAGGAGAGGGAGGAAGCCTACAAGTATGAGGGTGTTGTTGCAAACAGTGGGGATCCCAGTGGTGAGCAGCCTGGGAAAGCCAACTTCTCTGTGATAGTAGCTAAGGCACACGAACAGTTCTGCAGTTCAATCAGAAACTTAACAGAGAGATCTGAAGATTGAGTCAGCCAAAGAGGAAACCTGTATAATCTCACTCCTGTCCCGTAGCCCAGGGAGGGGGTGGGGGTGCATGCATGTGCAAGATTACTTCCTGTTTAGGAACAAAGAGCTATTGCAAGCTGCTCAGCCTGGGCTCAACGTGCAGCCTACTTACAAACTCCCTGAACTGAACTGAACTGAACTGAACTGAACTGAACTGAACTGAAATTCACCACTTATTAAAACAGCTTTGAATTCTTAAGGAAAACTGAGTTACTTTTTGATGGAAAAGTTAAGGTGAAAGAATGTATCACATTTGAGGTTCCCATTTGATATTGCTGACAACGACTTATTGGATCCAGGAGCAGTTACTTGAATGGTGGCCCATTTTGTGAACAGAAACAGTCTTGGAAACCATCATCTGCCTGAGAGGATACCCACAACTCCTCGAGGCAGTTAGATCACATTACTCGAGGATCTTTCCAACGTAACTTTGTTACGTTACATGAGAACAAAGTGCTGCTCTTTCTGTTGCCTGGATTTTGCAAAAGTCCAACTTCAATGATTGCCTGATGTCTTTCCCATATTGTATTCATTCCAAAGCCAGCATGACTTACTTCCCCTTGTGTTGTTTCAGTGTGACATGTGAGAACTATGGTCCTGAATAGAGTTCACCACTGTTGACCTACTTTGACCATTTTTTTCCTTCAAGTGCACTCTTATTAAAAATTTTTAAAAATGTTAATTCCAGTATCGTGTTACATTCATCTCAGGCGTACAGTGTAGTGACTCGACAATTCGATACATTGCTCAGTGCTCAAGATAAATATTCTATTAATCCCCTCCATCTATTTTCCCCATCCACCCACCTACCTTCCCTCTGGTAACGACCAGTTTGTTCTCTGTATTTAAGATCTTGTTTGTTTGCTTGTCTCCTTTTTAATTTACTTGTTTTAATTTTTAAATTCCCCACATGAGTGAAATCATACAGTGTTTGTCTTTGTCTAGCTGACTTATTTCACTTAGCAGATCCATCCATGTTGTTGCAAATGGCAAGATCTCATTCCTTTTTATGGCTGAATAATATTCCATTGTGTATACATACCACCTCCTCTTTATTCATTCATCTATCAGTGGACACTTGGGTTGCTTCTCTACTTTAGCTATTGTAGATAATGCTGCAATAAACATAGGATTGCGTGTATCTAAGTCGCATTTTCCTATTATTGGGAAATACCCAGTCATGGAATTACTGGACCGTGTAGTTGCTCTAACTTTAATTTTTTGAGGAACCTCCACACTGTTTTTCCAGAATGGCTGCACCAGTTTGCAGTCCCACCAATGGTGCATGAAAGTTCCTTTTTCTCACCATATCCTCACCAACACTTCTGCCCATTTTAACCACTAATTTGTGGTTTTTTAGTGTTAAGTTGTGTAAGTTCTTCACATATTTTGGATACTGAATATTTCTCGTATATCATATATTAGCAAATATCTTCTCCTATTCAGTAGGTTGTTTTTTAGTTTTGTCGATTACTTCCTTTGCTGTGCAGCTTTTTATTTTAATGGAGTCCCAATAGTTTACTTTTGCTTTTGTTGCCCTCACCTCAGGAGACAGATGTAGAAAAATGCTGCTATGGCTGATGTCAGAGAGATTACTGCTTGTGCTCTCTTCTAGGGTTTTTATGGTTTCAGGTCTACATTTAGGTCCTTAATCCATTTTGAGTTTCTTTTTGTGAATGGTGTAAGAAAGTTTTATTCTTTTGCATGTTGCTGTCCAAGTTTCCCAGTAGCATTTGTTGAAGAGACTGCTTTTTCCCATTGCATATTCCTGCCTCCTCTGGTGAAGATTAATTGATCATGTAAATCATGGGTTTATTTCTGGACTCTCTCTATATGAATATACGTGTCTCTTTTTGTGCCAGTACCATATTGTTTTGGTTACTACAGCTTTGTAGTATCACCTGAAATCTGATATTATGATACCTCCAGTTTTGTTCTTCTCTTTTAAGATTGCTTTGGCTATTCATGGCATGGGGCTCGATCGCACAAACTGTGAGATCATGACCTGAGCTGAAAGCAAGAGTCATGCTTAAAAGACTGAGCCACCCAAGTGCTCCTCTCCGTGTAATTTTTGATTATTTCTTTTATGTTTGATATTAGCTGCTTTATGTAGTTGGGTCCTTCCATGTTGCATGCATAAATATGTACAATTGTTACATATTCTTGGTTTCCTTTATGATCATATAGTGTCCTTCTTTGTTTCTTGTTACAGTATTTGTTTTAAAGTCTATTTTTCCAATATACATATTGCTACTCCAGCTTTCTTTACACTTACATTTGCATGATAAATGCTTTTCCATCCCTTCACTTTCTTTTTTTTTTTTTTAGATTTTTTAATGTTTATTTATTTTTGAGAGAGAGAGAGAGAGAGCATGAGTGGGGGAGGAGCAGAGAGAGAGGGAGACACAGAATCTGAAACAGGCTCCCGGCTCTGAGCTGTCAGCACAGAGCCCGACGTGGGGCTCGAACTCACAGACCGCAAGATCATGACCTGAGCCGAAGTCGGACGCTCAACCAGCTGAGCCACCCAGGTGCCCCTGTCCCTTCACTTTCAATCTGCAGGTGTCTTTGAGTCTAAGATGAGTCTCTTATAGGCAGCATATAAATGGGTCTTGCTTTTTTATCTATTCTGTCACCCTGTGTCTTTTGATTACAACATTTAGTCCATTTACATTCTAAGTAATTATCGATAGGTATGTACTTATTGCCACTTTGTTACTCGTTTTGTGGTTGTTTCTGTAGTTATTCTGTGTTCCTTTCTTCTCTTGCTCTCTTCTCTCAAATTAGTTGGCTTTCTTTAATGATACATTTGGATTCTTTTCTCTTTACTTGCTTGTCTATTATTGGTCTTTGATTTGTGGTTACCATTAGATTTGTATATAACATCTTATGCATTTAGCCGTCTATATTAAGTTGATGGTCACTTCAGCTTAAGCCCATTCTTACTCCTCTCCCGACATGTTTTAAGTATATGGTTTCAAACTTTACATCCTTTTTATTTTGTGATTCCATTGAATGATTTTTTAATACACTTAATTTTACTGCTCATGTGTTTCCTACTTTTCTTACTTCTATTTATGTCCTTTCCTTTCCACTCAAAGAATCCCCCTTAACATTTCTTGTAGGGCTGGTTTAGTGGTGATGAATTCCTTTAACTTTTGTTTGTCTGAGAAATTCTTTACCTCTCCTTCTGTTTTGATTGATAGCCTTTCCGGATAGAGTATTCTTGGCTCAGACTTTTTTTTCTTTCAACACTTTGACTGTATCATGCCCTTTTCTTCTGACCTTCAAAGTTTCTGCTGAAAATTAAGTGATGACCTTATGGGGTTTCTCTTGTATGTAACTGTTTTCTTTTTCTCTTGCTGCTTTTAAAATTCTCTCTTTTTAATTACTTTTTGCCATTTTAATTGCTATGTATCTTGATGTTGACATCCTTGGATTGACTTTTTTGGGGGGCTCTCTGTGTCTCCTGGATCTAGATTTCTGTTTCTTTCCCCAGATACATGAAGTTTTCAGCTGTTATATCTTCAAATAAATTTCCTATCCCCTTTTCTCTCTCTTCTCCTTCTGGGATGCCTATAATGCAGATGTTATTAATGCTTGATGGTGTTGCTGAGTTCTCTATTTTCATATTTCATTATGTTTTTGTCTCTATTCTTTTCAGTCTGATTATTTTCCATTATGGTGTCCTCTGGAGCACTGATTAATTCTTCTTTTTCCTCTAGCCTGATATTTATTCCTTCTCCTAATTTATTTTTACTATGAGTTATTAAGTATTTCATCTCTGAATGATTCTTTTTTCTGTTTTCTATCTATTTGTTAAGGGTATCACTGCAGTTCTGCACTCTTTACTCAAATCCAGTGAGTATGACCGTTACTTTAATTTTTTAAATCTTTATCTTTATTTTATTTTCTTTCTGTCAGCACAGCGCCCAATGTGGGGCTAGAACTCACAAACCATGAGACTGTGACCTGAGTCAAAGTTGGATGCTTAACCAACTCACCACCCAGGCTCCCCTGCTCATGCTTGAGCAACAGTTGATTGGTAATCTTATAATCATTAGTAGTGTGAATATTGGGAGGTTACAAGAAATAAAGCACATAAATTTGGAATTTTGTAAATGTGGAAACATGATAAATTAGGAGCACAGACCATAGTTAATAGTTGATACAAACAAACGTAAACTTAGTTCGAAGCTTTCGGTTCAATACCATCTAGAGGAGGGGGTGAGTGATGATGAGATTGGACATTCCATGTGACCCCAAATGGAGTGATTCTCATGCTTGATTCTTTTTTTTTTTAATATTTACTGATTTTTGAAAGAGAGAGAGAGAGAGATAGAGTGTGCTCAGGGGAGGGGCAGAGAGAGAGGGAGACACAAAATCCGAAGCAGGATCCAGGCTCTGAGCTGTCAGCACAGAGCCTGACGCAGGGATTGAACTCATGAACCGCCAGTTCATGACCTGAGCTGAAGTTGGACGCTCAAGACCTGAGCCACCCACACGCCCCTGTATGACCATTACTTAAACTTCTCTATCAGACATATTACTTACGTCCGTTTTGGTTAGGTTTCTTGCTGTGGTTTTGTCCTCCTTTTCTTTTCCATTTGGGACATATTCATCCATCTCCTCATTTTGTCTCACTCCCCATGTCTGTTTCTGTGTGTTTGGAGAGTCAGCTACATCTCCTGCTCTCGAAAGTCATGGCCTAATGAAGAAGAGGTCCTGCAGTGCCCCGCGGTGCAACGCCCCCTGTTCCCAGAGCTTGGTGCCATAGGGGTGTCTGCTGTGTGTGTTGCACATGTTTTACTCTCGTAACTGAGCCGCTTTCGCCTTCAGTGCGGTCATCCGCAGTGTCTCTCTTTGCCTGTTCTGGGCAGTGTCTTGCCCTTGTTGTTCGTGGACCAGACTGTGGCCGCCTGGGCTTGAGTTGAGTCAGACTAAGTTCGCCAGAGATGCAGTAGCATCAGACTGCACGGTGCTCTACCTGTACGTTCCCCTGAGAGACCTTTTTTGGTGGGTGGGGCTCTAGTCAGACCAGATATCTGTCCCCAGAACACTGGGGTCACAGTCAGACAGATGTGTGTGTTTATGTTCCCCTCTCCCCAGGGCAGGAATCACTTGCAGAGGTACCGGCCCCTGTCAGGGCTGCTTGCACACTGCCAGGCTTGTGCCACCACTTGGCGGGGGGGGGGGGGGGGGGGGGGGGTGCTCCCCACAAGGGCAGAGCAGAAGGGGCAGGTGAACAGGGGAAGGGGTGGGTGGAGTCATAGTGTTCGCATTTTAGGTGGTGAGTGTTAGTGCTGCGCGGGCTCTTACGGGTGTCCACGTGTCTAGGCTGGGGTCACGGGACAGAAATGGCGCCTGTCACTTCCTTTGTCCCCGGAGGACTCTTCCCAAGATCCCTGGCCCTCCGGCAGACTCTCTGAGGTCACTGAACGCAGGTCCCCCCTGCACACCCAAGTGTTTCTCAGACTGCTGCTTCCGTGCTGTGTCTCCAGGCTGTTTAGTATGCTGTCTCTTTAAGGGCAGGGACTCAGTTTCCTCTGCCGTCCCAGCTCTCCCAGAGCCAAGCCTGCTGGTGGTTAAAATTCCAAATATTTAGCCTCACTGACTGTAAGAACTCTCAGAACTTGGCTCCTCTAGTTTTCCAAGCAAATGTTACGGGGATTTGCCTTCCCTGTGTGGGTCCCCTGCCTGGGGTGCTCCGTGTGAGGGTGTGTTCCTTTCCCTTCTTCAAGCCTAAGGAATCCTTCCTTCTTGTAAACAGTCACACGGAAAGTTTAGCTCTGACTGCATTCCTGCCCCTCCTCCCTCTCCAGAGGACCCTCCTCGCTACATTCAGCTGTGGAAAGCCTATTCTATCAGTCTTTGGGTCATTTTCTGGGTTATTTACACTCATGTCAGTCTTATCTAGCTGTATCCATGGGACAGCATGAGTTTTGGGTCCTCCTACTCTGCCGTCTTCCCTGGGAGTCTCCTCAGTACACTCTGAATACTATAATTCAATCTGTGTGATACTCGGATCCTTAAAGCTCAAGAACATCACAGAAGGACATCCTTTAATTTGGTTTTATAGAATTGCTGCTTTTCTCTTTGGCTCTGGACTTGGTGAAAAATGCAATGTCCTACAACATCAAATATAATGTCTTAAATTTAAGTATGTACGATCTCTTCTTTCTGACAATTTACGAAAGTTGGGGGGGGGTGTAAGTAGGATATCAAGCTTACCTACCCATTTGGCTTTGGACAAAGATTGATACTTCGATTACAGGGTATTGGCAAAGACTTCGTGTAATTAAATAGAAACAATGCTAGAATAAGGTGAAAGATGTTGGGAAGTGATAGCATGTGAATTAAGAATTCTCTAGAGAAAGGTCCATTTTCTCATCTGTCATCTTTGCTTTGAATAAAGATAGGTCACACTAATGAGTCACTAACAGATTTTTCACTGAGGAAAGTAGATCTGTGATTTACTTAAACTTCTGAAAACCAGAAGTTTTAAATTTGCAAAGAAGGTGATACTCTTCTACTATCACACACATAGATCATTGCTTCAGTTGTTGTGTTGTTTATTTCTGTTTTTCTGCCTCTACTGGTAGTTCTATGCATGGGATATGTGTTTTTACTTTTATTTTTGTGACTTTGTGACAGGCATTTTTTGGTCCATGTGAAGTGAAATGCCTGGCACATAGTAGATTCCCAATGATTTAGATGTTTACTGGTGTAAATTAAAGTGCATTGGCTGCCAATGTTTCTAAATACCAAATATGGTTTTCTTTTCCTTCATCAAACTGATTCCATCTGATGTATGGATTTTATCAAAGTGTTCAAGGTTTTGGAAGGAAAAATCCAATCAAAGTCCTTTCAGATGACCATGCATTAAATTATTTGCTGGTAAGTGAAGATATTTTCAACAAAAGAATTATTTTGCTTACGATCCTTGCTTTTTTTTTCCTTTGATACAATTCTCTAGATATTTGGAATCATTTCTATTATGTTTATTCCAAATATATTTGAGAAAGATAGTTCTGTTTTGTTAAATGACCTGTACAAGAATAATTTTTTTCATGCACAGATATTAACGATTAACCTTGTGTTATTTCGTCTGCACAAAATCTTGGGTATCAAATATACTACTCTTTTGTAAACATTGGCAGGCCACTTATTGTAGAAATCTGGGTTATCATTATAATAATACATCTTCACATTGCGCAGCAGGTGTGTTCGTGGAATGCTGTGAACTTTGACATGAAAATGTGATTTGGGAACATGGGTTTACAAATTACTGAGCAAAAAATCCACGGAAATATGATCTATTCTTGATGTACTTTATCCTCCCACAATATGCAGAGATGTAGGGATGTACATCTGTTATGATGTGCAAATGTATTATGTATGGATGTGCATCTATTAAGCAATGACAGACTCTCAGAGACACGTGTCTGTTTGTCTTGTAATCACATCCTTCACCATATTTCCTTTCTTAACTGTGTGGCCAAATTTCTGATGATAAACTTTAATTCATGTTTATCTGAAGCATGTGCAAATATGATTGTTTAGCTTGCATCCTAGAAATATGTTTAGGGATAGGCAATAGAAATTGGATAACAATGCACAAAATTACCTGACCAAGCTCTTTCTTCGGTAAGCTCATAAACATTTGAGGAGAGAGCATTACTTATCCTGAATAAGTAACAAACAATAATATAAAACATTCTTTCATAAAATGTTAATTTAACAGTTGTAACATGGATTAGCAGAGGCGAAAATTACTAAGCCATAGAGGGAAGAATTTGGATATTTTCAGCCCATGTTTTCTACCGATAACAAATTGCTTACCTTTGACTTAATTCTTGTTTCTATCCAGTTATAAACGAGTCCTTACAAGTAGTATGGCTGACAGTATATAATGAACTGGCTGGAAAGTAGGGTCTTTGGCATGAAATCCTCATGTCAGTACTATAGACACAGAAATCTCTAAGACAATTTTGATGACAATTACTGTTGAGCTGAATTGACTCTCTAGTAAATGTTTATTCCTTTCTGCCTTATGTGTTTATTATTAATAGCCATCGTAAGATTTGTGATGTTTAATATGCTGAGAGATTTAGCCCAAGTGAATAATTGCAAATGTTTTAACTCATACTGAACACAAATCTCTTTGTGGCAATCTGAGGAAAAACGAAACCTCAGAGCAAAGAAAGAGAATTTGAATACTCACGTAAAAGCATAATATATAGAAAAGAACATTTATTTTCTTAGCTTTGATGATGGCTGTCTTTGAAAGTTGATTTTATCTACATCCTTGTCAAATTGTGGTATGATTTCAAAGATTTCCCCACTTTTTCAATTCTATTTTCTTTTTTACGAAACAATTGGCATTATTAGTTGTAATAATAATTAGTTAACAGGAAAGGAAAATTGCTAATTGAACCAGAAGAAAAATAAATGCTTTTGTTAATTATGAAAATAAAAATTTAGTAGAACCAGAAGGAAAGTAAATGCTAAAATATCTGTGTTTTCTCTTTTTTTCTCATTTGTGTCCTTTGATGGAACATAGGTGAGCTATCCAAATATCATTTTAACAAATATTCTTCTTGGATACAGATGGAAAGATAAATGAATAATCTGAGTTAGATACATAAATGGTTATTTTATCCACAAGGATGTCTTAGAGTGTAGTTAGTATGAATAAATTATTGTCATCTTAATATATAAAATGGAAATTTTAGGCCCTTAAAAATTTTTGAACAGATCTAATTTTTTTAAGACCCTTCAAAGTGTGTCTCACACATTTCACTATAGGTACTCTAATTTTCAGAAGCCAAGGGGAAAAACATGAATGCAATCAGGCTCTAATGCTGTCATATTATTTTACGAGAACACATGTTATAGGTGCCTAAAGTGGTATGGGTGTCATCTCAGGAGTGGTAGAATTTCTTCCTAGGTAACTTGCTTCAATACGGGTAATTTACCAACCCAACACAAAAAAACAACCCTGTGTTTTCATGTCACTAATGCTTTGACTTCCCAAGGGTATATTATACAATAAACTTAAATGATCATCAGTTTCAGTTAATAATGTTCTTTATTTGATAGAAGTAGAATTCTTTCAAAACCAATAGTGAAAAAAAAAAAATAACCAGTTACTAGATTCCATGTCGTCTTCATGTCCTTAGGTTGCTCTAACAAAAAAAAAAAAAAAAAAAAAAAAAAAAAAAAAAAAAAGGAAAGGAAAAGAAAGGAAAAGAAAATAGACTGGATGGCTCAAACAACAGGCAGCTTTTCTCTTACACTTTGGGGGACTGGGAAGTCCCAGATTGGGTTGCCAGCATAGTTGGGTTCTGGCGAAGGTCCTTTCCTAACTTGTTGATAACTTTTGTTCACAGTGAAAGAGAGAGATCTTTATCTGTTTCTTAAAAGGGCCCTAATCCTATTGTGAGGATAACCATCCTCATGACCTCATCTAACCCTAACTACCTCCCAAAGGTTTTACCACCAAATACCATCACGTTGGGTGTTGAGTCTTCAACATATTAATTTTGGAGGTATACGCATCTTCACTCCATAATGCATATTTTAAACAGATGGCATATTTCTGAGCAATATTAAATATACATTCAACATGTATTTGTTAAGTATCACCTGTTAGCATAGGATGGGTGCGTAGTTCTTTTATTCCCTGGGGCTCACAGTGTAGCAAGGGCAAAAGAAGACTGCAAAGTGATCATATGAGATATATAATACTTAGCAAACACTAGTCCACTTTCTGTGTCTCTATAATATAAGCAGTTTTATATCAAAGTCAGTACCTCATAGCAGAGTGCGTGGCTGGACAAGCAAGATTGGTATATATAGTCAGTGCTAAAGTCATAGAGAGAGAGTTCAGACAAGGGGTTGGCAAACTTCCTGTAAAAAGCCAGGTAATAAATCTTCTAGATTTGAAGACCATATGGTCTCTGTCACAACTACTCAACTCGGCCTTTGCAGCATAATAACAGTGAAATATGACATAAATTAGTAGGCATGGCTGTGTTCCAATAAAATTATATTTATAAAAACAGTCAGAGAGCCAAATTTTGCCCATGGGACATAGTTTGCTGATACCTGGTTTCGACAAAAACTGTCTCAGTAAATGCAATGGACAGCTTTTATTACTTGTCACATGAACCGTTATTGTAGTTTAACTATTACTCCTCTATCTGCCTTCGATTTCACATCCTTACAATAGCCCTATGGGTTCTTCAAACTGTGGTTCGCACTCCAAATGTGCTCGACCCCTCTCTGTGTCTTGGCCAGGGTAAAGAAAAACTTTAGGATGGGGTACAGTTGATTTTGTGTTTAGGCAGAAGGGAAAATAAAAATAGAGGGAAAAAACAGAAATATAAAACAAAAGCTACATAATTGCTAGATCAGAGTCCTGGGTGCCAGGAAGGTACATTAGTCAGGAAACTGTATCTCATGAGAAGAACTCCCAATTAAATTAAAGCCAAATCTAATATATATATGTGTATACATATACATATATATATGTATACACGTATATATGCATACATGTACATGTATATGTATACACATCTATATACATATGCATACATATGTATGCATATGTATACACATATATATATATATGTAAGAAGGAAATATTTGACTCACAACTTCTAGTTATGAAAGGAATTGAGATTTTGCCAATTAAGAAAATGTAAGAGCGATGCTAATGAAGAATCGTGAATGTCAGCCAAAAAGACTGAACCATAAAGAGAATAAGCTGGCATATAGAGGGACCAAGACACTTCCGTATTGGCTGATGTCCTGCCCATATGTGCTGAAACAGCTCTAGTGGTTGCCAGCATATTTAAATGGTTTTTATATTCTCGGCAAAAGAAAAAAAAATACTGCTCTTTCTCAGCCCATCAAGGTCCCTTTATTGCTAAAACCTCCATACATTCTAAGAACCTCGTGACTCTCCATGAGCTGTCAGTTCGGGCTCACCCTGACATAGGGGCTCAGGGTGGCCGGCACCAGCTGTCCCTTCTGTGCCATGGGTACAAACTCATGTGGTATACTGAAGGACACCAGCCCTAGTCCCCTGAGACAGGTGCAGAGTTAAAGCATGGCCTTGGCCTAGGGATGTTAACCCATTTCCCTGATTAATGGGGGGGGGAGCGGGGAGGGGAAGGCTCATAAAACAAAGGCCAAGTGTTAAGTAGAAAGCTGAATTGAGGAAAACAAGCTACTTAGTTCCTAGAAGTTGGATCGCAGGGATTAGAGGAAAGGCAGATGAGAAGTGGTAATGTGTGTGTGTGTGTGTGTGTGTGCGTGTGTGTGTGTGTGTGTGTGCGCGTGTGTGTGTGGCAGCGGTGGGGGCGGTGGGAGATAATAGACAACTTCTAAGGCTGCAGCCTCGGATCATCAATTCTTTCCCGGCTCCTGTGGGGTTACTGATCAATATGGCACCTCGTAAAGGGAGGTGAGATGTATTAGGTGCTTTTTACCTATAGGATGTTAAATAGCCGATGTATTTTCCCCATATCCACAAACTTCAGCAATCCCCTTTCCCCAGGGAGTTAGGACATTTTGTTAAAATTACAGGAAAACACTCCTTCTGGGGGAACCAAAACCCCAAATCATCCTCATCCGGAAAACCTAAAGAATTGGTGCCATCCTCTCAGCTGGGCCCCAAAGCCAAGGACTTGCAAAGCAGAGCCTCGTTTGGATTCACAGGCTCGCTGGCCGTCGCCGTCCGCACCTCCCGAGACCTTGCACAGGCGTTTCCATGCAGGACGTAACCCACACCTTTGTACACAGTGACTGTAATGAGCCACATTTTCTGCACAGCAGTCAGTGTCCGGCTGTGTTGATGGCAGTAATTGGTTATGTTGGCCTAGAATAATCCAGCCTACGAAAGGCTCTATCCTAGCAACCGTGGGGCAGCCAGGGCAGAAGCCGCAACCTTGACATATCTCATATTCTTCTAAGCACACAGAATTAATCATCTTGTCCTCATTTGTTTTGCGGTGCTCTGAGTTTCACCCTCAAAATACGCTTTGGGCAGAGAGGTTTCAAACTTATTTTAAAGTTAAAAACCTTCCACTGTATCATTTCTTCCTCATGGCAGCTTGAGCTCTTACAGAGACAGTTTCTCCTGTGCCCGTGCGTACTGCTTTCATAAATCTCCTGGACCATAATCACACTTCATCTTGTCCACTGTGTCTGTCCTTCAGTCTAAGCTCCTTTTCCTCCAGAAGTTAACTAGGTTTTCATAGATAGACACAATGCAAGCACAATGAATTATTTATGAGTTTGGATTGCCTAAGATTACAGCTATCATAGGCAGTCATTGCAATCTTAAAATTATTAGGGAAAAAAATTGATTTTGTTCTTCAAACGGGCCCTGGCCTGGGTTTGGAAATGCATTCTTGGATCTCCAAGACCCTAGGAAGGGGCAGTACATCACCAAGGAAATGACTCTCTGGTGTTTTCTTTCAATACATCACGGGTACAATGATTCTTTAATAATAGATCGCCAAGTGTCTCCTATCACAAGAACACTGCCGAGCAGAGAAGTCACTTTATTTATTTATTAGAGCTATGTATCACTGCAAAGTCACCGGCTGATGCTCAGGGTCGTGAACCCACACAGAATATTCTGCACCACTGTCATTATGATAAGTGATCTCCTTTATGCCGAGTCCAATATAACGGAGTTTGCCTTGAGGATCCTTTAAGAGTAATTGTGATAATCTTGACGGGGAGGCAGACGTTGTTGATGTTGTCGAGTGGCAAGTAGAAATTTTAACTGGAGCTTCATTTTAATTATTTGTAGCTCTTCGAACCCTATTCATATATCGTGATTATTAGATTTTTTACTGTATTTCTGATTATGAATTCCACTGTGCTTATTTCTTCATGATATCAATTGATAAGTTTATTTTGTTGATTGAGGAGATTTTAGAAGCTGGGTGAATGATGCATTTTTGTTCAAATGGTACTCTTCTCTTTTCTACCTAAAAATATCATGTATCTTTTCTCCTAAGTTTGAAAATGCAAAGCCTACCTTGTAAGATTTTCCTTGGGGAAGAAAACCTCATTTAATTGATTTATACTATTCGCACAATAGCTTTTCTCTATTTAGTTTCTCTATTTACATTATTTCTACATCACCCCTTCGAAAGGACCAGTTTTCCTCTTATGTAGCCCTATAAAGACCTCCCTTAGAGAGCAAAGAAAAAACTATCATATTTCAGTCTTCCTCTGAGAAGATATTTTATGATATTTTTGTGGCCTCCTCCTGAGACCAATATAATTATTCCTATTTCATCAAAAGGACACTTAGAGAAGATATATACTCTCAAAAAAATGATTGAAAGAAAAAATCATTCAAGTAAGGAATATTGATTTTTGAAAAGCAAGAGACATTCATTATTCTGACAATAGAAGTCTCCCTGGTGCTGTTCCCACTCTGATATTAAATGAGTACATATTAAAATGATAACAGTAATAATATAGTAGAGGAAACTGTCTTCTAATTGCTTCACATTAATATTAATGAAACAATAATTTCTTCCATCAAGACTCAGTATGGCTCTGAATGGCTTTGCTCACACCGAGCTCCATAGATTCACTGTGGTTTGACACCTAATGAAAGAGGTGTTCTTTCCCCTCCTCTCTGGCCCAGTAGGAATGTACGTGAAGCTCCATGAAGTCTTCCCATCTTTTTACAGAGTTGTGTGTACAAGCTGACGAATACTCTTCCCCAATATTGAATATTACATTACAGATCCGTACTGTATATGGCATTGCCCAAATTTGTGTGCTTGCAATCAAACTTAGGTGAAGTAAGAGCCAGAAAACATTGCCCACCGTGCCGAGAAAGCTCCTCGTTAGTTCATGTAGCCAAGACAGACGTGCAGGCAGACTGTTAAAACAACAGAATGGGGTAAAGTAATGGGAATTGTGCTCTTTCTCCTACCTCCAAAAGCCAGGCGAGTCACCACAGCATGTGAAACAGTGGTTTTCAGACACCAGAAAGCAGGTGGCAGAGCAGTGTGATTCCTGGGACCGGGGAGCAAGCGAAGCCTGGAGAAATACTGTAGCTGCTTTGGAGGTGATTTCTGGCACGGGCACCAGGAAAGGGGAACCCAGAGACCCTGGCATTCATGATGGGTTGAGGAGATTGACTTCAAAGGTCCCAAAGAGCAGAACAGCTAGAATGTGTGGAGAATCCTGGAGAGCAACGGGCCGCACGGAAGGAGAGTTCCCAGAGATCTGCATGAAGGTATCAGCATTATTTGGCCACGTGTGTGCTGGAAGGACGTACCTTACCTCTCTAGGCAGGAAGAAGCCACAAAGGGAAGAGGCGGAGCCTTTTCTGGAGCTTGCAGAGGGCTAGCAGTTTTCTCTTTCTGTAAGTCAGGGGAAAGAACTCACAACACAGGAAGATGTCAGATCAAGTCCCCAAAGTGTGTTGCCTAAGCAGACTAGTAGATGGGCACCCTAATAAACCTTCATAAAGGAAACCTCACAGGCGTGTAACTAATGCCAAGTCACTTCCCTCTGTGCCAGGAAAAAATGGAACACCTGGAAAGGGACACACAACAAAATTAAGCAAACGCTAACATGTAATTCACAATGTCTGGCATCTAAACACGTATTTATCACTCATGCAAAAAAAAAACCCAACAAAAAAACAACAAAAAACCCAGGAAAACAGGACCGATGATTGGGAGACAATTGATAGAAATACATACGAATCATAGAAATCACAGAAATGATGGAACTAGCAAATCAAAGGTATTCAAAGAACTATTCAACTCATTATAAGTGACTTTATATGTTCAAGAATATCCAGGGAAAGGGACACCTGGGTGGCTCAGTCAGTTAAACATCCAACTTCCGCTCAGGTCACGCTCTCGCAGTTCATGGGTTCGAGCCTTGCATCGGGCTCTGTGCTGACAGCTGAGAGCCTGGAGCCTGCTTCAGATTCTGTGTCTCCCTTCCTCTGCCTCTCTGCATCTCTCACTCTCTCACATTCTGTCTCTCTCACTCTCAAAAACAAATAAAACATTAAAAAAAGAATATACAGGGAAACGTAAGTCACATGGGGATGATGCTTTCAGAAAATGGTATTGTTGGAAATTCAAAATACATCTGAAAAAAAAAATCACTGTATAGAGATTAAAAGAATACTCCAGAAGTAATGGCTCATGAACTTGAAAAGAAAGCAAAGGTCTTATCCAAAATAAAGAACAGACAGATAAGTCTTTAAAAAATCAACAGAGCTTCAGTTCCATGTATGTAACAGACATTTATAGCGTCCCAGAGGAAGGAAGGCATGACAAATATATTTGAGGAAATAATGGATGAATTTTTTCCAAATCTGATGAAAACCACAAATAAAAGATGCTCAATGAATTAGAAACAACTTAAGTTATAGAATTCCAGTGAGAAATACCATAATCAAATTGATGAAAACAAGTGATAAATAAAATCCGTAGCAGAAAGAAAAAACATCTTATACACAGAGACACAGTAAGAATGACAGTGAAAATGTGCTTGTCAGATATCATATGAATCAGAGACAGAGGAGAGACATCTTTAAGGTTCTGGAAAAGAAGTCAACTTATTTTTTACCCCACAAAATTACGTGTTTTTTTTTTAAGTTTGTTTACATTGAGAGAGAGAGAGGGAGGGAGAGAATCCCAAGCAGGGTCCACATGGTCAGCACAGGGCCCAGCGTGGGACTCAAACCCATGAGCCATGAGGCCATGACCTGAGCTAAAATCAAAAGTCAGAGGCTTAACCAACTGAGCCACTGAGGCACCCCATTAGCAAAATCTCTTTTTTTTTCAACGTTTATTTTTATTTTTGGGACAGAGAGAGACAGAGCATGAACGGGGGAGGGGCAGAGAGAGAGGGAGACACAGAATCGGAAACAAGCTCCAGGCTCTGAGCCATCAGTCCAGAGCCCGACGCGGGGCTCAAACTCACGGACCGTGAGATCGCGACCTGGCTGAAGTCGGACGCTTAACCGACTGTGCCACCCAGGCGCCCCTAGCAAAATCTCTTTAAAAATTAAGGTACAATAAAGACTTTCTCAAATAACAAAAACAATACAAAAGTCAGATAAGCCAATGCCAGCAGACTCATGCTATATGCAAAGACTCCGTCTTATCAAGAAATCAGTTCCATGAAAATGATATGTATATCCAGGGAAGCCCAACCAAAATCCCAGGAGTTTATTCTGGTATAGATTCACAAGTCAAATCTAAAATTTCTGTAGAGCCCGAGGAACTATCTAGCTAAAACAGTTTCGAAAAGGTGTAGCCAAATGGCTGATTTCCAAGAAGCTACAGAAATCCAGACAGTTCGTTTTTGGCATATGTTTACTTGGGTAGAGCAGTGGAACAGAAAAAAAGAGTCCACAAATAGATTTCAGTTTATATTACCACTTGGTATTGATTTTATGAATGTTCAAGACATTATGAGAAACAATAATCAAGTGGTTTGGATCATTTGGAAAACGCTGAAATCTTATTTCACTCCATGTAAAACCTAACTAGAAACGGATCTCAAATGTAATGTAAGGAGCTGAAAATATAACACTTAAAAGAAGTGACAGGACGTTTCAACTAATAAGGGTTGGAAAAGTTTTCCTAGCTAGGGTACAGAATGAAGAAATCACCAGGAAAACAACCGATACAATGCGCTTCATTAAAATGTAAAAACTTATTGTTAAAGTGATACACTATAAAGAGTAAAAGACAAGTCATGGGTGTAGATTATGTTGGCTAAATATATATCCAGCGAAGAACTGCTCCTAGAATATATAAAAAAACCACATGCCAGTATTAAAAAAGGCACAAACTCAACAATAAAAATTGGGGAACCTGGAGGACTCAGTCAGGTGGGCATCTGACTCTTGATTTCGGCTCATGTCACGATCTCTCAGTTCGTGGGATCAAGCCCTGTGTCAGGCTCTGCACTGAACACAGAGCCTGCTTGGGATTCTCTCTCTCTGCCCCTTCCCCACTCATGCTCTCTCCAAAATTAAAAAAAAAAAAAGTAAAAAGTTTTTTTTTAAAATGAGTAAATGTTTGTTTTCATGTTACCAAAGAATATTTTTAAATGACAAGATGACACATGAAAATGTGTCCACATTATTTGTCACTAAAGAAGTGAAAGCCACAATGTATTTTTCTGTACATCTACCAGGACATCTAAAATAACAAATTGCCGTAACAGTTGAGATCATAGGGCAGGAGGAAGGTTCCCGTGCCGTGTGTGGGAATGCTTACTGCTGCCACCACCTTGACAACAGTGTGTATTCTCTCAGTAAGCGAGGATATCATATGATCTAGAGAAACAAAAATAAATATGTCCACAGAAAAGCATTTACTCATATGTGCATAACAACTTTCTTCCTTCAGAACTGGAGAGGAAAGAATCTGGAAAGATGAGAAAAGAAACAGACCAGTGACACATGAAATTAAATGGACACAGCTTAAAACTAGTCAGCTAGGTGAACAGAGACACATACAGCCCATTCCACATACTCTGATTCCATTTGTCTTAAAATCCAGCAAAGTCAAACTGTCACGACAGAAAGCCAGGAACAGGAGCCGTGTGAGTGGTTGACTGAGGGACATAGGATTTCTGTGTGTGCGATGGCTGAAAACCGTAGGATTGTTTTGGTGGCAAAAGAAAGAACTATGAACATTATTGAAATTGTACTCTTCAAGTTGGTGAATTGTACTCTATGCACATTATACCTCAATAAATTTAAATAAATCTTGCTTTTCAAATAACCGACTTGATTTATATTCTGAATTGGTACAGTTCTGGAATCTATCACCTACCGAGAGGTATCAATTTGCTGTATTTTCTTACAAAGTGGTATTACATATGTAATAGATATTTTGCTCCTAAAACAAAATTTGGATTAGATATTCATTTTATATACTTTGCATTGACACTAAAGTTTAATGGTATGTTGGTGGAAATACAGTTTTAGTGCTATTAAATGGCAAATCCTTAAAAGTTTTTCTTCTTAATGGGGTTTTGATAAGTTTGAACCCTAACTTTTATTTTTCCCTAGTAAACAGACTTAACATCAATTTTATGTGGTATGACATAGATGTATAACAAAGATAAAGTGTAATAGTATTGAAGTCAGAGAAAAGAAAAAAAGTCAAACAGAATAGTACACGGTACAAGATGTTTTAAAATTTTTGTCTTAAATTGGTGATTTATTTCCAATTAAAATAATCATCCATCATGCTAACATATTGTTCTTAATTAGAATTTAACAGGCATTGGTTATTTGTGTATGATTAATTTGTAAATTTATTTTGGTCTTGTAGCTGAACAAGCCCCATGTAAGAGGTGTTGATACACGTGTTTATACATGTGACGTTAACATTAAAATAAATATAATTTAAGTCACTATTAAGGGATTATATATATAATTATATATAGTTGGAATCACCCATACAGTATTCAAGTTTGAGGACACTAATTACAAGAAAGATTAAAAACATATTATACACACATATTTATATAATTTATACATATACATATAAATATATTTTTAAATATATATTTTAAAATGTTTATATTTACATGTATATTAGTATGTATAATTACACACAAAATATATAAACAAATATTACCTTTCAGTTGAAAAAAGTAGTACTTTTCATCATTTTATCCTCAAAATTCACTTTGTAAGTGACCACTTTTCTGACATTGTCCCCAAATAGGTGCTGTGACCTTGAGCAAGACCAACATGCTAAACTTCATTCATTGGTAAAATAGAGACATTACTCATTTTCCCTCCTGCACACTGGTTCTAGTGACACACAGCTAAAAGTGGTCCACTCTTGCACAACATCTGTAGAAAATGTGTGCATTTCATGGGTTCCATAGATTATTTGGTTAGAAATAATGTAATCAATCAATCCAGGGACAAAGAAAATAATCCTTCTGCTTCCAGATGCCTTTTTAAAAATTGTTTTATTTTTTATTGATGGCATTTTGGGCTATCTGAAGCGGTGAAGATTATCATTCGCTTGCTAATAGGAATGCTTTGAAAAGAAGGAAAGCAATTTTACAGGGATTTGCATCATTTACAAATTATTTAACTGGTCACTTCCCTGGGGGGGAAAAAAACAAAAGTCATCTAGCTGTTAGACAAGACTGGTTCTCCTTGTCATTGATATTAGTTATTTTTCCCTCTTTCAGAGGATCTGCAATGCATCAGAAGTTCAAAATATAAAATGACTACACCAACTTAAAATCTCACATGCAGTCAACACACATATGCACACATACACACACATGCACACAGACGCTGCTGCTTTAGTGTGAAATACTCTCATTTGAGAGAAAAAATACATTTTTTTTAAAGATTTGGTTTCCAGGTGCTCATGACACCTTATCATTGAGTACAGTTCATTTTAGTATTTTGTCCTCTGGGTAAAATGTCGCCACTCCATATAACTGTAGTTAGCACACAGGATTTCTTCTTCATATTTTATCAGTTGTTTTTGAAACTAACAGATGCATGTCAGCAATTGCTTGATAGAAAGATGTAACATTTCCGGTCTTCATCGCTCTTACTTACGAAACACCACACAGTATGGCAAACAGCCAAATAATCATAGACTATGAGGTATAACAAAAATAACAAAAATCCCTTTTATAGCTGTTGCCCCCATGGTGCGGTTACCTTATGTATTTTCTGGATTGATGGGAATGACAAACTAATGCTTTGTCTTAAAATATATTTTTTCCATAGTCTTCTCTCACATTTAATTTTTGACTGATTAGTAGGAAATTGTGCCATTTCCAAATAATTTTGAGAAGAGGTTAATGGATACTCTTTTTTTTTTTTTTAATTTTTTTTTCAACGTTTATTTATTTTTGGGACAGAGAGAGACAGAGCATGAACGGGGGAGGGGCAGAGAGAGAGGGAGACACAGAATCGGAAACAGGCTCCAGGCTCCGAGCCATCAGCCCAGAGCCTGACGCGGGGCTCGAACCCACGGACCGCGAGATCGTGACCTGGCTGAAGTCGGACGCTTAACCGACTGCGCCACCCAGGCGCCCCATGGATACTCTTATATAAACACGTCACTTGCCTTTAGCATGATAGACTGTGTTCAGATAATATTGATGATATGCCCTCAGATGGAAGTGTTGAAAGTTGGTTTATGGTTTGGTTTGATGTGATCAAAACAAAAGGGAGGAAATGCTGTTTTCTTGAGGTCAGGATGTCAACACCAAATGAGCTGGGACAGGAAACGCACCATTAGGACTTGAACAATTTTGTTTCATTAAGGTAAAGTTGAAAACTGATCATGTTGAATGATCAGTGGTATGCCCAGGATTATGGAGGCTATAACATGCATGCTTGCGTTTCTATATTTCTACTGTTCTTTGAGCTTTGTGACGTCAGTGATTATGCCTGTATTTTAATTTTTTTATTACGAAATATATTAAAAAATAAGGCCATTGTGAGTAAAAAGGAGAATAATGAACATCAAATCTAAAGATAATACAGGCACACAAAACTCGCCCACAAAATTTGTCATAATTTTAGGCTAAGACTATGTTTTAAACAAGCTAAAACAGTTTAAGAAGACCATAGAAGCTCTGAGAACAATACGAATAAGAACTAAAAGCTCAGAAATGAGATAAAGACCAGCATGATTGGAAAAGAGAACTGTCAGAACTCAGAAAAGAGAGAGAAAAAATATATATATTTCAAATTTGAAAGCAAAATCATAAAAGTGCGCACACACACACATCAGATAAACATCATGTGTAATTCCTTATAAAAAATAGAGGGTGAAAGGAGGGGAAAAAGGAAATTCAAAAGATAATAAGAAAAAATAAGAAGGGTTTGAGAGAAGTAAATATGTTTTAATTTTGCCTTATTGTGCCATTCGTGGTAAATGACGCTTTATTCCCAGTGCCCACCTGTGCCCTCTGCTCCTCTGTACTCTCTCTCTCTCTCTCTGTCTCTCTGTCTGTCTCTATCTCTGTCTCTGTCTCTCTCCATGTCTCTCTCTGTCTCTCTTTCTGTCTCTCTGTCTCTGTCTCTCTGTCTCTGCCTCTCTCTGTCTCTGTCTCTCTGTCTCTGTCTCTCTCTCTGTCCCTCTGCACCTCCAGTTCTGTCTCTCTCATTGCTTCTGACGGTTTCTCTTTGAACTTTTTGTGCTTATTTTCCAAAGAAACCATTTTCTGCATTTTGCAAATAGGTTCCAAAGACGTCCTACCTATTTATTTAACCCCCTTACTGAGCCTAAGTTTGAAGGCTATGTTTATCTTGAGCAAGTCGTGACACCTTGCTCAGGCTCCAGAAAAATGGTTGAGAAAATTGGCAAATACTTACTTTACAGGTGCATTTTCAGGATGTAACAAAACGCTTTGAGGAATAGCACCTAACCCAGTTTTCTCACAAAATAGGGATTCGTGACATCTATTTTTTTTAATGTAATGTTTATTTATTTTTGAGAGAGAGAGAGAGACAGACAGAACATGAGCAGGGGAAAGGCAAAGAGAGAGGGAGACCCAGAATCCGAAGGAGGCTCCAGGCTGTGAGTTGTCAGCACAAAGCCCGACATGGGGCTTGAACCCACAAGCTGTGAGATCATAACCTGAGCCAAAGTCGGCCGCTTACCCGGCTGAGCCCCCCAGGCTCCCCGGGACCCCTAACTGTTAATGTTGGGGTTACGTTTCCCCAAGTTCCGGCTGCAGGAGCTTCTCCATTGTCCATGCAGCTCTACCAGCTAGGCAGTAACAGTGAAGAACGTTCCCCAACGTGGAGCCACCGAAGGCGCCTCGGAACCCAGAGTAGAGTTTCCGGGAAGATGGGGTGGTGACAAATGGGAATAAATGTGTCCTGAAGGACTGTGTGCCACTTCAGTGCTGAGAAGCACTCTTGAGTCCAGGAGGCAATGGGAGCCATACAGACGGAGTCTGCGGTGGCTGGAGAATGACACTGGTGATGCTGGGAAAACTTGGCCAGAGCGAGCCCCTCACAGACTTTGTCATCTTCGCTGACCCTCCCTTCACCTGCAGTCTCTGGCCCTCTGCCTCAGGGACTGGTTTCCCAGCCTTTCTTCCTCTGGCTTGTCTCTACTGCACCTGCATAATTTCCCTTTCCACTGGTTCGTTAAAAATATATCGCTCTTTTCTCCAACTTCGCGACGGAAGCATTCATTCCTTTTGGACCTCTCCATGGCTGTCTCTTCCTCTTCATACCAATGATGTACGATTGCAACTATGCTTGTACCATTCTCCTAGGATGTAGAATATTTTTTAGATGACTCGGAAGTCAAAGACTGCCCAGCGACACTGATGAATAAGAGCCCTATGGGAGTCGTAGTAATGGATGTCTGGATTAGGATTTGGTTGCAGTGGCCCCTTCCTTCTGTTGCTCTAGGCCAGCTTGCCTTGGTGTTCCATGGCAGTGTCCAGAGGGACAGTTGTGTAGTGACTAGCAGAGCCGGTCTGAGGCTGTGTGAGGGGCCACCTGTGAGGGTGTGGGTGGGAGGAGGTGTTGAAGAAACAGTTCAGGGGTACGCTCTGTCTCTGCTGCATTCATGTCACCATCCTGCCGCTGCGGCTGTCCTGGTACCATCGTCTAGTCTCAAGCAACATGGGACGCGGTCTCAGGTCTTGAGAGCAGTATGGGAAAAGAAATTTGGGGAGGTACAGCTCAAATTGCTCTAGATTAAAAAGAGTTTTATGTTTCCTGAGTTGTCTTGGTTTGACAGCTCTCTTAAGCAGAGCCTGAGTCAAGGATTTGGGTGAGGTCATTTGTCTAAGACTTTATCCAAAGGAGCAGTAAAGAGGTTATTGAGGGAGTTCGAGAGGAAAGGATGTGCACTAGTGAGGACACCAGGGTAGGCAACCTATAAAAATGATACCAGCACCTCAAAGCAAGTTTCAGAATATCTCCCCGAATGATTCATCCAGTTGATGGGGAGTTGAAATTACCCGTGGTGAGCTTCCCCCATTTCCAACCTGTGCTTTTGCATATGCTGAGCATCTCCATGGCTTCCGAAGGACCCAAAGAGAGAAAAATGGGCCGCCAGGTTCAGAACCATGATGGAGTGGGACCTGCCCGTCAGGGTGATGCCAAGTGTGCCCTCACGACTCTAGCTGAGACAAGAGAGCATCCAAGAAAATGTTACTCCAGTTCTGTTGAGCTTCCCTAAAAGTAGAAAGTGTCTGTAAGTTGAATGCCCAAGGATGAAGAGGCAACAGAAATGTAGACCTTTTTGTTTTATGGATTTAACCTATGTTCGTCAACTACCTATTATCTCTTGTCACTTGGAATAGTACAACATGGGCGAGCCCCCATTTTCTTGGTGCTCACAGCATACTGGACACAAAGGAGAAGAGGGAGTCATTTCAATAACAGTGGCACAAATGTGATCTATATGGGCCAAATAGGGTGTAAATGTAACAAGGGCAGGATTGGTGACCACTCCACTGATCGACACATAGGTTGCTTGGAGGGATGATTTCTAAGCTAAGCATGAAGATTCAGCTAGAATTACATAGACAGCAAAAGGATAGAATGTTTTCTAGTTAAGAAAAAAATAAACACTTCTAATTCCCATGTGACCATTTATAGGACAGTTTTCATATTTGCATTGCGGCTCTGAAATGGATGGGACCTATTTACACTATGTGTTAAATCTTCAATAAATATTAACCCTTTTATCACATCATTATGATCATCAGTGATATGTTACATACCTAAAATAATCCCAGGTAATACCGGCATTTAAGAATCCCTTCACCAGTGTGGTGTCCCCAAAACATAGAGTGACAGTCAAAGAGAGTGGCGGGTCCTGAGACCTATGGAAAATTGATGCAGAGGAAAGAACCTAATGGCTTGTAAGAAGTTCCTGTGAGGAGACACTTTAATACCAGGAAACGCATTTTTTTCTGATTTGTGATTTTTATGATAATCAGTTTTCTGTATGCTTTGATTTCTGGAACTGTGAAATGGGTGTATTAATTCCATCCAGCCCATGAACTCATTATGAAGACATTAAAAGATATCATTCATGCACATGGTTTAAGGTAGTGTCTGAACCATCTTTACTTGTAAGTAAATGTTCGTTATTACTACTTCCTTCTGGTTTTTAAATATTCAAGTGAAGTAACCATTCAGTCAAACTACCAAAAATATTTTCTATAACAGTACTTTCCGGGGGCAATCCAGTAGGACTACCCCACTCTTGTCATCATTATGAGATTAGATTGCTTTCCTGCAAACTGCTTTCAATAACTCGTATCCTCTCCATGTTGTTTTAAGTTACAGGCACTTTAGGTATCAATAAAATTGGTTCATAAATGAGCTCCTGGGGCACCTGGGTGGCTCAGTCCATTGAGCATCAGACTCTTGATTTTGACTCAGGTCATGGTCTCAGGGTTCGTGGGATGGAGCCCAGCATTGGGCTCTGTGCTGACAGTGCAAAGCCTGCTTGAGATTCTCTCCCTCTCTCTCTGCCCCTCTCCCCACTTGCACACACGCTCTCTCTCTCTCCCTAAAAATAAAAATATAAATTAATTTTAAAAAAACAAAGAAAATAGAAATGAGCTCCTCGTGTTGAAGCGATTCATAAAGTGACAGAAACAGGTACGTGTGGTTGGATTTGACCAAGTTAAGTACCAGGGTTAAGATTACTGGCCCACTCTAGCCAGGGTGAAAATGACCTTCCCCAGGCTAAGGACAGCGCACCCTGTGTCCCTTTGTCCTGAGGAAACGACGGACACCAGGCAGCAAGATCCCATCCCCATTTAGGGGGCGCTAACTTTGTTACCGGGGCGGACATGCTGGTAACACAAGGGTAGAAAATGTGCTTTCTAGGCAACATGGGCTATGTGAGGGCAGAAAGGTCGTCTGACTTTGATGCAACCGTGATGTCAGAGAAAACACTTCTGTCTGTTCATTTCACCATGGGCCAAAGACCCAGGGAATGAAAGACGACTCTGGGCTTTCATTTTCAAGTACAATTCCACCTCGTGTCTGACTTAGCCTTGTTCCCTGCGTCTCCCGTCTCCACAGTCTCACCGCGGTATTCAGATGTGTTTATACAGCTCAGTTCACACAAGGCACTTCTCTTGTTCAAACTGCTTTAAAACTTCCTGAAATGACATGCGGATGATTTGGGCTGGCATCCTCAGCCCTTCCCGATCTGCCCAAACCCAACCTGCCCTACTTCTGTCCTCACCCCTCGTCTTGGATGTGACTTTGCACAGACTCACGATTACTCTCAAATACACCACTTCATTTCACACGCTTACAGCTTTCCACGCAGCGTGCAGTTTCTGGCTTCCAAAATCTTCGCACCTTACTCTTCTCTACCGGTGAAGCCACCTCATGGTCACCTTCCTTATACAGGTTTCCCTGACCGACTGAGACAAAAGTGTCCCTGACCCCTCAGCACTGAGACTGCATCTTTTATTACATCACCAAATATGTGTCCCATGTGAGCAAACTTGGTACATTTCAGCCTAAATATTCCTTTTGGTTATAAGCCAATAATGTCAGAGGCTACATCCGATTCATTTTCTTAGATCACTTCTGCAGCCGAGCACATATCAGGCCCTCTAACAGAAACAGTCTCATACACAAAATGCTACAACAGCTCACTTTTACAAAATAAATTGCTGGGGCGCCGGAGTGGCTCAGTCGGTTAAGCATCTGACTTCGGCTCAGGTCATGATCCCGTGGTTCATGGGTTCGAGCCCCGCATCGGGCTCTGTGCCGACAGCTCAGAGCCTGGAGCCTGCTTCAGATTCTGTGTCTTCCTCTCTCTCTACCCTTCCCCCACTTGTGCTCTGTCTCTCTCTCTCAAAAATAGAGATTTAAAAAAATAAATTGCTAATTCAGGTTATGTTCAGCTGAATCAGGTTGAAATATTTACACATATTGAAAGGGATCAGCTGAGATATAAGGAACATTGGTGAATTCTATGCTCGAGGAGATTATTAGCAGCTCTCCCTCTTGGACCAGAGCACTGCTCGAGCCCGAGGAAATTTTGTCCATGGGACACCGCAGAGACCTGGAGCCAGACCCATAAGCAGCACAGGGTTCTTGGTTATATTACCCCAAAATATCTAAGAATAGACATTTATGCTTCTATGGAAGAAGGAGTGTTATAAAGTATAGTGGCACTGTGTCCAATTGACCTCTTGCTAATTATGTGAACTGTGAAAAATACATTTTACTCTGAGTTTGATTTCACATCTCTCAAATTCACCTTAGTCAAAAGATGTTTCCTTCACACAAACAATGTCTTGTTAATGAGATTTCAGTAAAATCAATACTGTGGCCCTTGGAATATAAAGAATATTTTCTGATTTCTTAGGGAAAGATCTTATGAAATTTAGGCATGTGAATGTTGCTAAAATGTGGGAAGGAAGACGATGACAGGAACCTCCCACTCAGAGCGTAAGATCCTAGGGTGCCTTCGATCATTTGTTTTAATGCATCACAATATTTGTTACTAATAATGAGTTACTGAAAAAATTGTAAATTATATATTTGTTATACATACAATATATAATATATAACAATTATATAACTATATTTGTTTATAAATTATATATATTATATTTGTGGTATGTATACATATAGTTTATAAACAAAAAATATAAATTATATATAGTATATTTGTTATATATATTGATATCGATATAGATATAAACAAATAAGAACCAACATAATCACCAAAATCATTTGTTTTGAATTTCAAGGGGAAAAATGCTTGGTGTGTTTACACACAAAGAATTGCAGAAATCCTTCACTTCCTCATAAAACCTATGGAGAAATACAGGTCTTTTAAAATTATTTACTTCCTTTCAAGAGACTACTAATAAGAACCAACATAATCACCAAAATCATTTGTTTTGAATTTCAAGGGGAAAAATGCTTGCTGTGTTTATACACGAAGAATTGCAGAAATCCTTCACTTCCTCATAAAACCTATGGACAAATATAGGTCTTTTAAAATTATTTACTTCCTTTCAAGAGACTACTAATTTATGCACCAGAAAATTGCTGAGCATATACTCTGTAGAGAGAATTACTTTCTTTTTTTTTTCAAGTTTATTTTTTTGAGAGAGAGTGAGCACATAAGTGGGGGGAGGGGCAAAGACAGAGGGAGAGAGAATCCCAAGCAGGCTCCATGCTGTCATGGCAGAGCGTGATATAGGACTCAGTCCCACAGCTGTGAGATCAGGACCTGAGCCGAAATCCAGAGTCAGATGCTTAACTGACTGAGCCCCCCAGGTGGCCCTCTTTTATTTCTTTCATGGAATATTGAAAGAATTGAAAATACCTTCATCATCTGATATGGCTTATATAGAATTGGAAAGTTGGAAAATCATACAAAATAATATAAATATAAATACATTGAAGAAAATGTTATATATATTACATGTAACTAATTATATTGATGTATACTTATGTATAAAGTAAATATCACACCCAAGTCACCTGGGCTGCCCTGGTCAGTGCCTACGCATGATCAGCAGTGAACAAACAGTAACAACAGCAAAAATGGGAAGAAAGACAAAGAGGGGAAAGAAATACAGAGTAGTTGTAACCCAAGATATTTTTCTCCAAATAAATCATGGCTGCTATTAGAACATTTCTTAAATCCCTTCTTCTAAAATGAGAGCTTTACTATGACTGGGATGAGCGTTTAACTTCCTTTGTGTGGCTAAGACCAAATATGGCAGTGGATAATCCATAAACCACTGTTGAATGAATAAATTAATCAATAAACGATTCCCCTTACCGGCCATCCCTGTGCATTTTGGTTTAACTCTGCCTGTCGCTTTGACCACATTATATTTATATGCTCGACATACAAATGTTGAGTTTGGATTCTGTTCTACCCAAGTTTTTCTTTACTGTCGTGAAACAGACGAGAGCCAGTATGTATGCGGAGGCTTTCTGCCGAAAGCGGAGGGTAGACACAGCTCTTCATTACTTTCCTGTTCCTGGTCCATTCGCCTGCACGTATGGTGGGCGATTACCTCAGCAATGGTTTGACTCTCTTCTGTTACTTAGATTCCAGTCTAAACTGAAAATCTACATTTAATCATTAATTGTTACTAATACTGGGACATGGTCTCACTAGTGATTTATCTTTTCCATCACTGTAGCCGTTCTCGTATGATGGCATTAGGTGATCATTTGTCAAAGCTTTCCCGTAGGGGAAATAATCTGAATGACAGGAGGCAACAGGTAGGGACTTGCACATGCTTACTGTACGCGGTTGCTGTGTTTTCGTAGTATTTTAATAGTTTTTCTTACTGTTGTAAACATTTCAAAGTTAAGGTTCAAACTCATCATCTTCCAAAATGATGCTTTAAAATAAAATGCTGATTTGTTCGTACATACAAATCACTATGCTCTAAGCAAGATAAAAGTTGGTATAGGAAAACCAAGGAAATATTTTAAAAGGCTTTACTTTTAGGTGTCCTACAGTAAATTGAATATACAGACTACTTTGGGTGGCACAATAAACAATACAAAACAATACATGTGTGATGATAAAAATTATGAACATTTTTTATTATTTTTAAAATTTTTATTTAAGTTCCAGTTGGTTACCATACAGTGTAATATTTCTTTCAGGTGTACAATATAGTGATTCAACAATTCCATACAACACCTGGTGCTCATCACAATGAGTCCCTCCTTCATCCCCATCACCTGTTTTACCCATCCCCCCACCCACCTCCCCTCTGGTAACCAGAGGCTGTTCTCTATAGTTAAGAGTCTGTTTCTTGGTTTCTCTCTCTCTCTCTCTCTCTCTCTCTCTCTCTCTCTCTCTCTCTTACTCTTTCCCCCTTTTGCTCATTTGTTTTGTTTCTTAAACTCTACACATGAGTGAAATCATATAGTATTTATCCTTCTCTGACTTATTTCACTTAGCATAATACTCTCTGTCTCCATCCACATTGTTGCAAATGGCAAGATTTTATTCTTTTTGATGGCTGAGTAATATTCCATTATATATATATATATATATATATATATATATATATATATATATATATGCGCCACATCTTCTTTATCCATTCATCTGTCAATGGACTTTGGGCTTTTCCATAATTTGGTTATTGTAGATGCTGCTGCTATAAACATTGGGGTGCAGGTATCCCTTGCAAGTTATTATTTTCATATTCTTTGGATAGTATACCTACTAGTACAATTGCTGGATCATAGAGTGGTTTTATTTTTAACTTTTTGAGCAACCTCCATACTGTTTTCCAGCATGGCTGCACCAGTTTGCATTCCCACCAACAGTGCACGAGGGTTCCGCTTTCTCCACATCCTCACCAACACCTGTTTGTTTCTTGTGTTGATGATTTTAGCCATTCAGACAGGTGTGAGGTGATATCTCATTGTAGTTTTGATTTGTATTTCTCTGATGGTAAGTGATGTTGATCATTTTTTCATGTGTCTGTTGGCCATCTGGATGTCTGCTTTTGAAAAATGTCTATTTATATCTTCTCATTTTTTATTGGATTATTTGTTTTCTGGGTGTTGAGTTTTATAATTTTTTTTATATTATGGAGACTAACCCTTTATCATATATGTCATTTGAAAATATCTTCTCTGGGGTGCCTGAGTGGCTCAGTCAGTTGAGCATCCAACTTTGTCTCAGGTCATGATCTCACAGTTTGTGGGTTCGATCCCCACGTCCAGCTCTGTGCTGACAGCTCAGAGCCTGGAGCCTGCTTTGAATTCTGTGTCTTCCTCTCTCTCTGTGCCCCTCCCCTACTAAAAAAAAAAAAGAAAATATCTTCTCCCATTAATAGGAGACAGGTGTTAATAAAATAAAATACAAATAAAGTTAATTTATAATTATATCACGTGCTAACATGACCTTTACTGTTAGAGCATATCATAGGAATCTGACATGCTTGCAAGGTCAAATGAGTTTCTATAAAAAGTAATGATGTCAGACACTACTAGCTGATTGACATCATTTTCTAACCTACCTTCCCCTTTCTTTACTTTTACTATTAAAACTTCTTTTGAGGTTAGATTCCCTTGAAACTAGTCTTGACCTATCAGCTAATAGTTCTAGTTAATGAACTGAGAAGTGGCATAATCCTAGAATTAAGCAGAGATTAGACTGACATAACCCATTCTTTCTTTCTATCATCTGGGACGTAGATGTGATTACTAGGGCTGCAACAGCTATTTTGTCTCAATGAGTTAAGCACACACACACACACACACACACACACACACACACGTACCAGGGATGACAGGATGGAAAGAAAGATCCTGGATTTGAATACATTATCTCCTGCATCAGTTCTAGATTCTTACTTCTGTATTTGTTTTTTGTGAGATTTTTTTGATATTGTATTGTATAAAGCACTATTAATTGAGTTCTTATCATATGCAGTTTAAAACATTGATTTACTGATATGCTATGGGTGAACTGTGGTCAAAGAGTGGAAGTTATTGAAACTAATGAGGTAAGGGAGAAAGTATTCCCAGGAAGAATATTTCCACATAGAGTAGCTTTTTCTAATATTTTTCTGGCCTTCCTCCCATCTTGCTTATAGCACCATAATTAGCATATATGAAAAATAAACATTATTATTAAATGCATCATTAGGGGAATAAAACAAACAAATATAGTGGGAAGACTTTTCTGTCAGGCTTCTATTTTATTAAGTCAACTAAAATAAAACAAAACAAACACACATTAAAAGTTTACATGGCATTCTTCTTCCATGTTGTACAGAAAATAAAATCATTTTTTTTTCAGCGTTTATTTTTGGGACAGAGAGAGACAGAGCATGAACGGGGGAGGGGCAGAGAGAGAGGGAGACACAGAATCGGAAACAGGCTCCAGGCTCCGAGCCATCAGCCCAGAGCCTGACGCGGGGCTCGAACTCACGGACCGCGAGATCGTGACCTGGCTGAAGTCGGACGCTTAACCAACTGCGCCACCCAGGCGCCCCAAAATCATTTTGAAAAAAAATCCAAATTTCTTGCTTCTTACTTTTTGTCTTATATTTTTAATTCTCTCATAGTTATAAAATTACAACGTTTATTTTTCTTAAGAATAAGGAAACAACCAAGATAATTTCATAGTGACATTCGTAAGTGAGAATAGACAGCTTGGAGAAGGGTTATTGATCATGGTTTTTGGTAGCACTCAGTGTTAGGAGCTATGTTGTGAGTAATAGAAGAAACTCTCCACTCTGAGCTGCTCATGTTATAGAAGCTAAGTTCACTCATAACCATGAACAGAGTCCTCAAACACTACTTTTAAACATTTTGCCTGACTGAATTTTTTATTATTTTGTTTACATTTTGCTAACATACATGGTAAGCAAAAAAGATTTTTGATTATGCAAAAAAGAAAATTAAAATACAAGTAAAGAATACAATAAATCTCCTTATCTCATAGTTTCAGACCATTAGAAGGGACACTTGAAAAGATGAAGAACCAAAATGTGGTAGAGTATACAGGATGTCTTTGTCTTCTGACAGACTGTGAGAATTCCATCTCTTCTGCCATATGCATAAATGCCATATGCCAGTTATAAAAAAAACAAGAAAGAGGACATAGACATATAATGTTGTGACTCTCCCACATTATACATAAAATGGTATAATATTATGTGAACATGAGTTACATATGTATATTTAAAACCTATATAATTACATCTTTATTTAAATATGTATATTTAATAACTGATTGATTATTTAAATATGTATATTTAATAACTGATTAGCTAACTAATGAGCCAATAGGAGTTGAATTGGAATCATAAATACTCAGTTATAAAAGAGGCAGGAAAGAATGACAGGGATAAATAATACAGGGGAAAAATAAAGCTAGCAAATGGTAGATTTAAACCAAACCATATCAATAATTTTATTACTATAGATGGTCTGAACATCCTGGTTTTAATTCAGAGATTTTCAAATAAAATATATACTGTATACAAGATGCCACTTTAACTATAAAGACATAGATATTTTAAAATTAAAAGATTATGAAAAGATATCTCATGCTAACACTGTATTAATCCAGTTGGATTGCCTGTATTAATATAGCATAAATTAGACTTTAGAATTAGGATTACCATCAGAAATAAAGAGAGGCAAAACATTAATAAAGAGGTCAACTCACCAAGAGACCATACCCATCTTAAATGTTTATGCACTAACTAATATATCTTAAAAATACATAAAGCAAATCTGATAGAACTGAAAGGGAACATAGAAACAGAAAGAATATAAACTCCCTCAATATTTTTTACTTTAGCTGAATTGAAAGATAATATTTTGGATGTATGGTATTAATTTTTTGATGTTTAATTTTTTTTGAGAGAGGGAGAGAGAAAGAGAGAGCATGCAGGCACGTGAATGGGGGAGGGGCAGAGAGAGAGGGAGACACAGAATCCAAAGCAGGCTCCAGGCTCTGAGCCGTCAGCAAAGAGCCTGACTTGGGGCTCGAACTCACTAACTGTGAGATCATGACCTGAGTTGAAGTCAAGACATCTAACCGACTGAGCTACCCAGATGTCCCTGGATGTATGGTATTAAAGAAAAATTTTATTTAAAATAATTTTATCTGTTTCTACTTACTTGTTTTTTTTTTAATTTTTTTCAACGTTTTTATTTATTTTTGGGACAGAGAGAGACAGAGCATGAACGGGGAAGGGTCAGAGAGAGAGGGAGACACAGAATTGGAAACAGGCTCCAGGCTCTGAGCCATCAGCCCAGAGCCTGATGCAGGGCTCGAACTCACGGACCGCAAGATCGTGACCTGGCTGAAGTCGGACGCTTAACCAACTGCGCCACCCAGGTGCCCCAACTACTTACTTGTTTTAATGCAGCTACTAGAACACTTAAAATTATATCTATGGCTAACAATATATTTTTATATGACAGTGCTGTATTATGTAAATGAGTAATAGTGCATTACAACACATTTGACTAGAACATATGAACAGTAATCTATCTGGGGTAATCTCTTCACTGCATACTCGTTGCCTTATACTGTACTCAATTTATACTAACAAAGAGGTTACAGCTCAAAAGTACGGAAAACTGCCTTTTCTGGGTTATATCAATGCTCTCTTACATCACTTTTGTGATTGCCACAGTTCTACATGTTTCTATATGAACAAAGTTCAAGCAACAGTAAGTGAATCATTTAAAACTCTTCCAGATGGGATATGAAATTACTAGAATCAGGTATTTTTATTGATTGGTTTATTTTTAAAAAGGTGAGAGAGTGAAATCAATGTATATGTTTATTTTTTAACTTCTTTTGTATTTAAAAATTTTTGCAAGTTTTAAAAAAGAAAAAAAACAAGATACAAAAAAATGTATTTTCAGGTGAGGTGAGAGACCCAAAGAGAACATAGATGGGAATATCAGGTGCAACTAGTAATAACATTTAGCCCCCAAGGCACATGTCAGGAGATCCCGTAGCTTTCACCATCTATAGGTCAGAATTGGGCTTTGTATTTCCTAGCTACCTTAGAAAAAAGAAAAACACATTGATTTACAAGATCCACAGTGTAAAACAAACACTGAAATAAATAAATGAAAATAAAACTTGCTCAGCAGAAGCAAAACTTACTTTTACTATGAACTAAAATATGATTTTTTTTATTTCTTATAGGATGGAATATAATTAAGAAACATAAGAATGACATTCTAGTCATAAATCCGTTCACCAAAATCAAAAGGTCATTTGCCATTAACTCTTCAACACATATCTTTTATATAATAACAGCACAATTTCATAAATCCCATGAACAGGCAAGCTAAATAATTTTTTTCTGAACTTGGGCATCATGATCTGGCATAATGCAAGGATCCAAAGCAAACTATAGAGAACGATGGATTTCATATCATGTGGATAATCCATACATTTCTCTATGACCTAAGATTTTGATTAGTATTAACCAGTGCAGAACTTGTAGTTAAGAGTTGCCAGCAGAGAGCAGGGAGTGACACTATTTCACTTTGCCAAGTCATTAAGATGAAAGTGGAATTAGCATTTCTTGATGGAAATGGAAGACATCTTCCAGCGTAAGAGTTTATCTCACCTCCACTAAAGAGAAAAAGGAGAATGCATTGAGTAAAATGCTTATTTTCCTTTGCAAAATTGTATTTATTTTCTGCCAAATATTTTCAACATTATGTAAGAATTATCTTAAATAAAAATACTATTGTTCAAAATTAAAGAGAAATAGAATGCATACTGCCAACTTCTTATTTTCTATTGACACACTCATTTAAAAATTGCCATACGCCTGAAACACACACAGCCTTCCTGTCCAAAATGAGCATTGGCCCGTAATTCCAATGTAGAAAGATGAAAGAGGTAAACACATAAGAAAGAAAGAATTTTCTGGAGGCATTCTATCTAGTAGCTAGTTATCGTATTTGAAAATCATTTAAAAGTTTAAAGTGCCAATACAAATTACAGTGGAAGGCAGTTCCAGGGCTCTGAATAAATAAAGCAAGACAGATCATTTGTTGGAAATGTTTTATTGTGTTTGTGTTAAATAAACTTTGCATGCATGTTTTCAAGGTTCTCTAGCAACACTTGACTACTGATGGTGTATTAACTTATTTTGCTTTGAGTTGTTCATTTCTGTGAAAATGGAATACTTGAAACAAACTCATTGTATGTTGATTGCACATTTTGATACCTAGTTTATATTTTTAGCCAATCACCACACCCAGAGAATATGAATGATGGAATTACTAAAATAAACTAGGGTTATATGAATATACCAAGTCTCTTTTCTGCACTGTATGGATCCCACCTAAACCATTCTGACTATGGATTGTAGTATTTCCATGCACCGCTTGTCTTTGGGAAGATTGGGGATTCTGATCAACAGGGAGAGCTCATCTTAGGCTTAGGGTCAACCAAAGCACAAGGTTACCTGATGCAAAAAAATAGTGAATGTCTCCACAAAAGTAAACAACGTTTAGTAGAGAAATGTAATGTTCCTATGAAAATATTTGTAATATTTAGATGCTAATTCACTACCTTCCTCCAAAAAGTTCAATTAAAAAGGTATCAGACTTTATGATTTTAAGTTATTTGAGTACCAAAAAGTTTCTGTAACATGGATTTTTTTTTAATGGAGGTACAACTACATGACAGGGAAAAGTCTCCGTTTGGCTTCATGCTTCAAAAACACATGTAGCTGGTAGAAAACAATGGGACTGTCCATATTTTTACCATCATTTAATATACATATGTAGGTATATTATATCAAATAAACAATCATTTGTGCTCATCTCTTATTAGAAAATACTGGTGGAAGATGTTTTTATAGTGTCACCCAGTCATTCTTGAACATCTAACATAGAACCTGGCACTAGACACAGAGTGGTTGTTCATTATATTTGTGTGTTGAAAACATGAATTAATAGCCATTTTTCCACCCCAACACAATACTTTAAAACACATATTGAGGGGCGCCTGGGTGGCGCAGTCGGTTAAGCGTCCGACTTCAGCCAGGTCACGATCTCGCGGTCCGTGAGTTCGAGCCCCGCGTCGGGCTCTGGGCTGAGGGCTCGGAGCCTGGAGCCTGTTTCCGATTCTGTGTCTCCCTCTCTCTCTGCCCCTCCCCCGTTCATGCTCTGTCTCTCTCCCAAAAATAAATAAAAACGTTGAAAAAAAATTAAAAAAAAAACACATATTGAGGAATAACAGATAGATTGATAGATAGATAGATGATAGGTAGAGATATATAGATATTTACAGATGATAGACGTACATACACAAATATATAGACACATGTATTTACATATCTGTGCACTGTATCCCAAATCATGCATGCAGAGATCCATGAATTTTCACAGAGTGGACAGATTGCTGCAAAAAGCATCGAATCAAGAAGTAGAATCTTGGGGCACCTGTGTGGTTCAGTCAGTTAAGTATCCTACTCTTGATTTTAGCTCAGGTCATGATCTCACAGTTCATGGGATTAAGCCCAGCATTGGGATTCTCTCTCTGCCCCTCCCACACTTATGCATGGTCTCTCTCTCGAAATAAATTAACAAACTTAAAAAAAAAAAAAAGAATTCTATCAGTTCCCAGAAGCCCTCTTATTTTCCTTCTAGTCACTTCCAAAAGTAATTTCTGTTCAGGCTTCTAACTATAACCTAATGTCACATGTTTTCAAGCTTCATATAAGTGGAATCATATGCATGGTACTGTAGTGACTTTGGGTAGTTTCAGTCAACATTGTGTTGAGATTCATCATATTGTGACATGTAAAAAATGGTTTCATACTCATTATTACATATTCAAACTGTGTATTGAAATTTCAAAATATAGCTAAAATGCCATGTTCCATTCTGTGGCTTCTTTGTTCCCACTTTGTGTCTTTTGATCGGCAGAAGTGTTAATTAAATATAGTCTAATTTATCACCATTTTCCTTTATAGTTAGTACACTTTATTTATGTCTTGCTTAGGAAATCTTCATCTATCCCTGAGATTCTGACCACATTTTCCTGTTTTTTCCTCTAAAGAATTTTCATTTTTTCCACTTCCATTTGGATTTGTAATACATGAAGAATTCAGTTTTGTATATAGTGTAAGGTAGAGATTCACAAACACACATAGACGTACAACTGACCCAATGCCATTTATTAAAAAGACCATAATTTCTCACTCTTATGCACTGCCACCTTTGTGCATTGTGGATATGTTTCGACTCTGTTCTACTCCACTGATCTATTTGTGTTTGCACCAATAGTATATTTTCTTAATTAATGTAGGTTTAAAATATATCTCATTATTGATCTTACATCAGTAATATCTATACTTAGAAATATCCACAATTGTTCTTCTATAAGTTTGTCGAACCCAGTCTCTGTATTCACAGTTACACACATTACATCTTACCTGTGTTTTTTTATTTATAAATGAAAGCTAATGTATTTGAATTCGAATGTATCTATAGATAAATTTGGAAATAATGTCCATCTTTAAACTATAAAGTCTTGGGGCAGCAGGGTGGCTCAATTGGTTAAGCGTACAACTTCAGCTCAGGTCATGATGTCAGGGATCATGGGTTCAAGCCCCTCAAGTTAAAGCCTGAGTTGGGCTCTGTGCTGACAGCTTGGAGCCTGGAGCCTGCTTGGGATTCTGTGTCTCCCTCTCTCTGCCCCTCCCCCACTCATTCTCTGTCTCTAAAACAAATAAATTAAAAACATTTAAAGTATAAAGTCTTGTAAATCCTTCTATTTTCTTAGGTCTATTTTACTTTATAATCTATTCTTTTCAGTTTCTGCATGTCCCATGTCCGTCTCAGAATTTGTGCAAATATTAGTAGGACAAGTTCAATGACAAGTTGAGCTCAACTCTCTATCCTTCTAGGGTACTCAAATTTTAACTCACTGAAGTCTCTAATATTTTGTCCCTCCATCCTATAAGACCGGCAATAGTTCTACTGAGTTTCCCTGTCTCTTATTGGATAAATATATTATGGAACATTCATACAGTGGGATATTATTCATCTCTTAAAAAATGAGCTATGAAGCCGTGAAATGACATGAAGGAAACTTAAATGCATATTACTATGAACGAAACCATTATAAAAAGTCTATATACTGTATGATTCCAATCATACAGCGTTTTGGAAAAGACAAAAAGACAAAACGATAGAGACATTAAAAGGATCAGTAGATGCTAGGGATTGGAGGGTGGGCAAGAGGGATGAATAGGTGTAACACAGAGGATTTTAGAGCAGTGAAAATACTCTATATTATATTATAATGATAGACACAAATATTTGCCCGAACTCAAAAAATGTATAATACCAAGGATGAACCCTAAGGTATAGCCTTTGGATAAGTATGATGTGTCAATGAAGGCTCATTTTTAACCAATTGCGACTGTAATAGAGAGTTTATGGGAAGGAGTACATGGGAAATCTCTCCTTTCAATTTTGCTGTGAACCTAAAGTTCTCCTTAAAAATAAAGTCTTTGGGGCATCTGGGTGGCTCAGTCGGTTAAGCATCTGACTTCGGCTTGGGTCATGATCTCGTGGCTCATGAATTCGAGCCCCGCATCAGGCTCTGTGCTGACAGCTCGGAGCCTGGAGCCCACTTTGGATTCTGTGCCTCCCTCTCTATCTGCCCCTACCCTACTCACACTCTATCTCTATCTCTCAAAGATAAATAAATGTTGAAAAGATATTTAAAAAAAAGTCTTTATAGGGGCTCAATTGGTTGAGTGTCCCACTCTTGATTTTGTCTCATGATCTGGCAGTTTGTGGGATCGAGCCCTGCATCAGGCTTTGCACTGACAGCACAGAGCCTGCTTGGGATTCTCTCTCCCTTTGTCTCTGCCCTTCCCCTGCTTATGCTCTTTGTCTCTCTCTCTCAAAATAAAAAAATGAACATAAAAAAGTATTAAAAAATAATAAAATAAGTAAGCCATCAAAGAGAGGACAACACAACACTACTCATAAGCAAGATATGATGGCTAATCCCAGATGAGTGTGATTTTTACTAACTGGATCTACATTAGAATGAGTATGATTCCATTTTTAAGAATTCTTCATGTTGCTGCTCTTTTTCTCCTTTAAATATAGGCCTTAAAGTCACTAGTTGCTATGCTAAGACTAATTACTTCTAATGACCGGGGAAAACCTGTGACTGACTGTGCTCTTCAGTGTGACAAAGACAAAAGCCGCTCAAATTCACTCTGTACGTATTACGTTCACTCTGAATGCATTGTCTTTTCTCATATACAGCTTGAGCTCTGAGCCAGAGACAGGCTGAAAGGCATCCAGTAATCAGTGCAGGGATCTGAAAGCAGTGCCGATGTAACCAGTCCAAGTGAAAGTAAAGGAATAGGAGGCCTTCTTCTCTGAAGAGAACATAATTCATCATCACAAACCATCACAAGCAATTTGTTCATGGGAAATCAATGCAGTCCTCCAGCCAATACCTTCTTAACCTTTTCTCTACTCTGTCTTTCCCAGTAAACTAATTACTTGGGGACTATCAGAAACTCAAATGATAAAAATAAAGGGATTTCACACTGGAGAAGACACTAGTTCATTTACTTCAGGATCCTATTTTTGTAATACTCATAGGGGTCAGTTTTGAGAAGTATGTGATGATTTCTTTTTTTGACGTCTATATAAAAATAGTAATTCTTACAGCACTTGAATTGGTTTAAGTGTTCTGCTTATAGCATGGATAAGAATTTGTGGACTACTGTGTTCCTGGGCTCTAGAAAAATGCCTTATAAACTCTCACTCAGATATTTTTTATGAATAAAAAGTTGAAACGGTAAATAAATTTTTATTCTGGTTTCCGTTTTATCTTCTTGATAATTTTGCTTTTAGAAAGGCCAGCCATGGATGAATGCATTCTGAGAACTGTAATTTTAAAAGAAAGATAGACCGCTAATGGATGCACACTCCCATGTTTCCACAATGGAGTGCTATGCTGCAACGAGAATGAACAAGTTACAGCTACAACCAACAGTATGGATGAAACACACAAGCATAATGTTGAATAAATGGAGCCGTATGCAAGTAGGTGATGGTTCCATTTACATCATCCAAATGATTGGAATCATCCAAAATGATTCAAAATGATTACAGTCTTACTCCATTTTTATAGCAATCAAAAGCAACATATGTAGTGTGCAAGTCAAGATAATGGTAACTCTTGGTGGAGCGAGTGAAGGGTTCTGTGCTGCCAGTAATCTGGGCGCTGGTCAGATGGAGATGTGGTCAAGACGTACAATTATAATTGTTCCCTTTTTGATGTATGTTGTAAGCCAGCAAGTTGTTTAAAATATGTATGATTTAAAATATGTTTTAGACGAAGCCATTCACTCTTGTGTGGAGACAATTGTGTTTTTAACACAATCTTTTTTGCACACAAGACCTAGAAGAAACAATGCATTCACATCATCTGATTAAATTTACTTACTCGAGTTTAACTCTCAGTGAAGTCGGAGACGTTGTGATTTTGCACATTATCTTCTGTGTTCATGCCAAGGAAACGCCCTAGAAGATGGCAGATTGGCAAGAGGCGGCACACTGGTTGCCAAGAACTCACTATTTTCACCTACGGCTTTGCGATGGACACGAGTCTCCGAAGTAGCCACTTCACATCTAGCTCATCAGATTAGAGCACTAAACGCTGAAGCGTTGTGGTTGGTGAGCTGCTGAGTCGTGGGCTCCACGGTTGTGCTCACCACAACACCGGACGCTTGTTTGTTAAACACAGGGGAACCGCCTGCTGGTGTGATGATTTGTCTCATGTAATATGTTTTCAACAGCGAAGACCGAAAATTGTTGCCCCAAGGGCTTTATATGATGCAAATACGTATATTGCTTGATCTTTAAAGTGTCTTAAAGCAAGTGTGGGAAGTATTTTTAACCTCTGGATCATTCACGTTTTTTAAAAATTCATATTTTTTTTTATCTTGAAATAGCAGACAGCTTGGCCTCACTGGGTCTGTATTCCCAGGAAGCACAAAGATGCTTAATGAGTAAACACCACCCCCTTGAGAAAGGGCAACGTACCCATCAGTTCAGAACGTTAGTCAGCGTTCCTTAGTACCTTCCCAGCAGTGATGGCAAACGTCAGTGGACCGTCATCATTTTTCCTGAACAACTACTTTGTATGGAAGAAAAATATGTCTTATGACAAAATCCCTCTCACAAGCAGGAAAATAAAATTTACACTTAGAGGCTTCATATCCCAGGGAAGCTTGGTAACCACACTCTTTGTTTTGTTCCAAGTGAAGACTATTTTTAGAATTTAATATGCAAAAAAAAAAGACATCATTTATCTTAAACTAAAACTGTTTCACTCATTTGCAATGTGCTTGGCCCCTAGAGAGAGCCAAATTGAAAATGTTTGTCCTGAAAAATCTCACGTACTTTGCAAACCATACCTTGGCTTTAGCTCAAGTGAGTTTATAGAAAAAGACACAGGTAGGGGAGAAAGAACAATCACAAAATATGTGAATGTCACCCTTGTAAAAAGATGAAAAAGAAAGAAAGATCTGGAGCAGCTGAAAGAGACATTAAGAAAGAAATTGAAGCATATCCACAAATAACTATAGAGAGCAGTTCCTGCCTACATTTGTCTTTAATTTAAAAAGTCAAATGGAAAGACTGGAATATACTACCAGCATCAAGTCACAAAATCCCCTGCAGGTGTACAAGAAGAAAGATAAAAGGTTGGGCATAAAAACTTCCAAGAGTGTGTCTGGGAAGTAGCAGTGCTGTGCATTTAGGGTGTGGCAAACGTATTCCCTCACACCTAGAATCCCCACTCAAATCAGCTGAGTGTGAACATGGGGCCTGATCATCAAGACTGTCAGAGCTCTACACCCTGGGGCTCTATATTGACCTTAATTAAAGCAGTCTCAAACCTTTCCTCCATAGAAGAATTCTTGGGGTCTTGGGGACAAACTTACCACATCAGGACCCATTGTTTAGGCATATTCCAATACAAAAAAAAAAATTACTTTTGGTATAGTGGCACCATAATTTCCCCCTCCAACTGATTATTTTGCATGCTTCATGCTGGTATATACAATTAAAGCTTGCCCAGAATTGCAAAGCAGACACCCAGTAAACACACTCTTCTCTTGTAGGCATTTACATCTTTATTGATGTCATTTTCAGCTCTTTTGCATTAGCTTGAAAAAGAATACAATAGAATACAAAGAGGGATTTTGTCTTCTGGATACTTCATCTCCATTCCAGTGAAGGAGGGGACAGTGAGTTCTTAGTAAGGCAAAGCTTAGTGCTAGATTAAAGCTTTCTCATTGGCAAAAAAGAAGGCCACAATGGTGGTAAACCTAGGAAACCGTCACCTGCTTGTTTTGATTCAAGTGTAGGGAAAATTACTTCTAAGACCAGTGAGAGAAGTGCATTTAGACTTAAATTTGATCAAAGCAAAGCAAAGCCAGCATTCAAAGGTCATTCTCTGCTGGTTAACACTGGCAAAATTTTGTTAAATTAGCAAATTGAGGACTTGAGTCCAAAACTTCCTAAAGCATTTCCAAATGTAGCATTAGGAATGGAGATTTGACTTGTCAAAGCAGAAATTGCACTTGACAAATTTTTTTTTTATATTTTTAACACTTTTATTTATTTTTGAGCGACAGAGAGAGAGCACGAGCAGAGGAGGGGCAAAAAGAGAGGGAGACACAGAATCCCAAGCAGGCTCCAGGCTCTGAGCTGTCAGCACAGAGCCTGATGCGGAGCTCAACTCACAACCCTCAGATCATGACCTGAGCCGAAGTCAGATACTTAACTGACTGAGCCACCCAGGTACCCATGCACTGGACACATTTAAACAGACAAGGAAGAGTTTATTTGAGACTACTGTAGCACAGAAAGAGTCCAGAACCAAGTCTAAATTCAACTCCACTGGAGCATAAGACAGGGGTTTTTACAAACTGGAGTGAAAGGGAGATTGTAGACTTTCTGTGTTTGCTGACTGCTTTTAGCCTAAGTAAGAGAAAACTTTTTCTTCTTGAGAGGAGGTAGTGTCACATATTGGAGCTAGGAACCTGATGAAGTTAGACTCCTACCCTCCCGCAGGAGCTGGGGGTGGGGACCCTATCTTCCTTGATGAGGACATTTCAGAGGGATGACTCCTCTAAGTCCTTGAGACGGACATGCCTGGATTGCAAAAGTGGCAAGACTCTTTTAAAAAGATTTGCGTCCCAAAAGGCAGAGAAGAATTTACAATGACAAGTTGTCTAAAGTAAATGTTCTTAGAAAAGGGAGGTCAGTGTCCTAGAGTCAGGAAGAAGCCTACGGTTTCGTCCAGCTCACGGGATCATTAAGGCCGTCTTGGTCAGACCCCAGAGCACCCACCTTCAACTTTTATTGTTCTTTTCTTTCTTAGAGCCTCGCTCTTGTTTATCTCGTCATTTATATGAATATATCAAGTATTAAGACATATACTACACATTTTTAAATGCTCATAACAGTACCAAAGGGTGCTCATATTCTCAAAGTATCACAAACGAATTGGTAAAGTAAAATTTTCACAAAGGTATTTGAAATTTGAGAACTGGGTTCAGAGTCTTGGCTCTGGATATTGCTGGTCAAATAGCCTGGCATTTCTACTAAACCAGGATAGTTTTCTTCTCCACAAAAGGGAATGTTTAAAAAAAAAATTAAGTGACTTGAATAAAAAGCAGACACTTCCCCAATTCTATCTATTGGAAGCTCTGGAGAACAGACCTTATGGGTGTGACCCCGCCCCCCCATGATGCCCACCCCCTGATGCCCATGCTTTTATGTAATCCCCTCCCCTTGGGACTCTCTGTGCTGCTTGGGGAAGGGGGAGGCAGGATGTCAAGGAACTTGTGGCCTCTGGGCGCTGAGGGCAGCTGTCAGTGACAGATCTGGACTTTTATCCAGCTTAACTCCTTGTGAACCTGGGAAGTGAGTGTCTTACTAAATCTCAATTTACCCACCTACAAAATGCAGGAGTGATTCCAAAGTGCCCATTCAGTTCAAGCAACTGGGACACTGCAAACACTTGAGAAGCTTGTCATTTCAAAAGTTTAAAAGCACATACCTCTTTTCCATGGATGCTTTAGTTGATGAAATGGCTTAACACCTTTTTTTACATTTCTCCATATGTCACTAATGATGCTTCCTTTTTTGCTGAGTATTTCATGCTATGTGACGTCTTTGATGCTGAATATTACTCTAGACACAGAGAAAAAAGTATTGCTTAAAACAAAAAGGTCAGATTGTAAATCACACCATTTGTTGCTGTACAAAATATGCGATGAAGAGTATAATTAACTCGGTCATGTTTAAACATGGTTGAAGGGGAAATGCTTCTGTCAAGTTCAGAAGAAGGTTGTTTCCCTTGTTCCAAGAATAAGAAAATTATCTTCTTGAAATGTTTTATCAGAGTCACAAACCCTCTTCAAGTCTTAGATGATTCTGAAATGTTGGCATCTTTACTGTCTATAAAGATTATTCAAAATATATTTGCTCCAGAAACTCCCAAAATGTTTTTCAAAAACCAGATGGATCCTGTGCTAAGTTCCAGACAGCATTTAAAACTTTGTATCACAACAGATTGGGGGAAGATGGTGGCGTAGGAGGACGCTGGGCTCACCGCGCGTCCTGCTGATCACTTAGATTCCACCTACACCTGCCTAAATAACCCAGAAAACCACCAGAAGACTAGCAGAACGGAGTCTCCAGAGCCAAGCACAGACGAGGCGCCCATGGAAGAGGAGGAGAAAGAGAGAGGGAAAGGTGCTGAAGGTGTACTTGAAGAAATAATAGCTGACAACTTCCCGGATCTGGGGAAGGAAAAAGGCATGGAAATCCAAGAGGCACAGAGAACTCCCTTCAGACGTAACATGAATCGATCTTCTGCACGATATATCATAGTGAAACTGGCAAAATACAAGGATGAAGAGAAAATTCTGAAAGCAGCTAGGGATAAACATGCTCTAACATATAAAGGGAGACCTATAAGACTCGTGACCGATCTCTCTACTGAAACTTGGCAGGCCAGAAAGGAATGGCAGGAGATCTTCAATGTGATGAACAGAAAAAATATGCAGCTGAGAATCCTTTATCCAGCAAGTCTGTCATTTAGAATAGAAGGAGAGATAAAGTTCTTTCCAAACAAACAAAAACTGAAAGAATTCGTCACCACTAAACCAGTCCTACAAGAGATCCTAAGGGGGATCCTGTGAGACAAAGTACCAGAGACATTGCTACAAGCATGAAACCTACAGACATCACCATGACTCTAAACCCATGTCTTTCTGTAACACTGAATGTAGATGGACTAAATGCTCCAACCAAAAGACATAGGGTATCAGAATGGATAAAAAAACAAGACACATCTATTTGCTGTCTACAAGAGAGTCATTTTAGACCTGAGGACACATTCAGATTGAGAGTGAGGGGATGGAGAACTATTTATCATGCCACTGAAGTCAAAAGAAAGCTGGAGTAGCCATACTTATATCAGACAAACTGGACTTTAAATTAAAGGCTGTAACAAGAGATGAAGAAGGGCATTATATAATAATCACAGGGTCTATCCATCAGGAAGAGCTAACAATTATAAATGTCTATGCGCCAAATACGGGAGCCCCCAAATATATACAACAATTACTCACAAACATAAGCAACCTTATTGACAAGAATGTGGTAATTGCAGGGGACTTTAACACTCCGCTTACAGAAATGGATAGATCATCTAGACACACGGTCAATAAAGAAACAAGGGCCCTGAATGATACATTGGATCAGATGGACTTGACAGATCTATTTAGAACTCTGCATCCCAAAGCAACAGAATATACTTTCTTCTCGAGTGCACATGGAACATTCTCCAAGATAGATGACATACTGGGTCACAAAATAGCCCTTCGTAAGTATACAAGAATTGAGATCATACCATGCATACTTTCAGACCACAATGCTATGAAGCTTGAAATCAACCACAGGAAAAAGTCTGGAAAACCTCCAAAAGCATGGAGGTTAAAGAACACCCTACTAAAGAATGAATGTGTCAACCAGACAATTAGAGAAGAAATTTAAAAATATATGGACACAAATTAAAATGAAAATACAACAATCCAAACGCTTTGGGATGCAGCAAAGGCAGTCCTGAGAGGAAAATACATTGCAATCCAGGCCTATCTCAAGAAACAAGAAAAATCCCAAATACAAAATCTAACAGCACACCTAAAGGAAATAGAAGCAGAACAGCAAAGACAGCCTAACTCCAGCAGAAGAAGAGAAATAATAAAGATCAGAGCAGAAATAAACAATATAGAATCTAAAAAAACTGTAGAGCAGATCAACGAAACCAAAAGTTGGTTTTTTGAAAAAATAAACAAAATCGATAAACCTCCAGCCAGGCTTCTCAAAAAGAAAAGGGAGATGACCCAGATAGATAAAATCATGAATGAAAATGGAATTATTACAACCAATCCCTCAGAGATACAAGCAATTATCAGGGAATACTATGAAAACTTTGTATCACAAGCTTAAATAATTTATAAAATTGTAATTTTCAGTGATCAACATCATAAAGCAAAACAGCTACATTTTTCTTTCTTTTACTTATTTTTTTAAATTTTTTTTTTGAGAGAGAGAGAGCATAGCAGGAGAGGGGCAGAGAGAGAGGGAGAGAGAGAATCCCAGGCAGGCTCTGTGCTGATAGCAGAGAGCTGATACGAGGTCAAACTCATGAACTGTGAGATCATGACCTGAGTGAAGTTGGGCATTCAATCGACTGAGCCACCAGGCACCTCCATTTTTCTTTTAAATAAACATAAAAGACCACACATGACGCTTTGGTTTGATTCTTCCAATTGAACTTAAAAAAAATAAATGCTTGAGATCTTTATTAGCGTTTAGAAATAGTACATCATTTTCTTATTTTCCTTGGAAACATAATTCTATCTCAGTTTCTACCAATGTTTCAATAAGCTTTTAAATTTTAGAATAGCTTTAAATTTATAGAAAATTTAAAAAGATAGTAGTGTTCCATGAATTCCATACAGAATTTACCATATTACTAATAAGTTAAATTAGTAACATCTTACATTAGTACTAACGAACCAGTACTGACACGTTAATTTTAACTAAATTCTATACTCTTACTATTTTTATCTAATGATCTAATGTCCTTTTAATGGTTTAGTGTCCCACCCAGAGTACCATGTGACGTTTAGTCCTCCTGTCCTGTTAGGTTTCTTTCGTCTATGACAATTCCCAAGTCATTTTTGCTTGTGATGAGCCTAATAGTTTTGAGGCGCACTGGTCAAATGTTTTGTACACTGTCCCTCCGTTTGGATTTGTCTGATCTTTTCCTCACCAGTACACTGGGTTTGCTTTTTTTCTGGGAGGGAAGCCGCTGGGGTAAAGTGACATTCTCATCATATCCTCTCAAGGATGCGGAATGGCCACCTGGCTTCTCACTGTTGATACTGACCTTGGTCACCTGCTACGGTTTTGTCATGGTTGTGCATCACAACGTATTCCCACACTGTCCTCTTTGGGAAGTAATCACTGTGGGCAGCCCACACTCAGGGGCAGGAAGTCACATGTAATGGGAGCAGAGGCTGTGTGTGCATGAGAGCAAGGGCTATATGGGTATCTGTTGTTGCCACTCAGTTTTGCTGTGAATGTGAAACTTCTCCAAAATGTAAGATCTGTTTTTAAAAATTAATGGGAGTTTTTCCTCCCGGTAGCAGCTTAAAACCTGGTGGAATACCTTACTTGAAGTGCAAACATTGATTGGAGTTCTTCACTAGATTTTTCCAAAAGAAGCTATTCAACAGTTGGTTAAATAAGAAGTACCTCGTCTTTGAGAGAAGAGAAAGGTCAGTCAAGAAGCATGGAAATTCTGACTTGGATGAAATGGAATTTAAGAGGTTTGAGACAGGGGACAGGAAATGCTGATCAACAGGATTAACAACATTTTTCTTAAGTCCCAGATCCTCTTGTCATTTTCTAAAGTGATCACAAGGCCTTGGGAATTCTGAATCCAACCTCTCACTCTTTCTTACAGTCGTTGTTTTGATCGCCACTCAAACTTTAATAGCCTGGTTTGTATTCCAGGTATATAAAGTGTTTGTTAACTTACAAAGTAACACCTATTATTCATTGCCTTACCGCACAGCAATGGTGCCTGCCAACTCAGTAATACAGAAATTACCATGTCCGCTTTACCAGGAAGAACCTGAGGCAAAAAGATTAAAGGGATGGTCTGAGATTGCTGAGATTTGGGTGGGTATGACCCTGAGCGGATACCCAGGGATTCTCAGTTCCCTAAATATCATATCTACCTCCCCATTTCTGAGGGGTTTTAATTATGCTGCCTGTTTTCCACCTTGTTCTTGTCTGAGGACATATGCTTTTTGATAGGGTCATCATTGAGATTAAGTTCATGATCCAACAATGCTTGAGTACTCATTAACTTTCAATCAGTTATTTTTATGATCACCATGCTCAAAATGGCGGATGGGGGGGGGCGGTGAGACTTTTGCGTTTACAGCAGTCTATTGTATGCCTTCCAGTGTCTTATTTTTTAATTTGTTCTATGCAATATAAAATTACATAGATTTCCACATATATTGATGTTTCTTATGTTCCTAATATCCTCACATAGAATTTAGTTTTTGTTCCCAAACACCAACTATGAAGCAGGTAGTGCTTCATAATGAAATTCCTTTCTGGTCTAATGTTTCTACAGCTTTTGTCTTTATAATTTATTTTAAATCAGTTCTTGGTTTACATAAATAAAATTCTTTTCAGTACATCTGAAACGTCATCTTTCAATTTGGTCCACACACTCTTTCTGAATTCTGTTTTCCACCTAAAATGATTCGTATTTACCTATCATACAAAAGAGGGAATTAATGTGTGTGGATGCCAGGGAGTGAGGGTGCAGGTGTATATATACGTTTGAAATTTTATTTGAGTCTCAATAGTAGATAGATTTGTGATACGGGGTAACTATAGTTTTAAAGGTTAAGTTTAGGAAAAGGGACCTGCTTATAATTTCTCAGGGAAATTCTTCTTTATTACTTTAAGATCACTGCCTTGAGCTCTCTGGTTCAAACCCTAGCTTTATTCTCCCAGTTCTGTGTGTGCACTTTGCAGTATGAAAGTCTCCTTCAATAAACATTGTGAGGATGAAATTTACAACAACCAGTAGGCTGTTACAATCACACTAAAGCTGGATCATCCCGCATATTTATTTAATAATAAAGAGCCCATGCATATCCTTTTCTGTGAAATTGGAAATTAAGCTTGTACGATGATTTTTTGATACTCATAAAATAGCTTTACACTGGGATTTTAAAAATGTTTTACAAAAACTAATCCTTGTAACACTTCAACAGATAAGGATTATAAATTGTACTCTCTGAGAGGAACTAAGAGATCATCCATTGGTGCCCCAAATTGCCAGAACGTGAAGCCAGCATAAGAAATAGATTTTCTCTGCTCGGCACTCTCTGATACTCATTCTAATCAATGGATGCCATGTTCTCGGTAAATGCCAGCCACCAGCTTGATTCTAATTCAGAAATGAACCTTGAGAAATCCAATGCTCCCCAGAAGAAGAGCAGATAATATATGAGAGATAAACAATGAAATATCCTCTCAAAGACGCAGGAGTACACTGTTGTAGATTATTTTGTGAAATGTTTATTTTGTAGAATGTTTAACATCATTTCATAAAACAAATGTCTTCAAATTCACGGTTGTTATGGAATTATGGTAACAAGGCAGTGAATTATATTTCTTTGCTACTCCACTGGAAAGGAGCCAAGATTCACAGACATAGAATATGTCTCAGTTAGGGTCCCCATTAGTAGTGACCCCAAGATGCACACTCTTTCACTTAACCATTCTGCCTTTCTAAGGGAATATCTAGCATTCACTAATTTCTTTAAAAATCCACAAGCGCTCAATATTTGTATGTTCTTTACACTCTCCAACTTGGTAGCTTACGGTGGAGAGGCAAAAGGAAACACACCTCACAAACTATTCTCAGAAGTATTCTGGAGTTGCCTAACAATAGACCACGTGTCTGGGAATTCAGCTACCACGTTTTGTAGTAGAGCAAAGCAAGTGACTGTTGACAGCCCAAACACCTCCAGGGAAACAAAGCTGGTGTCCTCACACATGGGTACTAAAAATCCACTGATTGTACATATGGAAGAGGCCTCCATTATACCAAAAGGCACATTTAGAATATAAGGCAGATTGGAAACATAATTTTGGGAAAAGATAAGAAAACTAGTGTAGGTAGTGAAAATATGGAAAGCAAAAGTGCACAACAGGAGGAGTGTTTTGCAAAGAGGCAATGAGCAAGTTATATCTGAGAGCAATCATTCATATCTTATTTGGGAGTTTTTTGACAAAAAGACAAGGAAATACGTTCATCTTAATAGGATTTATGGGCATCACTGTATTGTAACATAATTTAATTGTGAATATTCCTGTGGCAGGCAGAATTCTAAGACCGGCAAGACTCCCCCCCTTCTTTGTGTTGAAACACCCATTTGTGATCTATAATGATTAATGCCCTAGAGGGTGTGGATCCCGAAGGAGATGACGTGAGAGGTTTCTCATGCGTAGACACACATGATCACATGTTCGAATCTGCTAACCTCTTCATTGCTAAAGATGTATCTGAGTACTCCAGTTAGAGTCAATGCATCTTCTTCTATCTGATTAGCATATGTAGTTGCATTGGTTTTGATGAACAAATACAAAAATATGTTTGTGTATATGAGACTTCAGTGCTTCCTACAATGATCAGCATTTATACTACTCAGTTCATTCTAAAATAAAGAGATTGATTTACTCTAATTTTGATTGCAACAAATGCATTAATTGAAATTTCTGAATAGCTTTCCGCAGTTTTTCTACATTGTTATAAATCCATTTCAAAAGATGTCGGTCAACTGCAATTAAGATAATTTAGCATATTTTTAATGATGAAAGACTTTGCACTTATTGCCAGAGGTGGAAAAGACCTCGGAGTTTGCAGTTGAGTGTGTCCGGTTCCAAATAGACTAGGCATTGCCCAAGACTTCAGAAAACAAGTCGCAGTCGAGAGGGAGACCAGGAGTTAGTACTTCAAAATGGCAAATGACGCTGAATCTTGGTGTGGGAGCAGCGAGGACCACGGGGACGTGGATTGCGTGTGACCTGTCGAATATGGCAGCAGTTCACTTAAACTGATTGTTGACATATAGGAGTGTATGGTCTCATCTTTGGATTTTTCCAGATGATACCAGAAATCTGGATCGTCAGGTGAAACTTCCTGTTTTTGAAAGCACTCTGTAAGCCAAAACTATATGAAAGAAAAAAAAAGAGCTAAAAAGTCTTGTCTTCAAGGACACCTGGGTGGCTCAGTCAGTTAAGTGTCCGGCTTCGGCTCAGGTCGTGATCTCGCAGTTCATGAGCTCGAGCCCCGCGTCGGGCTCTGTGCTGACGGCTCAGAGCCTGGAGCCTGCTTCAGATTCTGTGTCTCCCTCTCTCCCTGCCCCTCCCCCACTTGTGTGCATTCTCTCTCTCTCTCTCTCTCTCTCTCTCTCTCTCTCTCTCTCTCTCTGTCTCAAATATAAATAAACATAAACAAGAAAAACCCTTGTCTTCAATTGCATGTAATATAGTTTATGGGTTGTTAATATGCCCTCTGATTTTCTGTGATTTATTTTCTTCAGAATTTATTGCAGAGAAATCCAGGTAATTGAGAGCAATGATTAACTGAGTTGAGCTAAGAAATATTTATTCTTTATGAAAATATGACTTTGGGGGCACCTGGGTGTCTTAGTCAGTTGAGCATCTGAATCTTGATTTCAGCTCAGGTCATGATCCCAGGGTTGTGGGATCGAGCCCTACTTCAGACTCTGTGTTGAGTATGGAGCCTGCTTAAGATTCTCTCTCTCTCTCTCTCTCTCTCTCTCTCTGCCCCTCTGCCCTGCTCACATTCTCTCTCTCTCTCTCTCTGTATAATAAAATTTAAAAAGAGTAAAGGTGACTTTTTGTCAGTCTGCATTTATGTGGAAAACTGCCTGAATTTAGATGCATTTTTCAAGATTCTTTTGTAAAACAGCTATTTTGAATTAAATTTGTGTGATTTTAGATGCTAACTGTAACACTGAGCCCTATTATACTGTAACTTACCATGTTTCTGAAATATCTCAAACTTCCACAAACACATTATTATGATTCCATCCTTCAGAATTAAAGCTTTTGGTGTTTTGGGGGATACAGGGTAGATACTTCTTGAATACAGTGTCCTTTTCTTTTATGTCAAGGTCTTGGAAATTTAGAACAGGAGTTAGAGGGAAAAACAAGTATTGATGTGATCAGTCAACCTGTAGATTATTAAAAATAATAAAATTATTATTAGCAAATGTTTATCAATGTAAGGAAGTGAGCATTCGTAGGGTGAAGAAGTCTTTCTAGGTCATCAAGGATGAGCTATGGTAAAAACTGACTTATGTTATATGCATTATATGACAATATATATAATAGGAGCATGTGGATATACTCACATAGCAGTGTAAGTAACAATTTTATTTGCTAAGAAGTTGAAGACAAGAGTGGAATCTAGTGCACAAAAGGTTTGTGAATATTTTAAGGGCTAGGCTGAATTACTCTCGTGAATAGGATAAAGAGGAAGATTAAAGAAAGAATCTTCCCAGTTTGAAGGAAATAAGTGGAAAGAGAAGACCAGGAATGTTGATGTAGTTACATCACAGAAGTGAAATATGCCAGAAAGAACACGATAGAACCTAGCCAGTCGTGGAAAGGATTTTGACCATTGGGAGCCCATAAGACATCTTGACCACTGTTGGATTTTGTAAGACTCAGGAGAATACGTTCTCTTCCATGTGTTAATGTGAAAATGGGAAAATGCTGGATTCAGTGACATCAGAGGTGGAGAAACAGACTGTGTAACTAATGCAGTTTTAGCTTGAAAGAAAGGCTGAGAGGTTGTCTGGAAAAGGTTTGACCTCAGACCAAAAAAAAAAAAAAAAATGAAATCAGGCATGAAGACATTGTGTTGTCAATAGAATAGATAGTTCTGGACTCATGTGGTGAAAATGGTGTTACCCCTCCATGTGATATTGCGTCCTTCAGTGTAAGTAAACTAAGTGCTTTCAAGGAGCCAGCTGACCACACAGACCCTTACTTACCGACAAGCGTGCAGAGAAGGGATTTGGCAAGAGTGGTAGTCTGGTGGGGGCATGGGGATGTGTAAGAGTGTTGGGGGCAGAGTTGGTGATAGACTATGGACTCACCAGTTTATTTCAGCAGTTACATAATTTAGATTTTGTATAAAGCCTGAACTAGTGACATTTGTTGTAATTATGTAAATGAATGGACAACTTATAATAACAAGTTGATTTTGAGTCTTAAGGCAAGTAAAAGGTCACATGACAATGGTTATTAAGTCTTAGTTTTTACATAATGGATAGGCATTAGATAAAATGGGAGGACAGCATGGCAGATCTTAGTATTAGCAATCGATAGGCAAATCGATGGAAATAAAAGAGCAGATCTCTTGACATTTAACTCAGCATCATTAAAATTTACAGAAGAGATGGCTGTTTGAATAGGTACTGGTTGCAAATTGAATTTTAATCAAATTTAAGAGACACTAGATTTATATTGATAGTAGACTAAATTGGTTAAAAACAAAACAAAACAGGAAAATAGCTACAAAACTTTCACCATGGAACAGAGTAACACATCCAGATAAAGTGTTGGGGATTTGGAGATGGAATTAAAACTCAGATCTCAGTGACTTTATTTAGCTAATTAGCACTTCTTTGAAACCGAAATTGAAGACTTAATTTTCTTCCTCCGAAGACTCCTGGGGCTTTGGTTGCGTATTTTGTTTGGCTTTGTTTCAGTGAATGTGCTTACTGAGAACGCCAGGGGATGAAGGAGCCTCACAGAAGGTTCTGTGACAATAGATTTTGGCCACGAAGGCAGTCTGGGTGTTCTCACAGAAAGCTCATTGCGTATTTCTACTTAAGTCCATCAAAAACTGGTAAGATATTCTGCCCAAACATAGGGTTGTAGTGCTTCCATCAGAAAACACAGCTGCCAATTACTATGAGGACCCCACCTACCACCTCATGGAAGAGGATGGCTATATTTGTAAGCAAACGAAAAATAAGTTGCCAGAGCAAAAATTCCTGATTTGAGGCAAAAGTGGGCCCTGCTGTTTACTGGGTTGTTGAGATACTCTTAATAAAGTGGAAAAAAAAATAGGATGACATTACAGATAATAGATTAATTGCTGAAGAGTTCTAATAAGATGCTTGGTAGAGCTTCTGAAAGCCATTTGTCTTTCGTTAAATATTGAGCATTTAAATTTGAGGCAAAAAACCAGGAAGACTTCCAGTTTTTCTCTAAATGTTATTCTTTCAAAGTGGTTTTTAATTTCCACAAAATAAAAGCTGTAACTGCCAGAATATATTATTTTAATATGAATCATAAGCTTATGAAAGCATGTTAATATTTGATCACAATTAACATATAGTTGTAGCTTTCTAATGTTTATTCACAGAAAAAAAATATATGTCAGTTTTTAATATCATCTTATGTGAAGTCTAGAAAACACCTGACTTTTTATTGATAGGCTCTGTTGTCTCAGGGCTAAAATAATATTCCACAATATCTGAATTCATGTGTTCCTTCACACATCTGTGACTTCCATGGAGATTTTCCAGAAAAAGAAACAATAGTATAGTGTGTGTGTATAGTTTCTAAAGTTAATGGTATAAGGGGTGGCTGGGTGGCTCGGTCAGTTAAGCTTCCAACTCTTAGTTTCAGCTCAGGTCACCATCTCATGGTGTGTGGGATCCAGCCCTGGGTCAGCTAAGCATGAAGTCTGCTTGGGATTCTCTCTCTCCTCTCTGTCTGTCCCTCCCCCACTCATACACACATGTTCTCAAAATAAATATTTAAAGTTAATAGTCTGCAAAAGTTCTTATGTCAGTAAAATTTGTAATTTCAATAACTTCGTATTTTTCCATTTTAAGAATATTACAAAATTTATTTAACCAAAATCATTACCTTTAGGTGTTGAATTTCTCTTCCCGTTTATACCTAAATAATTGAAATAAACATGTTTTATTTAAATAACTGTGCCCACTCATAATTATTTTCCTTAGAATACTCTGAGTAGACTTAGACATTTCTAAAGCCTTTCATTAAATTTTTTTCATTTTTTTGTCATTAAAATTTTTCTCTTGACTTTCTGTAAAGTCTTACCAGCTTTCATCCAGCTGTAAAGTATAATAGCACGTTCTTCCCCACTCTTTCCTTCAGTGAAGGAAAATAAATATAGTAATTTTAATAGTAAGTGTAGATTAGAAATCTATTGTCTGCTAATTTGATAGGTGAAAATTGTTACTGCATTTTATGTTTGGATGAGAATCTATGTTCTTGAAGCCAGGGGGTTCGTCATGTTGTGCTTACAGCACCTTTCCAGACTCTCGAGTAATGCCCGGTCTGTAGATGGCACTCTGTAAATAATGCATGAATGAGTGAGGAAAAGGTGTGGGGGCCCTGTAAAAGCATTCATCCCAGGGAAGGGGTCCATCAGTGCAGCTCTGCGGGGAAGGACCACCTTGTGGTTGAGGTACAGAACAGGTGTATTACCTCCTCCCAGGGGTCCCTGAGACTGCCGGCTGGGAAAAGCGCCAGCGATGGATCAGGCTCGCTGAGTGTGGAGCAGAGCAGGCTGAAGGAGCCGCGAGTGCCCCAGGTGGCCCGGCATGCCTCCGTATGTCTCAGTTATGGGGAGCGGTCCTCTGCAGCGAAGAGGTCCTCTGCTCTGCGTCGTGGAGTTGCCACCTAAGGACCGAGGGATTTGGCGCTCTAACCCAGGATGCGTGGCTCTAGACCAACGGAAGGACACCTACGACAGTCATGGGACGAGACCGTTAGCAGATCAGGCTCCAAAACATGTTTGTTCTTTCCTACAAAGATCTTGAGCCCACTAGGATCTTGAGAAGGCAACTTCAGTCACAGGCTTTGCTAATAATAGCTTTAACAACAATAAAAAAATTAAGGGGTGATCGTTCTTAACTGCGAAATAACAGTGTGTGCGCAGCAGTGGCCTTAGACTCAACACTGGCGGTAAACACCGTTGGCCACATTCTTTCTGATTATGAGGGAGAGCGGCACAAGCCAGTCGACAAAGTTCTGGGACAAACAGAAACATGATTCTTCCCAATTTTTATTTTTTGGTTCCATGACCTGCTTACACTTCGTATGATCCTATTAGCCCACCTCCACCTGCTTTAATGAGCTGAATTGATGCTTTCCCAAAGTCATTTGAGTGTGTTTCTGTAGTGTTCATACATTGGTGCATGACAAACACCTCAAAACTCAGAGGCATTACAGCAGTAGCATTTCTTGCGTTGTTGACACATCTGTGTGTCAGCTGGTGTGGCTCTCCTTACTGTGTTTCTCCTTCTTCTAGCAGTGACACGGGGTGTCATTCTCACTGTGATGACAGAAAGGCAAGAGAGCAAGTCGATTTCAAGCCTGTGCTGAAGGCAAATCCATGAACATCCCATTGACCAAATCAAGTCACTTAGACAAGGCCAACATCAATGAGACATGGGATCGTTCTCTGCCCACAGGAGGAAGCAAATATTTACTGATAAATATTCAAACTCTCCTAGTCACTAAGCCAGTTATACAAGCTATTTGGAATTATACACTTTAATTTAGTGTTGTGCAAACCAAGCACATAGATCAGGCACCCGGGTGGCTCAGTCAGTTAAGCATCCAACTCTTGATTTCGGCTCAGGTCACGATCTCGGACTTCGTGAGTTCGAGCCCCACATCAGGCTCTGCACTGACAGTGTGGAGCCTTCTTGGGGTTCTCCCTCTCTCCCTCTCTCTTTCTCTGCCTCAACTCCCTCTGTCTCAAAATAAATAAACTTAAAAAAATTTATAAAAAACCCCACCAGGTACACGTAACATTGGAAAGAGGGGCTGTTTTAACAATACAGTGCTTTGTGTGGACTCAATAAAGATAAATGCCAAAAATAAATCAATTTTGTTGAATTAGATATTCATGACTTTGTTGTAAAATATATTGCGGAAATAGAGACAAGGAGAAATGAAGGTCTAGATGATTCTGTCCTCAGATTACTTTGGAATGATCTTTCACTTCTCACTGCACTTTTGAAAACTAGTTCATAATTGGTGACTGACTCTAGTTACTGTAAAGTCATGTAGCATTCCAACAGGGAACTTCCAGCCGTACAATGGCCTGGGATGTACATCAAAGGAGGTGTGTGTGTGTGTGTATGTGTGTGTATTTAAACTTAAAATAAAACATTTAAAATATTTATGCATAATGAGTTGTGATTTTCTAGATTAACGTACTTTTTAATTAACTAAAAAGTTACTGGCCTTGATCATATCAGAAACAAGGACCTCCTGGAACTGAAAGTGGAGATTTAATCATTTAAAGGAAAAAACAGATTTTAACATGTTTACACCTTTAGCTAAGTACCAAATCTTCAGAAACTCGCTTGACCCTTCTCTTGAGGACAAGATGATTAAATTATAAAAGCAGTTTCCAGTGAATAGAATTCCCAATGAGATTTGTAGCACTTTGATCTCCTTATTACTTGGGGAACATTGGCAAAACAGCCTTTTATAAATGTCTTCTTTCACTAGATCACCTTCTCATCAGTATGTTCAAACAAAGGCCCTGTTCAGGGAAATTAACCAAGTCATGTCCTGGCTCAAGAGATTCTCATTTACAAGTGAAGCTTAAGCTAATGTGCCAGCCCGCTTGAATGGTCTTGGCTTCTGTGTCCCGAGTTCATCAACAGACCCGGGTCTTAGCCCTGGGAAAGCCACGCTTGCAAGAGAAACGCGTGTGGTCAATGTTTCAAATTGAGTTTAATCTTTAAAAATTGCTCTAGCTGTATTTCCTTGGCTTTATTTTTAGTTATCGTTTCCCCACAGAGCATAAATGCAATTCCTTTATTTTTATTTTCTCTATACTAATGACTTGACAGATTTGGTTAGGGATAATTTCTGCATGTTTTCAACAGCTTTCTGCTCTCTCTCTCTTTTTTCTTTAAGAAGTGGCTTCTTCAAGTGTCTTTTTGTATCAAACTGCTTTAGTAGAACTGATTCTTTTGAACAAAAAACTACCACCTCTTTTTATAAGTTTCCGTTCCATTATTTAATATTGAATTAAAGATATGATTACCATATTTTCCTAATGGTTTCCGAGCTAGTGTTTTCCCAGCAAACCAAGGACTATGCATCAATTCATTTCAGGGTCTTCGGGTTCTTTTCTTTGCTAGTGGACGATATAAAATAATTCTATTGTTCGTGAATCACTGCTTCCCCATATACCGTCAGCTTCATCTTCCAATCACACTCTTAAAGTGCACGTTTTGTCTAGAAATCTTTCCTTGTGTTTCCTTGACACTGCTAGTTAAATGCAATGCGGATGTACAGATTTACAGTACCACATGCTGGCTAAAAATCTGCCGTTATAAAGGGAGCCTTTCGGGGCATCTGGTGGCTCAGTTAAGCGACAGGATCAGCTCAGGTCATGATCTCTCGGTTCCTGGGATCAAGACCCGCGTGGGGCTCTGTGCTGATGGTGCAGAGCCTGCTTGGGATTCTGTCTCCCTCTCCCTCTGTCCCTCCCCTGTTTGTACTCTCTTTTCCTCTTTCAAAGTAATAAATAAATAAGCATTAAAAAAATAAAGGAAGACTTCCACAGACCCTGATATGATGAACTTAAAACATTTATGTGTAAAGTTTACTGATTTTTGTTGTTATAGAACCTGAGGTGAGGAAAATACATTTACAATGAAATGATTGTTGACTGTTCACATACGCATGTATATACCCTAAAATGAGTCTTTCTTGATGATCTTAAGTTACTGCAGTACAAAAGAAAGAAAGATTTGAAAACTCTTTGAAATATTTTTATTATCTTCCTGTAGTGAGTTTTACCAGCTTATTACTGCCTAGAATTGGTGAGACATTTAAAATGTATCAGGAAAGAATTGTGTTGGTCCTTATGCCCTGTAGCAAATCACTTTTGTTTGTTTTTCTATAAGATGTTTTTCAGAAGTCAGCATGTACAACTAAAATTATTGTAGAAATTCATGGCTATTCTCTCTTGAAACTGAGTTTTGTAGAAAATTGTCAGGGAAGTAGAAAAATGAAATAGAATGGTTCTTAGAGTTTGAATTTTCTAAATTTAGTTGATTATGGATTTTTCCACATGGCCTTTCAAATGGAGTTAACTACTTACAAAAATAGCCAGGCGGGTAAGTAAAATATTCAGCCAGACCAAACAAAAGCCAAAGCAGTAAAATATGTAATAAATTTAAAAAAATAAAAAAATAAAAAAAAATAGGGGCGCCTGGGTGGCTTGGTTGGTTAAGCGTCCGACTTCGGCTCAGGTCATGATCTCACGGTCCATGAGTTCAAGCCCCGCGTCGGGCTCTGTGCTGACAGCTCAGAGACTGGAGCCTGTTTCAGATTCTGCGTCTCCCTGTCTCTCTGTTCCTCCCCTGTTCATGCTCTGTCTCTCTCTGTCTCAAAAATAAATAAACGTTAAAAAAAATTAAAAAAAATTAAATAAATAAAAATAAAAAATATTTATGAGCCTAGGTGGTTCAGTTGGTTAAGCTTCCAACTTCAGCCCAGGTGATGATCTAATGGTTTGTGGGTTCGAGCCCCACATCAGGCTCTGTGCTGACAGCTTGGAGCCTGGAGCCTGCTTCGGATTCTGTGTGTGTGTCTCTCTCTGCCCCTCCCCAAGTCCCACTCTGTCTCTCTCTCAAAAATAAATAAACATTAAAAAAAAATACCCCCAGTATATGAACTTAATAAATGAGGTGTGTTTGTTATATGAATAAACTTTATAATCTTTATATCAATTTTCCTTTGCTCTTTGACGGTCTTTAAATGCTGGAGAAAAAACAACCCTTTGTTCAACGTACTCCACTAAGTTATTCTAATAAGTAATGGATCAACCAATGGGTTCTGGACATCAACCCGGGTCCTAACTCAGAATCTGATACAATCTAGCTGTCAGAACTCTAGCAAATGCTTTCTTCTCTGATTTTTCACTGGGGGATTCAATTTTAAAAGAGTTGAAATCCCAGATCTCCTTCAGGGCTAAAATTTTAGGGTTCTAATTAATGGTAAATATTCTCAAGCATTCTTCTCAGAAAAAAGAAAAATTCACCTTAAAAAATTTCAAGCGCTACAAGTAGCAGTCTACTTTTTTTTTTGTAAACAGTTTCAAGAAAAAGCCTTTATTTAATGTTTTACAAAACGAACCAATTGTATATTGCAGAGTAAAAAAGAAGTATTTAGAAAAATTAAAGTACGTAAGTATTCTAATTATTCAAGGAATAATCCCGAAGTTTAATGGCTTGGTCATGTAAAATGGTAGTTCATAGGAGTATTAGCTGTGGCTGCTGTGTGTCAGCAGGGGGCGCTCTAATACTGTTTTGTCTTACGTTGGTTCACAGCGGGTTTAGGAAAGGTGCTCATTTTTAATTTGGTTGTGAAAATTAGTATTTAAATGTGGTAGGCCTTCAAACACGATACTACCACCAGAGTAAGCCTGCTGGTTCAAATGCCATTATAACATAAAAAATCAATAGCAAAACTTGGCAACTATCTTCACAAAATTCATCTTTGGGAGAGTATGATTCCATTGAGTATTCAAAACCTCCATGAATTATAGGTATACAAGTATATATATATGTATATATATATATATATATATATATATATATATATATATATATATATGTATACACACACACAAACACACACACACACACACACACACACACACACACACATACCTATATATACTTCCAATTAACGATGAAGAAATTGAATTGACAAGATGTTCATATTCTTTCAAAGTGGTCACAGAAGCAAATTTACTTTCTCTAATTGGAATAATTTTCTCCCATTTTTGCCAGAATACTTTTCAGTGCTTTTCATAATTCTGTGTAGTATTCGCCCAATATCATTAAGTGAGAACATTGTTTTTCCAGAACAGTATTATCTAAATGAACACAGAGAGATTAAATGAGATTATGTTCATGAGCTAAAACCTTACATATCCAGATAGACTACAGGTTACTCCATCATCAGGGATCAAGATGAACACAAAGGTGGCAAGATAGTAATTTCTTGTGCTTTTAAAACAAAAGCCTGTATGTGACAAATATGACATGGCCATTGAAATGGAAATACAGAAAATAAATTGTGAAGCCCTTCATATACTCTCCCTTCTACTAATCCCTAGCTATCATGTTTTGGAGTGTAGCAGGCTCTGTTTGGCCAGCAACATTGCCTGTCCCTTTTCTAAAGCATCTCTTCTCCAATGTTAATATGAGTATTATTCACACGAGGATTATGTTAAGACACAGATAAAATACACTAAATTATTTAATGTTTATTAATTTTGAGAGAGAGAGACAGACATAGTGCGAGTGGGGGAAGGGCAGAGACACCGAATCCCAAGAAGGCTCCAGGCTCTGAACTGTCAGCACAGAGCCAGACATGGGGCTTGAACCCATGAGCAGTGAGCTCAAGTCAGACGCTTAACTGACTGAGCCACCCAGGGGCCCCTAGGATACAAATTTTAAATGACAAATGTTACCAAATTGAAATTTTAAAATATTATATCAAGTAATGCACCTAAAAGGAAAGAAAATATCTATGTTCCCAGATCCTCACTTCCATTAGATAACTTTAATAATTTGTGTGTGTGCATTTTATAAAAAAAAAAACAAAACAAACCTCTAATTGTGACAAAAACACATCATATAAAGTATACCATCTTGACCATTCTTTTTATTAAAATTTTTTTTTCAACGTTTATTCATTTTTGGGACAGAGAGAGACAGAGCATGAACGGGGGAGGGGCAGAGAGAGAGGGAGACACAGAATCGGAAACAGGCTCCAGGCTCCGAGCCCTCAGCCCAGAGCCTGACGCGGGGCTCGAACTCACAGACCGCGAGATCGTGACCCGGCTGAAGTCGGACGCTTAACCGACTGCGCCACCCAGGCGCCCCCCATCTTGACCATTCTTAAGCATATAGTTCAGTAATGTCACGTATATCATCGTTGTACAGCATATCTCCATAACTTTTTCATTGTGTAAAGCTGAAATTCTGAACCCATTAAATAACTGCCCATCTCCCCCTTATCCCAGCCCTTGGCAACCATCGCAATTTACCTTTCTAGAAATGTGTCCACTTTAGATACCTCAAATAAGTGGAATCATATAGTATTTGTCTTCTTTGTGCCTGGCTTGTCTTACTTAGTATAAACGTCTTTTAAGGTTCACACATATTGCAGAATGTGACAGGATTTCCTTCCTTTTAAAGCTAAATAATATCCTATTCCATGCCACATTCAGTTTATGTTAATGTTTAAACTTTATGCGATTGATAACTACAAAACAATGTTCTTTCCATTAGCACACATTTTGTATTCATAAAGGTTAGGGTATTTTTTTTTATATTACCTAGGAATTTACCAGCTTGTCAGGTAATTTACATGTTTCTGTTTCTGTTCTTGTTTGTACCAATTTTTCTACTGGGCATATGGTACTAATTTGCATAAGCTCATTATACATCATTGATTCTTGCTCTTTAGGTATTATATATTTTGATCATCACAGTTTACAATAAATATGTAGTCAGAACTGGCGATACTCTGGATGAACTCTGAACAGTAGTTATGTTGGTTTTACCTGCAGAAGAGTATTTGGGGCCCATGGTTTGATTTTTCCGTGGGCCCCGAAATGGAACATTACAGTGCAGAAGAAAATTTAAGAGGCTGTGTTGTCCCTATTCATTTCCCTAGCGTAAAATTAAATATATAGGGACACAATAAATACATGATTCATTAAAACTGGGACCAATATAATGTATCATGAATTATATTCAGAAATTCCCAGTAACCATTTTATGGAACACATTTTCCTAAACATCAACTCTTTTTTATTTTGTCTCATGGTGAATGTAGAATCTGAATCTCCTCAGTGAGGATTAGCAGCAAAGTGTTCATTGCTCTCTTTTTGTGAATTGTAAATGTAGTCTCTGAGAAGAGCCTGACTGCTTGGAGGCTTTGTGGGTGTGATTTCTGAATCTCCAGCGTTGAACTGAAACCTCCTTATCCTTGATCTGTGCCGAAGGGGAAGAGAGGACATCTGGCCATCAGTCTCCACGTAATTAACCCTTATGTTAGAAGATCAGAAGCTTGTGCCTTTGCCTTCTGCTTATGCTGAGCCATTAAAATCCAATTCTATATCTTCTTATCACAAAATTCTCAAAATGGGCGAGAACAAATTCTTCTTCCTGATATATGTAATAATGGGAATAAGTGGTTAAGAATTAGGAAAGATCAGACACAGGGGATATTTTTTATAGCTAAAAGTAAATTCAGAAGCAAGAAATAATTTCAATATCTTCCCAAAGGCTCAACTTGTTATATGATGGAAATTCCAGGTAAAAAGAAAAGTAAACGAGATTGGATTTGCAATGTCTGAATATTGTTATGGGGATAGGAGATGTGAATATCATCATTTCCAAATCTCTCTACTATACAACTACAGGAAAGATTTATTTCAAAACTCTCTTTTTTTCAGGATGACTGATATATATCTATATATATCTATATATCTATATAGATATGAAAAGTCAGATTGTCTGGAATTTGCAAAACTGAGAAGCAGAAACAGTCTTCAGTGCACCAAAAAGTTGAAGTTGCATTAGGCAGCCAATTCAGCCAGTTTAACATATTAAAACACACACACACACACACACACACACACACACACACACACACACACTGGAAATCAAAATGGAATGAAAAATGTATTTCAATAAAGTACTGCTCCAAATCTACACCATTCCCCTGGGGTCCCATAAAATATCTGATCATAGAGCTTGTTTGGTAGAAAGTTTTCTTGGAGAGGAACTACTCCCTTGCTCTGGTCTGTTTGGATCCCTGGGAAACACTGAAGGGGAGATTAGCATGCAGAAGGTCTAGTAGATATGTTCTTTTTTTAAAAATGCTCTTTTTTAAAAATTTTATTTTGGGAGAGAGAGAGAGAGAGAGAGAGAGAGAGAGAGAGAGAGCGCGCAGTGGAGGGGCAGAGAGAGAGGGAGAGAGAATCCCAAGCAAACTCAGTGCTGTCAGCACAGAGCCCGACACAGGGCTCGAACTCACACACCGTATGGTCATGACCTGAGCTGAAATCAAGAGTTAGACACTTAACCAACTGATCCACCAGGCGCCCCAAGTAGAAACATTCTTAAGATCAGCATCTTTGGAAAGGAAGGGAGGATTGGGCAGGATGATGTTTCTCTGAAAGTCTCAGCCAACCCCCATTACTGAGATGGCTTAAATCATCATTAGTTTATCTTCTAACTAGACAATTTATGTCTAATTTCCTCTTAACTCTCTAAATGAATAATACTAAGATTCTAAGATAGGTATACAAATAAAACCCGCGTCGGGCTCTGTGCTGACAGCTCAGAGCCTGGAGCCTGCTTCCGATTCTTTGTCTCCCTCTCTCTCTGCCCCTCCCCTGCACAACCTGTCTCTCTCTGTCTCTCAAAAATAAATAAACATTAAAAAAAAAAAAGAATTCACATTGGACAGTCACACCTGCATATTCCCATCAATGAACCCCTAAGGTGGTATCTTCTATATTTTCTACCATTTACTTTATATTTTACTATAACCAGAGTATGTAAGTCAACCTTAATCAATCCCTAGGGAAGGATATTTAACATTTAGTTGGTATTTGAAATCCTCTAGGAAGAAATCCACAGTGAAGACATGTTACATACACCAAGTATCACAGGGGTCTTTGGTCAATAGGAGAAATTATTTTTCTTTGGTGAAATGAGTGATATTAAAGAAAATGTGATTGTCAGCAAAGATGTAACCCTTGAGGTCTTTGTACAGATTATTTCGTTTACTTAGAATGTTCACATAACCAATTCCCTCACTTCCTTCAAATCTTTGTTGAAAGGCTCTTTAAAACTCTTCGACAACTTCTCCCTGGCAGTCTTGGTCCCTCTTACCCATTTGTATTTTCTTTCTTTTCCATTCTAATTGTCTTTTTAAAATAAATTTTTAAATGTTTATTTATTTTTGAGAGAGAGAGAAAGAGAGAGTGTGTGAGTGAGGGAAGGGCAGAGAGAGAGGGAGACACAGAATCCAAAGCAGGCTCCAGGCTCTGAGCTGTCAGCACAGAGCCCGACGTGGGGCTTAAACTCACAAACTAAGATCATGACCTGAGCTGAAGTTGGAAGCTTAACCAACTGAGCCACCCAGGCGCCCCTTTAATTTTCTTTTAACATACTTTTAGGTTCACTGTGTTTTATTATCTGACCTTTTCCTGTGAGCTTCATAAGGGTGTACATTCTTGTCCTTTTTTAAAACGCTGGGCACCAGTTTCTAGAACACTGCCACTCAATGCCTGGTTAACAAATATTTCTTGCTGAACGAATAAGTGCAACTTCTCCTTGTTCTAAGTATATATACGTAGGGTATCTCTAATTTTTAGAATTTTTTCTTCTATTTGAAACTTGTCCTTTATTAACACTTCTGCAGTGAATCTTCCAGTTTAAGAATATGCCTGAAGTTGAGAGACAGAAATTTCCTATTGTATAAAAACCAGTAATGCTCTAACCTCAGTGTGATAAGAAGCAGAGAAGTCTGCTATAATTGCAAAATTTCAGTTGAAACCCCCAAAATGTAATTCAATACGTTTGGGAAAGGACCCAGACATCAACACAATAAACAATCCATACAGGTGATTTGGGTCCAGGTGGTCATAAGGTAACAGTTCGAGAGATACTCTGGGTCGCTCACAAATTGAATATGGAAAACCCTGTCTCTGAGTGATTAACACCCCTATGGATTTTTAACTCGCCAAACAGTAACGCATTTGCAGATTGTTTTACATGGGGTGGATTAAAATAGCAAAAGACAAATAATTTCTTTGTTTTCTGGTGCATTTATTGATCTGTCATATTGATTCATGTTAAATAGCTGTGTGGTAATTAACAAAGTAATTTCTAGTTCAGCCAGAAGTTTTTCTCTGTTTTGCCTGATTTTCATGTATAACTAAAACTTAAGCTCTACTTCTAAGAGCAAAACTTGTAATTACTCCCAAATCTTGTTTGTCTTGGACTTGGTCATTAATAGGCAGTCATTTATTTTCCAGAAAATTCCAACAATGAGCACAATTTAAACATATTCCTGTCAAGACATCTGTAGATACATTGCCAGTTCAGACTCTCTCTCAATTCATGTAACTCTTTGCAGAGTTATTGTGTTCTGTTTTATGTATATATATATATATATATATATATATATATATATATATATATAGGCTAAATTCCCTCGTATTTACATCAGTAATTATTATAACTGATCTGGACAGGAAGATATAGATGAACCTCTCTTTTGCAAAAGTTGAGTTGTCATTCTTGGCATACCCAAAATCTATCTACCTGCCCCACATCTATCATCTGTACAAAAAATTCTGAACTCCTTAGAAAGGTAAAATAAATAACAATGTGACATAACAGAGAACAGCAAGGTAGACTGGTCGACGTGAGGTATGGTTCAGAGCACTTTCCATTTTTACATCAGACTCCCTATTATTAACTTTTTGACTATTTCCTCAATAGAGCTTCTTAAAAACATGAGCACTACTGAATTCACTGCAGCACCACTGAAGTTTGGAGTAAGTAGCAAAGGATTTATCTCTAAAAGTTGCATTAAAAAATGGGTGTGAATTTTCTTCTTTCTGGCTGCAGACATGAAGATATTTTCTGCAAAGAAAAATAAAGAGCTGAAGTAATTCCCACTGAAACTAAACACAGAAAAAAAGTCACTTTTAATGGAGATACAATTGTGAATATACTTAAATTGTTTAGGTTTTCTCAAAAATATCCCATTTATCTCTATTTGGACCCAGCCTACCTGAAGTCATGCTGGGATGATAGACATTTTATGTCTGGTCCCTCTATCCCTCTCTGGAAGGGCCATAACACTAGTTTGGAAAGCAATTGTGTAAGCGTCCATTGAACAGATATCATACAGAAAAACATCTGCTTAATTCTGGCAGGGAAGGAGAAAGAACAGATAAATGAAGACGCCCTATAGGAAACATGCACATCAAATGAACTAATGCAACCTGAATCAAAAATGAGCTTTTGACTGCTGATTCCACACAGATAATGCTAATTATATATAGTTTCAGCAAACTGTAATGCCTACCCTTATAACGAGAATTAGCTGAACAGGCAAAAAAAAAAATCAGTTTGAGTTGTTGTGGGTTTTTGTTGTTGTTGTTGTTTTGTTTTGTTTTATGTTTTTTGGTTTTGGACCCAACGGAGATGTGAGGACACGAAGTCACCATTATGCTACCATTTTCATTCCTTCCTATTTGTCAGCTTTGAGTAGGGAACTTGATAGACGTTACCCAAGCTGTTTCTAATTGTTGGATTCCCCCACTGGCTTTAAAAATGTCCCTGCATTGAAGGGGCCGAATCTGGGAAGGAGAGTGTGCCAAGGGAAAAGAGAGACTGGGAAGGCAAAGACCAACAGAAGAGTTCTCCTCCCGCCACCCAGGGGACAAGTGAGAGTTTGGCAGGTGTGTTGTTTTTCAGTGGCCAGTGATTTGGGTGGTAACTACCTCCTAGGGGCTGCAGGGAGCTCTGGCCGTTGGTGCCTGAAGGAGGCAAGCTGGAGGTGGCTTCCCCAAGTATTCCTCCTTCAGCCTTACCTTTCAACAGCTTGAAACAATTTTTTTAATGTTTTTATTTATTTACTTTTTGAGAGAGAGAGAGACAGAGAGAGAAAGGCAGAACAAGCAGGGGATGAACAGAGAGAGAGAGGGAGACACAGACTCCGAAGCAGGCTCCAGGCTCTGAGTTGTCAGCACAGAGCCCGACGCGGGGCTCAGACTTACAAGCCGTGAGATCATGACCTGAGCTAAAGCAGGATGCTCAACCAACTGAGCCACACAGGTGCCTCCCTTTCAACAGATTTAAATCCCGGGATTCCTGGTGCAAAATTCCTTTCTTTGGGAATCCTGGAAGATTTATGTTTTCCAGAGCCTATTCTGACACTCATTCTTATCAACCATTTCCTCTGCAGTGAGTTTAGGTGTGTTTAGACTATGTTCAGATTTAATCAAGTATAGATGTATATTTTCCTCTTTGTAGACAGTCCACAACACCAGAGTTACCTCATACCGGAAAAGAACGTGGCCAATGTTCATAGCAAGTGTTTAAGTGACCCTTTGTAGAGATAAAATACCCTGGAAATGTCACTAAGTCAAAACAGAGAATGGTATTCAAATCAATACCTTTATATGGAGGAAACAGTGTCAACAGACTTGCTTTTATTTGAAAAGTTTACAGAAAATTTTGAAAGCTTGAAAAAAATACCACTAAAGAAAATAGGTAAATAGGTTTATGTCTAGGTTAAATGAAAACAATTCCTTTCCATAGTAAGTGTGCCGAATTTTACTGGCGTTGAGATATTATATCCATAGGTCCTTTTGATCTGTTCCTCTCTGATGATACTGTGTAAATTACATCTGAGGAAAGATGACGGAGGAGAGTCACAGAGGGTAACATATGCACGTGTCCTCAGGCAGAATTTGGAATTACATTTGATAGAGATGTAAGTTAAACTTGAATACCTATCACGTTTTTTGGATGGTCTTGCTTTTAGTTATTTATTCTAACATGAACGTGTACAACAGCAATATTGTCTATTCCCTTACAGAGCTCAAAGCTTATTTTCAAAGTTGCCATTTTCTTACTTGGTGGCCTGACTCAGAAAAGCTAAAAACAAGCACACTCCCTTCAATGTTGTAATGGTTAGGATACAAATTATTTGACAGCTTGGTCATATTGCTGTAGTCACATGGGTAGGCTCTGTTTCAGCCCATATCCCAGGATGTATAGCTCCATCAAACTAAGAAATGGCAGTAATATAAGAACATGTGTTGTAAATGGGGCAGTTTAGCAAAGCATTTAACGATAATTTTGCAAGGGATTGCAGTAAAGGGAACACGAAGTTCACATTTCAGGCCTGTGATGCTCTTTCTTGTAAACATTTACAATGAAGTGATTAAGGGATCATTTGCTCTTTATGTCTGCCATTTCGCCATTTGAGGCTTTGTACACCAACTTTTAGCAGCAAATGATTATAGTTCAGAAGACAACTACCTTTTATTTATCATAATGCACTTTTAAGGGAAGTGCAGACGGCAGTTTATCTATAGTAAATGCAACAGTTGAGATCATTGGTTGGCTGGAAAATCAGGTGATACCTGCTAATCTGAAGTATGCATAACAAATCAAAGCGCAAAAGATCTTAACGCAAAATATCGTTCGCCAAATGTGCCAGAGACTATGTATGTTGCTTTATTTAATGTTCAAAGAAATAACTTCAATACCCGAGTGAAATGTCTAGTTTGCAATTATTTGTAAGGCAATAGAAAATTTAAATCTAGAATACAAATATAGCACATATTAAAAGGTATATTTATTTTAATTTTTAAATCATTCTCTATTTTGGTGAGCTGAGCAATATAAAAGGTAGCTACCTTGTAAAAGGTCGCTAAATCTATAGGATTCCAAAGCCTAGAGTGGTCTTCATGGGTGATGAATACTTCCTTTTTCACCAAAATAGTGAATTTCAGAGTTGAATTTCTAAGGTGTGTGTCTGTGTCTATACCCTGAAGATTAGAAGGCAAGCCCCTTCGTCAAGGTGAAGGCCTCGGTGAGGACCCTTAAAGACAGTACCCAGCTGGAGCACCTGGGTGGCTCAGTTGGTTAAGTGGCCGACTTCGGCTCAGGTCATGATCTCACGGTTTGTGAGTTCAAGCACCACATCGGGCTCTGTGCTGACAGCTCAGAGCCTGGAGCCCGCTGTGGATTCTGTGTCTCCCATTCTCTCTCTCTCTCTCTCTGCCCCTCCCCTGCTTGCACTCTGTCTCTCTCTCTCAAAAATAAATAAACATCAAAATTAAAAAAAAAAGACAGTGCCTAGCCACAATCAGAAGTGGAAGAGGGCTCAGGGGTCACGAGATCCTGCAGTTGAGGGGTTGTCCACATTAATCAGATGGATAGTGCCATTCTCCTGTGGACAGTCCATAACGGACATAGGTGCAAGGTCTGAGGTTTGGGGCATCAGTGTAATACCCACCACATTTCAGAGTAAAGGGTATGCTGGAGGGGCCCCGGGTTCCAAACCCAAGCTGGATCTCTTGCTGCCCCAGATGGAGGCCAGTTGTTGTAAACACAGACTCATGTTTTTCGTTAAGAAGAAAGAAAAAATAAAATACAGAGATGTATTTTCAGTGATGGTGGCAAAAAGTGAAGCCCCCTTGCCTTAGAGTTCCTGTTTCTGAAAATATTTGATAAACATACCTTCTAGGAGCTTGCCCTTGAAGCAGACCCGTGTTTTGGTTTATTTGTCTTCGTATATATCTCCAGGTTAGCAGCTGATGTCTCAGTTCAAAAAGAGTTCTTTCCAAAGCATGAGAAGTAATTATGGAGCTGGGGACTGTCTTTGTAAATATAGGGAGTTTCATGAGGCTTTGACTGGTTTGTTTTGTTTTTGGTAATTTTTTTTCTGGTTCTTGAATTTTGTATTATTCTATTATAACTTCTAATATTTTCTTCTCTTTCTCTCCAAATTCATTTCTGGAATCTGTTTTTTGGAGAACAGCTCTGGTTTCCTAAAGCTGGTGGAGGTTAAGTCTCCTTCTTGGATTGCAGTGACGTACTTGAATTACTGCCCTTGGGTTAGCTTTGTGTGTGACTCTTTTCCCCCTGAGAGTTTAATGATCCTCCATAGAACTTCTAATATTTCCATCGAACTCCACCTTTCAGTTATTTTTATACTGTCTTCTTTGTTCCAAAATTGATTTAGAGATTTTCCACTAGAATTTTTTTCAAGCCCCTTTAGTGTTTGCTGAAGCAGAAACACTTCCTTAGAGTGAATATTTTATTTGGTTTCTCTAAAACCTGTCCTTACTCTTTGATCACCTAAAATCACACCATGAAGTTCTTTAATTTCTTGACATGATTTCAAACATTTCCCAATTTACTGTTCATGCAGATGATAAATTCTCTATCAGGAGATTCCCAGCAACAACAAAACAGTAATAATTATAGGCTCTCAGAAAATTCTGGAAAATGAGGCCCAGCCTTTGGTTCTTAGGATTATGTTTTATACTTATCACATATTTCATCATATATTTTTAATTAAAAATAGTTACGTTTAAACATGTTAATGAGGCTTTGAGCTCTCTTAGCATTATGTCGAAGGGTCAGCTTCTTATAAATATCTAAACCCTCTTTAGATATTTCCATTCTAAGATTCTTGCTTAGCTCTCCAGTAACCTTGTTCAGTACTATCTTTTGGCTTATTTTCCATGTTGGCCACAACTGACCAGTGGGTCACTTTCTTCCTGTGAAGTCTGCTTCTAACTAAACTGTGGAGGTTTACCAGGGGGCACGGAAGTGCTGTACTTCCGGGGGGCCTGAGTGGTTCAGTTGGTTAACCGTCTGACTTCAGTTTAGGTCATGATCTCACAGTTCATGAGACTAAGCCCCGCATCAGGCTCTCTGTGTCAGTCTGGAACCGGCTTGGGAATACTCTCCCTCCCTCCCTCTCTGCCCCTCCCCTGCTTGTGCATGCTCTCTCTGTATCTCTCTCAAAAGTCAATAAACATTAATTTTTTTTAAAGTGTTGCACTTCTGGTTCCATGGTACAGTTCAACACGGGCTCCATTAGCTGGTGCACTTGTACTGGTGACCCCCATATAAAATGAGATCATGCTGTGAACAGGTGGTTAAATGGACAAGCTAAAACCTGGGATAGGAAGATGGTTGAGACATAGAAATTCCAGGGAAGCACCACAGTAGCCAGTCTGGCAAAGGCTGGCCTGAAGCTTGAGACCATGACTTTCTTTCTTAAGCTCAGCTATGGGTGTCCAAAGAGGTATAACCAAAGCACAATAGGCTCATCAGTATGGAATACTAAAAAAAAAAAATACTTCAATACCTCAAAAGAAAGCTGGAAAGGGAAATAAACTAATTTTTAAAATAATGGAATACACAGATCATAAAGAACACTGGTGGACCTAAATCCAAATGTATAAATAATCACTTTCAATGCAAATTATCTGCTCATGCTAGTTAAAAAACAGACAACACTCTTAGATTGGATAATAAAGTAATACCCAACTATGTGTAGTCTACAAGAAACTTACTTTATGTATAATGAAATAATTAGGCTACACGTAGAAGAGTGGGGGTAAATACGCCATCTGAACTGTAATCAAAGAGCTGGAGTGTTAATAACACACAAATTAGACTGCAGAACAAAGAAAATTTTCAGGTATAAAAAGTCATATTACATTGTGATAAACAGGTTGGTTTTCCAGGGAGACATAACAATCATAAATAAACATCATATATAAACAGAGCTGCAAAATGCATTTTAAAAACAGATAGTAATGAAAGCAGCGATAGAATAATCCACAGTTTTAGTTAGAGACTTTAATAGAACTAATAGACAGGCGGGGGCAGGGATACACAAGAACTTAAAACACTATCAACCAACTGGATCTATTAGACATTTACAGAACCCTACGCACACCAACAGCTAAATACTCTCTTCAAGAGTTCCTGGAACATTTATCAAGGTAGGTGATATCCTAGGCCATAAAACAAACCTTGAAAAATGTAGAATAATTGAAATTATACAAAGCATGCTCTCTGACTATGATGGAAATAAATTAGAAATAAATAACAGAAGATCTCCGAGCACTGTAAAAGTAAACTTCACACATCTACATAATACACTGGTTGAAGACAAAGTCTCACATTAGAAAATATTTTTTAAGTTTATTTATTTATTCCGAGAGAGAGAGAGAGAGAGAGAGAGAGAGAGAGAGAGAGAGAGGGAAGGGGAAGAGAGAGAGAGAGAGAGAGAGAGAGAGAGAGAGGATCCAAAGCAGGCTCCACACTGTCAGCGCAGAGCCCAGTGTTGTGCTCGAACTCATGAGCCCAATGTTGTGCTCGAAATCAAGAATCAGAATGCTTAACTGACTGGGCCACCCAGTCACCTCTTGAAAATATTTTAACTGTGCAAAAATGAAATTATGGCATATCAAATTTTGTAGGATACAGCTAAAGCAGTAATTAGCAGGTGATTCATTGAATTAAATGCTTATATTAGAGAAGGAAAACAATCAAAAGCAAATATTTGAGCTTAAGAAACTAGAAAAAGAACAAAATAAAGCCAAGGAAAGCTGGCAGAAGGAAATACAGATAGGAGTAAAAATGAAAAAAAATGAAAACAGGAAACAATCAAGAAAATCAATGAAACAAAAAGATGAGTCTTTTAAAAGCAATAAAATTGATAATCTTCTAGCAAGACTAAGATAAAAGGAGAGAAGACACAAATATCAGGAATGTAACTGACTTATCACCAATGATAAATGTTAATGCTGTAAAAAAAACTCTATGCATGTGAATACAACAGTTTACGTGAAATAGAGTGTCTTTGAAATGCACAAATTAACGAAAGTCAACTACATGAAATAGATATTGTGAATAGTCTTATAATTACTAAAGAGATTAAATCTGTAATTCAAGAGTAGGTAGTAGGTTAGCAGATCAATACTGCAAGGAGATATAAGAGAAAATCCAACATGACCATTGCCCCTTGTTCAAGACGTCTTAGTCAATGCTTTTATTGCTATACAAAATTAGTGGAAAATAATGGACTAAAAATCGTGTCTATATTTTTCTATCTATATGAAAGTCATAATTTCACATTAAAAAATGTTCTTGAAGAGCAGGTTTAATCATGAATACATTTAGGACCAAAGGAAGTTAACATAAGATTGTTAACATAGGTTAAAAATACAGGATTTCTGATAAACAGTAAGTAATTTCTCTTAGGATAAATATGTCCCAGGAGACATTTGGGACACGCACCAAATAAAACCAGACATGCAAAATCAAGTACTCTGGTTATTTAAAAAAGTGTGAGAAAGAACAAAGCGCTTCATAAAGTATTTTACCCAGCAATTTCAGGAGGTCCACAACTTATAAATAATCTATCTAGAAAGTGTTTTTTTAAACAGATGAAATAGAAGATAGAAGAAAAAAAAAGTGCTTCCAAAACAGCTGTTAGCTAATCTTCTTAACATTGATGCTATTACCACCAAACATAAATCAGATAATAAAGAATAAAATGTCTTTAAGATCCTGAAGAAAGCATCACTGAGTAATAAAATTCACGAAACATCCAGAAATGGCTATAAATCATTGTGCAGTCATCGGACAATATCTGACATCTATTGGCAATGTGCCGATATGGCAGAAGATACCGCCAAGACAGGTTTTTACGTGTGGTAGTGCCCTCCTATCTGCTGTTTCACTTTCTATGGTTTCAGTTACCTGCGGCCAAATGGTCAACCAAGATCTGAAGCAGATAGCCCTCCTTCGGATGTATCCTCAGAAGGATATTAGGGACTAACACTACATCCTGCTGCCTAGTCATTCACCTCTCTTCACCTCATTACAGAGACATTTTATCGATTCACATCATCAAGAGAAGGATGAGTATAGCACAATGACATATTTAGGCAGAGAGCTAGTGAGACCATACTCATGCAACTTTTATTACAGTATATGGTTATAATTGTCCCACTTTATTATGGATTATTGCTGTTAACTTCTTACTGTGCCTAATTTATAAACTTTATCATGGGCGTGCATGTATAGGAAAAAATATAGTATATGCAGGATTCGGTCCTGTCTGTGACGTCAGGCATCCACTGGATAAGGGTCATGGATAAGGGGAAGTACTGTATTTTAACTGACTTATAATAAATCAGCTCTTGTAGTTTCTAGTTCTTTGTCGTCACTCCCTATTTCCTACTGCCTATACTACAAAAATGAAAGATTCTAAGGCTCTTAATTTTTTCTGGGGGGCGGGGGGGTGGGTGGAGAATAATCAACAGCAGATGAACTCTGTTTCTAGTTAGATGGTGTAGTTGTTGAATAAGTGAGTTCACATGTCATTGGCTCACCTTATTTCTCTGTAGAATAACCGGGATTCAGTTTATCCTTTACTTCTTAAATTGTGTCAATTGTGTTAAGTGTCAATAGGGGTAAGAGAGAACATTCAGGTTATTCACAAAGCCATGGAGCCAGTAGGAGAAGCTTGTGAAAATCCAGAATGAATAAGGGACTGTCATCGCACAAGTTCCTGGTGTGCCAATTTGTAAGGTTGTTGAAGTATTACCAGAAATATGATGGAATCAGATAACACTATTCAGAAACAGTATTTTTTTAAGTGGTAAAAGAATACCAGAGGGCATGCTTGCATAAGAGATAGTAACTAGTTTGTCTTCTAACATGATGAGTTTCCATTTGTCGATCATACAGTTTTCATTTTGCCTCATGGGCAAGTTCAAGTACGGAGACCAGACCCTAATGCTCTGGACACAAGAAAGTAACCATCACACTGAGTGCTGTGACCAGATTTTCTCCTTCTTTACTTCTGCCCGAAGCAGAACTCACCTTCTCCTCTCAATATGTGCTAATGTGATTATTACGTATTGATTATAAGGGATGCAAAATTATTCATGTGTTCAGGGAACAACATTTTAGCCTGCTAGATCATTTTTAAATTTTTTGAAATTTTATGTATTTATTTTTTTAAATTTACATCCAAATTAGTTGGCATATAGTGGAACAGTGATTTCAGGAGTACATTCCTTAGTGCCCCTTACCCATTTAACCCATCCCCCTCCCACAACCCCTGCAGCAACCCTCAGTTTGTTCTCCATATTTATGAATCTCTTCTGCTTTGTCCCCCTCCCTGTTTTCATATTATTTTTATTTCCCTTCCCTTATGTTCATCTGTTTTGTCTCTTAAAGTCCTCATAGGAGTGAAATCATATGATTTTTGTCTTCCTCTGACTAATTTCACTTAGCATAATACCCTCCAGTTCCATCCACGTAGTTGCAGATGGCAAGATTTCATTCTTTTTGATTGCTGAGTAATTCTCCCTTGTATATGTATATATATACATATATATGTATATATATATATACATATATATATATGTATATATATATGTATATATATGTATGTATGTATATATATATATATATATATATATATATATATATATATATAGTGTGTATATATATATATACACACCACATCTTCTTTGTCCATTCATCTATTGATGGACATTTGGGCTCTTTCCATACTTTGGCTGTTGTTGATAGTGCTGCTATAAACATGGGGGTGCATGTGTCCCTTCAAAACAGCACACCTGTATCCCTTGGATAAATGCCTAGTAGTGCAATTTCTGGGTTATAGGGGAGTTCTATTTAGTGTTATTTGAGGACCCTCCATACTGTTTTCCAGAGTGGCTGCACCAGCTTGCATTCCCACCAACAATGCCAAAGAGATCCTCTTTCTCCGCATCATTGCCGACGTCTGTTATTGCCTGAGTTGTTAATGTGAGCCATTCTGACAGGTGTAAGGTGGTATCTCATTGTGGTTTTGATGTGTATTTACCTGATGATGAATGATGTTGAGCATTTTTTCATGTGTCTGTTAGCCATCTGGATGTCTTCTTTGGAGACGTGTCTATTCATGTCTTTGGCCCATTTCTTCACTGGATTATTTGTTTTTTGGGTGTTGAGTTTGATAAGTTCTTTATAGATTTTGGATACTAACCCTTTATCTGGTCTGTTATTTGCAAATATCTTCTCCCATTCTGTCCGTTGCCTTTTAGTTTTGCTGATTGTGCCCTTCGCTGTGAAGAAGCTTTTATTTGGATGAGGTCCCCATAGTTCATTTTTGCTTTTGTTTCCCTTGCCTCTGGAGACGTGTTGGGTAAGAAGTTGCTGCGGCCAAGATCAAAGAGGTTTTTGCCTGCTTTCTCCTCGAGGATTTTGATGGCTTCCTGTCTTACATTTAGCTCTTTCATCCATTTTGAGTTTATTTTTGTGTCTGGTGTGAGAAAGTGGTCCAAGTTCATTTTTGCGTGTCGCTGTCCAGTTTTCCCAGCACCACTTGCTGAAGAGACTGTCTTTATTCCATTCGATATTCTTTCCTGCTTTGTCGAAGATTAGTTGGCCATACGTTTGTGCATCCATTTCTAGGTTCTCTATTCTGTTCCATTGATCTGAGTGTCTGTTCTTGTGCCAGTACCATACTGTCTTGATGATTACAACTTTGTAGTATAGCTTGAAGTCTGGGATTGTGATGCCTACTGCTTTGGTTTTCTTTTTCAAGATTGCTTTGGCTATTTGGGGTCTTTTCTGGCTCCATACAAATTTTAGGATTATTTGTTCTAGCTCTGTGCAGAATGCTGGTGTTATTTTGATAGGGATTGCATTAAATATGTAGATTGCTTTGGGTACTATCGACATTTTAACCATATTTGTTCTTCCTATCTAGGAGCATGGAATCTTTTTCCATTTTTTTTTTGTGTGTCTTCTTCAATTTCTTTCATAAGCTTTCTATAGTTTTCATCGTATAGATTTTTCACCTCTTTGGTTAGATTTATTCCCAGGTATTTTATGTTTTTTTGTGCAACTGTAAATGGGATTGCTTCCTTGATTTCTCTTTCTGTTGCTTCATTGTTGGTGTATAGGAATGCAACTGATTTCTGTGTGTTGATTTTATATCCTGAAACTTTGCTGAATTCATGAGTCAACTCTAGCAGTTTTTTGGTGGAATCTTTTGGGTTTTCCATATAGAGTATCATGTCGTCTGTGAAGGGGGAAAGTTTGATCTCCTCCTGGACGATTTGGATGCCTTTTATTTCTTTGTGTTGTCTGATTGCAGAGGCTAATGTTATGCCCAGAATTCGTGATCCCCAAAGACCACCAGGAAGCCGAGTCCGATGCAAAAGCAAAAGAGCCTTTATTCGAGCTAGCTCGAGCTCAGTCCCCTACCTGCACCGACGCAGCAGTGAGATACCAGGGAGAGAGAGCGAGTTTCAAAAGCACAAAGGTTTTATAGGGGTCTAGGGGCAGCCGATTGGCTGGGGAAGGGTCGTGGCCTCGGCCGATTGGCTGGGTAAGGGTCAGAGTCCTGTTACGCAGGTCGCTGGGCGTGTTTTGATCAGGAAGTTTGAATGGGTGAGCGGGAGGTTACTCAAGGGGAGGAGGCGTGGTCTAGGTGAAGGACACAGAACAAGATGGAGTCGGCCGGCATAGGCCCGCCCTTTCAGCTAAGACTTCCAATAGTATGTTGAATAACAGTGGTGAGAGTGGACATCCCTGTCTTGTTCCTGACCTCAGGGGGAAAGCTCTCAGTTTTTCCCCATTGAGGATGATATTAGCAATGGGTTGTTCATATATGGCTTTTATGATCTCGAGGTATGCTCCTTCTATCCCTACTTTCCTGAGGGTTTTTAATCAAGAAAGGGTGCTGCATTTTGTCAAATGCTTTCTCTGCATCTATTGAGAGGATCATATGGTTCTTGTCTTTTCTTTTATTGATGTGATGAATCCCGTTAATTGTTTTGCCGATGTTGAACCAGGCCTGCATCCCAGGTGTAAATCCCGCTTGGTCGTGGTGAATAATTTTTTTAATGTATTGTTGGATCCAGTTGGCTAATGTCTTGTTGAGGATTTTTGCCTCCATGTTCATCAGGGAAGTCGGTCGGTAGTTCTCCTTTTCAGTGGGGTCTCTGTCTGGTTTTGGAATCAAGGTAATGCTGGCTTCATAGAAAGAGTTTGGAAGTTTTCCTTCCATTTCTATTTTTTGGAACACCTTCAAGAGAATGGGTGTTAACTCTTCCTTAAATGTTTGGTAGAATTCCCCTGGAAATGCATCTGGCCCTGGACTCTTGTTTGTTGGCAGATTTTTGATGACTAATTCAAGTTCTTTACTGGTTATGGGTCTGTTCAAATTTTCTATTTCTTCCTGTTTCAGTTTTGGTAGTGTATATGTTTCTAGGAATTTGTCCATTTCTTCCAAATTGCCCATTTTATTGGCATTTAATTGCTCATAATATTCTCTTATTATTGTTTTTAAATTTTTTTTTCAACGTTTATTTATTTTTGGGACAGAGAGAGACAGAGCATGAACGGGGGAGGGGCAGAGAGAGAGGGAGACACAGAATCGGAAACAGGCTCCAGGCTCTGAGCCATCAGCCCAGAGCCCGACGCGGGGCTCGAACTCCCAGACCGCGAGATCATGACCTGGCCGAAGTCGGACGCTTAACCGACTGTGCCACCCAGGCGCCCCTCTTATTATTGTTTTTATTTGTGCTGTGTTGGTTGTGATCTCTCCTCTTTCATTCTTGATTTTGTTTATTTGGGTCATTCCCTTTTTTTTTTTTTTTTTTTTTTTTCATCAAACTGGCTAGTGGTTTATCAATTTTGTTAATTCTTTCAAAGAACCAGCTTCTGGTTTCATTGATCTGTTCTACTGTTTTTTTGGTTTTGATAGCATTAATTTATGCTCTAATCTTTATTATTATCTGTCTTCTGCTGGTTTTGGGTTTTATTTGCTGTTCTTTTTCCAGCTCCTTAAGGCGTAAGGTTAGGTTGTGTACCTCAGATCTTTCTTCCTTCTTTAGGAAGGCCTGGATTGCTATCTACTTTCCTCTTATTACCGCCTTTGTTGCGTTATCATTTTCATTGATTTCCATTTACTTTTTAATTTCCTCTTTAACTGCTTGGTTAGCCCATTCATTCTTTAGTAGGATGTTCTTCAGTCTCCAAGTATTTGTTACCTTTCCAAATTTTTTCTTGTGGTTGATTTCGAGTTTCATAGCATTTTGGTCTGAAAATATGCACAGTATGATCTAGACCTTTTTGTACTTAATTAGGGCTGATTTGTGTCCCAGTATATGGTCTATTCTGGGGAACATTCCATGTGCGCTGGAGAAGAATGTATATTCTGCTGCTTTAGGGTGAGATGTTCTGAATGTATCTGTTAAGTTCATCTGGGCCAGTTTGTCATTCAAAGCCATTGTTTCCTTGTTGATTTTTTGATTAGATGATCTGTCCATTGTTGTTAAGTGGGGTGTTAAAGTCTCCTACTATTCTGGTATTACTATCAATGAGTTTCTTTATGATTGTGATTAATTGATTTATATATTTGGGTGCCACCACATTTGGCACATAAATGTTTACAGTTGTTAGGTCTTCTTGGTCTATAGACCCCTTGCTTATGATATAATGCCCTTCAGCATCTCTTGATATGGTCTTTATTTTAAAGTCTAGATTGTCTGATATAAGTATGGCTACTCTGGCTTTATTTTGTCAACCTAATGATTGACATGCCTAATGGCATGATAGATGGTTGGCCATCCCCTTATTTTCAATCTGAAGGTGTCTTTAGGTCTAAAGTGGGTCTCTTGTAAACAGCTACAGATGGATCTTGTTTTCTTATCCGTTCTGTTACCCTGTGTCTTTTGATTGGAGCAGTGAGTCCATTGAGGTTTAGAGTGAGTACTGAAAGATATGAATTTATTGCCATAATGATGCTTGTAGAGTTGGGAGTTTCTGGTGGTGTTCTCTGGTCCTTTCGAATCTTTGTTGCTTTTGGTATTTATTTATTTATTTATTCATATATATATATTTTTTTTTTCTCAACTTTTCTCCCTGCCAGGGACCAGCCCCAGCAGGTCCAGGGGTTCCTGAAGGATGAACGGTGTTGGCAAAAAACATAAAAACAAATGGACACAGACAACAGCAGTGTGTTAGACTGGCCGCTTTATTGTAGCAAGAATAGTATTATATTTGTTAGCAAATTCCTTTCAGCGTGCCTCATCTATGTTTCTCAGCATTACCTAATTCTAAAAATGTTCCTTTGTATAATCACCCAAACAGTTATTTTCTTGTAACATTCCCCCTGCCCTTTCAAGGTCATCTAGCTCTCAACACCTCAAGTGGAATGTTTTACAAGGACATGACTTCTAAATTGTTCCTTTGTGCCATTTGTGGTACAAGGAAGAGAAGTATTCACTTTGGTCTGGGGTGCTGGGAGGGAGCCAGGAGGACCCTGGCAACCCATACCTTATGCGTTCTGAGAAAGACAATGTATACCTAGGAACTAATGAACCATTCTGTACCTTAGCCCACCAGGTCCAGTTATCATCTGGAATGCCTCCTGGGGGCCAAGTGGGCCTAGGGGTTGGAATAACTTGTATCCATAGATACATTCCTTTGTTACTGGAGTTGGGATTTTGAATCCATTTGTCCCCCTCCTTGGCTGGGAAATATATGGAGCTATCCTTCCTTTATGTAGAGGAGTCTTTATAGGGGGTGGCAAGGGCTGGAGGTAGGGCCACATAATTTCCCTGCAGAATCTTTTTTTCTTTCCCCGAAGGTCTTTTCCCGGAGCGCCTGTCTTGGGCAATCCCCCAACTGACAAATCCCCAGGTACTTTCATTGGTAGGGGGGCTGCCCCGACCAATGCTAAGGCCAAATTACATAAAAGCAGGAGTACAAGAAGCTTCACTGTCGGTGGGCCGCCGTGCAGTCCCGATCCATCCACCACCCCGGCCCTGCCATCAGGCTGGTTGGATAGCTTGGCTTCCGGCATCTCTCCTCAGAGAGTCCCCCTTAAAATTTCTTGCAGGGCTGGTTTAGTGGTTACAAACTCCTTTCATTTTTGTTTGTCTGGGAAACTTTTCATCTCTCCTTCTATTTTGAATGACAGCCTTGCTGGATAAAGAATTCTTGGCTGCCTATTTTTCTGATTCAGCACACTGTATATATCCTGCCACTCCTTTCTGGCCTGCCAAGTTTCTGTGGGTAGGTCTGCTGCGAACCTGATCTGTCTTCCCTTGTAGGTTAAGGACTCTTTTCCCCTTGCTGCTTTCATGATTCTCTCCTTGTCTGAGTATTTTGTGAATTTGACTCTGATACTCCTTGTTGATGGTCGGTTTTGTTGAATCTAATGGGGGTCCTCTGTGCCTCCTGGATTTTGATGTCTGTGTCTTTCCCCAGGTTAGGAAAGTTTTGTGCTATGATTTGCTCACATAACCCTTCTACCCCTACTTCTCTCTCTCCTTCTTCTGGGACCCCTATGATTCTCATGTTGTGCCTTTTTAATGAGTCACTGATTTCTCTAAATCTTAAATCATGCTCTTTTGCCTTATTCTCCCTCTTTTTTTTCTTCTTTGTTATTCTCTATAAGTTTGTCCTCTATATCGCTGAATCTCTGTTCTGCCTCATCCCTCTTTGCCGCTGTGGCATCCATCCGTGATTGTGGCTCAGTTATAGCATTTTTTATTTCATCCTAATTTTTACTTCTTTTATCTCCACAGAAAGGGATTCTAATCTATTTTCAACTCCAGCTAGTATTCTTATTATCATGATTCTAAATTCTGGTTCAGACAGCTTGCTTGTATCTGTGTTGGTTAAATCCCTGGCTGTCGTTTCTTCATGCTCTTTTTTTTTTTCAGTGAATTCCTTCGTTTTGTCATTTTGAAGGGAGGAAAGGAATTAATAAGGTAGAAATATTAAAATTAAAAAACATTAAAATTTTAAAAATATCAAAATTAAAATAAATTAAATACATACCCCCCGCCCCCCCCCCCCCACAAATCTAATAAATGATGCTAGATCCTAGGTGTGTTTTGGTCTGGGTGTTGAAAGTTGTTTGACAGATTAGAGAAAAAAAGGGGGGGAAAGGATATCGTTTGAGAATTTGAAAAAATGAATACACTGAAGTAGACTAAAATGAGATGATGGGAGTAAAATAGAATTTGAAAACATTTTCACAAAAGTAAAGAATATAGTAGAAAAAATAAAGAAAAAGATATTTTAATAAAAATTAAGAATAAAAACGAATTTTTTCTTTCTGTATTCAAGAAAAAGAAAAGAAACAAAAAAGAAAAAAGAGTAAAAAAAGGAAATTGTTTGAAAAATTTAAAAAGTGAATACACTGAAGTAGACTAAAATCAAATGATGGAAGTAAAATAGAATTTGAAAAAATTTACACAAAAGGAAAAAATATAGTAAAAAAAATTAAGGAAAATATTTTTAATAAAAATTGAAAATAAAAATGATTTTTTTCTATTTCTGTATTCAAGAAAAAAGTGAACAAGAGAAAAAAAAAAGAAAATTGAATAGATGGACCTGCTAACAGATTGAAACAGGATTGACATGACTTCGTTTTCCCTAGAAGTCAGACTCTGAAGCGCTTTATAGTCCATAAACTAAGTAGGCGGTGAGACTTGTGTTCTTGAGGAGCGAGGTTGGCCCAGTTGGGCGGGGCTCAATGTAACCACTCCGTCCTCCACTAGGTGGCGCTGCTCGCCTTCTGGGGTGGAGTGTTTCGGTGCTCTTGGGTGCGTATGCGCATGCGCGGCAGAGGTGCAAATGGCGTCAGCCACCTACCCGGTCTCTTCTCCCGGGTCAGCAATCACGCGCCCGTCCTCCGTCTTCAGCCCTCGGCCACGCCCCGCTTTCTCACAGTCCGTGACCAGGCCCCGGGCAGTACCTCTCTCCCAAGTTCTGTCTCAGACGCGGCTGTTTTCCCCGGCCCCTTACTTCTGAAGGACCGCGGCTTTGACTGGTTCCGCCCTCTGTGGGAGGGTCTCACCCAGCAATGGCCGAAGGAGCAATGGCCGAGTGTGGGCCGCACCCAGGAACGCTTGTGGGAGCCCGCTGCTGCCGGTGCCCAAGACTGCGGCCGGGTGCCGGCCCCCCCCAGAAAAAGTTCGCGAGATGGTGTAGCAGGTGCTTTTCAGGGATGATGGAAACTCACAACACACATCTGGCACCAGGCTTCAGCCTTAAGGACCTTGTTCCAGCCCCAGCAAATGTGGCCGTTTTCTGGGGTCTGCCGGGACCAGAGGGCTTCAACAGTCTCCAGCAAATGTCCTTCCAGCAATGGAACCGCTTTTCCCCTGTGGCCTGAGAACCTCCCGGACCCCACCCTGCTCCTGGGGATTCGCCCTTCACACCAGAGCACCGCCAGGTAGGGAGCTGCGGAGTTGCAGCCTTTGCATTCCCCTTGTTTACAGTCTTAATGGAATTGAAACCCTTCCCTTCCCTTTTTCCCCTTTTAGTTTAGTCCCTGCGGCTGTTTCCAATTTTCCACTTTCTCTCCAGCTGCTTTTGAGGAGGGGTGCTTTTCCCGTATTCTCCCTCCCCCCCCCTCCCCCCGTCTCCCTCCTTTCTCCGCCTGCAAAAGAGGCTCCCTGCGCGCTGCCGGATCCTCTCTGCCCAGTTCACCTCTCAGTACCTGCTACACCGAGTACCTGCTGAATTCTGTGGTTCTGGTTGTGCAGATTGTTGTGTTAATCCTCCAGTCAGTTTTCTAGGTGTGCAGGATGGTTGAGTGTTGGTCTGGCTGGATTTCATGGACGAGAGACACACAAAAAGCTTCCATGCTGTTCCCCCATCTTGGCTCCTCCCCCATCCCTCTTTTTAAAATTTTTAAAAAATATTTATTCAGTCTTTAGAGAGAGAGAGAGAAAGACAGAGCATGAGCAGGGGAGGGGCAGAGAGAGAGAGAGGGAGACACAGAATCTGAAGCAGGCTCCAGGCTCCTAGCTGTCAGCACAGAGCCCGACGTGGGGCTCGAACTCACTGACCTGGAGATCATGACCTGAGTGAGACACCCAGGTGTCCCTAGCCTACTAGATCTTTTTCTGTGTTGATCATTTTGAAACCTCAACAGGTTTATACAATAAAATGCAAACTAGGGGTAATATTATCCGAAAAAGTATGTGTATCAAAAGAGAGTTCTTCTGCAGCCGTTTTCAGCTCTGTCTTCAGGGACTCAGGGTAGTGATTCATCCTTGTTTGCCCTTAATGGCCCTCAATAAAGGAGTTAGCAGTACCAAGTTCCCATGTCACTGGATGACTTTGTAAGTATTTGGTCGCTTTGCTAATTACAGAATCACAGCGTGTTATACTTGTGGGACAGAACTTGGAATGAGAATTTGTGAAGTGTAAGGAGAGGAGTAGAAAATCTAAGGAGTTTAATGCCACTGTGCCAAAGCAGGTAAACTTGTAGAGTTCATTGTCCTGTAGCTACTGAGTCAACGTGGACATGTATCTTAACACTGTTAACTCATAAATATCCCAGTAGATGAGGATTATTAGGCATCTATGGGTAATTCCTAAAGTTGAAGTATTGCCATCATATCAACATTCTCTCCTAAGAGCATATTTCTCTCAGAGGACAAATCCTGGGAAATATAAAAATGAAGTCTTATTTGAGGATTTCGAAAAGTTTGCCCTGAATATAGATACACTCCTCAACAGTTTTAATCTGAGTTTCGGTGGAAGCCAGCTGTCAAAGGCAGGGGTTGGTCTGGTGCCAGCTAATTGGGTTTTGCCAGTAAACCACAGTTACCATTAGCATCTTTTTTCTAAGCTTGCAGACACAATTTGTAATTTGCATGAGAATGTTCTTATAGACACAGTACAGAAATTGTTTCTGTTATAACTTTGATGGTCAATTAACTAGGGAAATGGTTTACTTTATTTTTATTTTTTTAAATGTTTATTTTTGAGAGAGAGTGAGCAAGCAGGGGAGACAGGGAGTGAGAGGCAGGGAGACACAGAATCTGAAGCAGGCTCCAGGCTCCAAGCTGTCAGCACAAAGCCCAAAGCAGGGCTCCAGCCCCAGAGCTGTGAGGTCACAACCTGAGTTGAAGTCTGATGCTTAACCGGCTGAGCCACCTCAGGAAATGGTTGACTTTAGAGTCCTCACCAGGGATTGTTCTAAAAGGGTCCAGGTATGGAACTATGATATTTGGTTCTATGATTCAAGCTGAAAGTGTACTCGGTTGATGATTCTTCTCACCTTTCTAAATGGCCAGACTAGACTCATTACAGGACACAGAATAAAGAGTTCTGTTAATGCTCTGAAATTGTAAGCAAAATGCCATGTGAATGCCCATTTTTGTGGAATCCAGGAGTTATTTCTCAGAGGAGTTGATAAAATTATTTAAAATGTTAGAGTTCTCAAGAATCATTTTAAAAAAGTAATTATTTCAAGATTCAGTTCTTGTAACTCTAGGAAGCCCTGAGCAACAAAAACTTAAAAACATAAATCAAACTACTTGAAAGCTTTTTTGAACTAACAGTTTGTGTTCACAATGATTAAACCTTCAATGACAGCCCATCCTATTGAAGTCATTTACCCAGAGTGCTAAAAACCCAGTAGTTTCCAGTTCGTGTCTTGTAAATGTTTGTTAAATGTGTCAGGGTGGTTAAGTAAGCAGATATTTTTTTCATTGGTGTAAAACAGAAGCTCTGATTGTTTTACCAGACTGATAGTAGTCTTCATGTTTATTCACTTGCTCATCTTTTAAAAGAAAATATTTATTTCACAAAGCACGATGCAAGACCCTGAGTATACATTAATCAAGGTACACAGACTCCCTTCCCGCACCCAGGCTATTGCCAAAGAAGTGATGATTACATGTGCAATGACAACCGACAGGGATAAATGCCACAAGGGAAACATTACTTTGTGCTGGGATTTTGCTGGGTCAGCTAACTGCACCCAGGAGTGAGGAAGACTGTATGAGCGAGATGATACTTCAGTTGATACCTGAAGGATATTGGACTATGGGGCAGGATAAGAAGAGGAAAGGATATTCCAGGTGGAGAAAACAGAAATGTGTTCATAGCATCTGTGATTTGACACATTTATATTTAGTCTAATTTTATTTTGTGCTCAGTAAAATGGGAGATGTTTAATTATTTTTCTAATAATTGGAAAATGTCATGCTTGTATTGTTTTAAGCAATTCTCAGACAAACTCTAGTAGTATGGGATTAGAGGAGAGGCATTTACTAACTAGAAGAAAATAGTATATTAATCCCCATATCTATCTATCTATCTATCTATCTATCTATCTATCTATCTATCATCTGTCATCTGTCATGTATCTGCCTATCTATCTATCCATCTACCTACCTACCTATCATATCTACCTATCTATCCATATCTGTCTGCCTATTATCTATCTATCATCTATTAAGAGACAGAGTAATAGAGATTTGAGTCTTAAAGTCTGATTTATAAATCAACGAGTTTGATTCTAACTCAAGGGGAAAATGTAAGGCTGGTACACTTCACTTATAGAAGATAGAGTAGAAAACAAGCACCTGAAAGAAATGGGTCCGACAGGCATAAGTTTGCATCCGGATGAATCAAGGAGGTTCTCCTTCCTATGAAATTCGGAGCTGTGAACTTTGGAAAGTGACAGTTTTGGGGGAGAAGAAAAGAAATGTTGCACAAAAGAGCATTTAAATGAATTTGGATAATTATTTGTTTTCTGAGTAAAGTTTTCTTATTTTTCTTTATCTGTTAATTTTAAACAAAGATCTAATTAGAACCTATTAAGAGACATAGTAAATGGACAACTGAAATCTGAAGATTTTATGCATTTAGCCTGTGAGGCAAAGCAACAAGTGCATAAGATAAAGCAACTTACAAAGATAAGATAAATTTTCCATTTTGATATGAGGGGAAGAGGGATGTTAAATTTTATTTGAAGTCTTCACACATTTTATTCATCTAGTTTCTCTGATTTTTTTTTCTTTATGATTAGAGAACAACAAAGACTAGATATGAAATATTTCTGTTCAATTTTGAATCTTTGAAACTGAATGTATTGTTCTGATTCATTCCATGTATGCCGTTTTGGCTAAAAAAAAAAAAAAAAGTAACTTTGCCTCTACTTTGCAACTTACAGATTCATTGAGGAAACCATTGAAGTCAAAATGACTTGGTTGAATCCTTTACTTATAGAGAATCAGACCACCTAAAACTTTCTAAGATTTTTGTATCTATTTTCAACTCCTTCTTGAGCGGTTTTCAAAGCAGATGACTCTCAGTGCTATTCAATTTCAAATCACTTTTCCTCTCAACCTAAATCTTTTAATAACATGTGTTATTCTCAGCATCAAAATGGCTTTTGCCAATTCTTTCTTTAACAGTGTGGAGTCGAGTATTGCGTATTTTGGCTTTTGCCCATAGATTTATCTGGAATGCAAGTGTACGTTCTGACTCATTTTTATTCCAGAACAATCAAACAAACACAAGTAGCTATGGGGCCATGGAGTATCCTGACAGCGATGAATCAAGGAATCTAAGGGCTGAAAGGCCCCCTTGGGTCTCACCTGGGCCCCTCCTTCACCCTGAGCAGTTGAACGCCCCAAACAACCGAAGCAGGTGGCTTTCTGTTGCCTGGATGGTTTGCAGCCATCACACAAAGTGCATAATCCCACAGCTCTTGGGAATCCAGAGTGTACATCTTCATCAGGAAACCTGTCACTGAAGAGGGCAATTCGGTTTCTCCTCCTATCTTCAGACAGTGTCTCTGCACAATATGTAAGGCACTGAGACAGCAGGGCTACGTCCTCTAAGACTTTATGTCCGTAGCCGCTGGCCTGGTACTGGTGACAGGGCTTACCTGTTTATTTAAGTAGTCACTGATGGTGCCACAAATGTGTGGGAACCCAGAGGGAGTTATTCCTGCTTTTTTTTTTTAATTTTTTTTAATGTTTATTTTTGAGAGAGAGAGAGACAGTATGAGTGGGAGAGAGGCAGAGAGAGAGAGAGAGAATGAGCTAGGGAGGGGCAGAGAGAGAGAGAGGGAGACACAGAATTTGAAGCAGGCTTCAGGCTCTGAGCTGTCAACACAGAGCCTGACGCAGGGCTTGAACTCATGAACTGTGAGATCATGACCTGAGCCAAGGTCAGATGCTCAACTGACTGAGCCACCCAGGCTCCCCTACGACTCTATTTTTTAATGTTTATTTATTTATTTTTGAGAGAGAGAGAGAGAGAGAGAGAGAGAGAGAGAGAGAGAGAGAGAGAGAGAGAATGAGCTAGGGAGGGGCAGAGAGAGAGAGGGAGACACAGAATCCGAAGCAGGCTCCAGGCTCTGAGCTGTCAGCACAGAGCCTGACGCAGGGCTTGAACTCATGAACTGTGAGATCATGACCTGAGCCAAGGTCAGATGCTCAACTGACTGAGCCACCCAGGCTCCCCTACGACTCTATTTTTTAATGTTTATTTATTTATTTTTGAGAGAGAGAGAGAGAGAGAGAGAGAGAGAGAGAGAGAGAGAGAGAGAGAATGAGCTAGGGAGGGGCAGAGAGAGAGAGGGAGACACAGAATCTGAAACAGGCTCCAGGCTCTGAGCTGTCAGCACAGAGCCTGATGCAGGGCTTGAACTCATGAACTGCCAGCTCATGACCTGAGCCAAGGTCAGATGCTTAACTCCACTGAGCCACCCAGGTACCCCATATTCCTGCTGCGTTAAGTGACCCACAGGTTAAATTAATTATCTCGCCGAGGAACTCTTCTGTGAATTGAGAGAGATAATCATACGTCCTCATGGCGTCAGTTTTCTCATGTATTAGTTTCGAGATTTGTTTTGTCTTCCTTGTAATGACTGTTTCAAGATGAGAAACCAACCTGAGAAGACCAAGACTGTTATGAGAGATACGGGACTGGGCTGCCTGTCTTTGGCCACTTATCAATTACAAATGGCGTTGTTTGTGACTTTCGGTCTTGTCATTGGCTGCTGAGCCACCTTGTAAAGGGAAGAATCAGAACGGCCATTCAGTAAAATTATGGAACATGGAAAAGGTCAGAGTTATACAGTTAAGTGTTATCTTTTAGGGGACCTATGAGGCCATAAAATCCCAACATCTAATTCCTGTGACAAAGCTTGTAGGAGGAAGGGAAACCAATGCATCGTAAATCCAGCCCTCTGTCACAGACTAGAGCTGAAGAGAACCTGCTACAATTTAATCTGTTTTAGTTACAAGGTTAAGGATGTAATCTTGTGAAAAACAGTTCTACAATCATGACTAAGCTTCAGTGTCTTCAGATAAAGAGCTTTGGGATAGAAAATTAGACAGTCATTTTCTCAAACAGCCTTTGTTTCCACTGTGTTTATTTCTTTTAAGAATTC